>NC_029777.3:96829209-96859089 GCF_000817695.3 Arachis duranensis | reverse complement strand
AAATTAAGTAAAAAAAAAAAATTTAAACACCTAATTAAAAAAAATCTAGCAGAAAAAGAGTACACTGTTTTATATTCAGGGAAAACGAAAGAAAAAGAGCAGAAATTAGGGTTTAAAAATAAAACATGATGAGAAAGATGGTCATGCCGTCGAAAGAGATAAGAGAGAGCGTAGAAAAGTGTGTATCCAGTGTTAAAAAAAGTTATTTTTAAAAGGGTTTAGGAAAGTCATTCAAGATTTTTTCTAGAGATAAGATCATTGGTACAGAGAAGTCTAAGGTCTTTGTATTACTAAGATCTTTATCTGGGATGGTATCGCCACGGTGAGCGTCGTCCACCAAGTGTTTTATAAAAGAGACAAAGAACTGTCTAGCTGAATCATATAAGGAAGTCATCGTGATCAAGGTGTTGGATAAGCATTATGGCTACACGACTCTTGTGCATAAGTTTTGGATAGTATGGCGCATCAAAAGAGGGTTTGATTTGTTGGATGTGGGATTTGGGTATTTTTTTTATTAAAGAGGAGTGCTAGACTACTAGGATGCCAGCAATTTTTGTGATTTGTAGCCATCAAATAGCCATCAATGATGATTTTAATGGTGTGAGATTGATGTGAGATTTTATCCAATGACTCATTTTTTTTTACTGGTTACATGCTGGTCAGAATTTAATGAAGTTGCTAGCCCCCTAGACTTTTCCTTTATTAAATTCATCATGAGAAAGTCATGCTTGGTAGCTAGTGTTGATAGACGGTCACTATGACGCAATAAAGCCATGGGACATAGATTTTAGGCCATGCGAACAATCCTTCGGATCGACGCTAGTATGAATTCAAGTCTCGAGACTTCCGATTTAGTGCTATCAGGAACAAGCAATGCTGCGAATTGCTTTTGCAATAGGAGTTCCGAAGAAAGTAGACTTGGCCACTAAGCTTGCAAAGAGAGAAAAATATGTCTGATCTTTGTATTCAAATTAATCTTGGGTTGCCGGTAATCAAACATATTATCGTAGAGGGCGTGACTCATGAAGTGGAGTACGAGATTTTACAGTTGATTTATTCTACTTATGCACGGTATGGGCATGATAAATCGTTGCGCATGAAGAAGGAGTCCTCGGAAGGGAAGGGTGATTCTTTCCGTGATGAAAAGAATCATGAATCCCCGACATTAGTGCCCGACAACAATCATGAAATTCAAAAAGAGGTTGAATTGGAAGCTCGTGATTTGGGTGAGGATTCTCATGATTTGGGTGATGATTCTCATGATTTGGGCGAGAAATTAGGAGTTGTTAAAGGGAAGAATGGGGTTACGAAATCATTGGATTCTCATGTGCCTGATGGTCATGTTAATGAGGTATGCATGGATGATGAAGAGGGCTGGCAATAACTGTTGCTTAAAAAAAAATTCACAATGGGTCATCCATAAGGTTTGAAGGACCAAGATGGAAAGCAGTCCAAGTATGGTTCGAGAAGGATCCCAAGCCCAATTTACATGGTAATGGAGGCAAATCAATTGGCATTAGGATGGGACAGCAAGGAAAACATGAAATTGTGCCATCTTCATCGCACAGAACTCCTGCACGTAGTCAAATTTCTCTTCGGAAGCGTCTGTGGCCTTCCTCCCTGCAAAACTTGTCAGTTGATAAAAAAAAATAGTGGCGCAACAGATGAAACTTTAGTAGATTGAAGCATGACGGGTGCAGTGTTGGGGGGTCCGAGGGTGGCAATTATTGAGGATCAAAGTGCGCTAGTACTGCAGGACAAATCACCTATTGAGGTTGGTGATTCTATTTAGAGTATTATGTTCTTATTTATTCTGTCCCTATTATTTATGGAAAGTTTAAATATGATTGTTTGGAACATTAGGGGTGCTTCTAATAAGTTAGTCTGGGTGCATTTTAAGGAACTTGTTAGAAAATTTAGACATATTTTTTTTATTGTGATTGAAACTCACTCCTTTTTTCAGCATTTAAATTTGTTTTGGAAAAAGTTGGAGTATCACTCTGTTGGTATAGTGGAAGTGGAGGGGCATAAGAGGGTATTTGGTTTCTATCCTCTATACAGTGTGTTTGTTGTAAGTTCATTGATGCTTTTGATCAGTGTATTATTGTTGAGGTTCAATTTGATAATTTTATTTGGAGGTGTAGTGGTATTTATAGTAGCCCTCAATTTAATAAAAGAGTTCTTCTTTGGGATTATCTTGTTGCATAATTTATGATTTTCCAAGGACTTTAGATTGTTCTTGGTGATTTTAATGAACTCATATTTTCTCATGAATATAAGAGTTGTCAATTTTCTCATAAAAAATAGACAGATTTGCTACTTCATTAGGATATAGTGGTTTGTTTGATCTAGATGATTTTTCTGGTATAGGAGGGTGAAAATTATGTTGACGTGACAAAAAAGCTTGACCGAGTCTGTATAAATAGTGGTTAGTTATCTATCTTTCGAGAGGCTTATGCAGAAACTTTAAATAGGCTTCAATCTGATCATTGTCCTATTCTAGTGCGTTGTAAAGGTCATCCTCAGCCTAAAGGGAATCAACCTTTTCAATTTGTTGCTGCTTGAGCTACTCATCCTGGGTATAAAGATATTGTGAATCAGTCATGGTGTTCTGGTAATAGAGGGATTCATGACAAGCTTTTGAAAATGCAGAAGAATTTCTTAGAGTTTAACTCGAAGGTGTTTGGTAACATTTTTGTTAAGAAATGTGAATTATAGCAGCAGATTAATTATTTGCATAAGCGTTTGGAAGTAGTGGATAGCATTTATTTGCCTCAGAAAGAGCAACAATTGCTTGATGATTATAATAATACTCTAGTACAAGAAGAGCTCCTATAGTTTCAAAAGTTCAGAGAACAATGGGTAAAGTTCGGGAATAGAAATACAAGATTCTTTCATGTTTAAATTCTTGTGCGAAGGAAGCATAATAAGATTCATGGCCTTTTTCTCAAGGATGGAGTGTGAAAAACTGATCCAGAAGTTCTGAGTCGGGAAGCAGAGTTTTTCTACAAAAGTTTATTCTATCGTTTGGATGATGTTGATTTGGGTTGCCTTGGTGATGTGCCTCTTCCTTCTCTGAATGAGGAAGGTTGCAATGATTTTACAGCACTAGTTATTATGGAGGAAGTCAGAACAACTGTTTTTAACATGAATTCTTTTAAAGCTCTGGGTCCTGATAGGTTTCAAGCTTTCTTCTTCAAGGAATATTGAGAGATCATTAGTCTTGATGTTTAAAAGATAGTTAAGCAGTCATTATCCGATGTTGCTCTTGATCCGAGAATAATGAAGACATTACTGGTTCTTATTCTAAAGGTTGAAATGCTGGTATCTATGAAAGATTTTAGGCCGATTAGTCTCTACAACGTGGTTTACAAGATGATCACGAAGGTCCTTGTTAATAGGCTCCATCCTCATCTTGCGAAGATTGTTAACCCGCTTTAAGGAGAATTTATTCTGGGACGAAGAACTCCTGACAACATCATTATTGTTCAAGAGGTCCTCTACTTTATGAAGAAGACTAAATCAAAGAAAGACACACTAACCTTTAAGATTGATTTGGAAAAATCTTATGACAAAGTTGACCGGATATTTTTGGTCCATACTCTTAAGAGCTTTGGTTTTTCCAGTCCTATAATTAATTTGATTATGAATCGTGTCACTACTTCCTCCTTATCTATTCTTTGGAATGGTAATCGTTTGAATGATTTTACTTCTAGCTAGGGTCTTACAAGAAGACCCTATGTCACCCTATCCTTTTGTGCTGTGTATGGAGAGATTGTCATACTTTATTAGTCATCAGATTGATTTGGACTTGTGGGAACCGGTTGCTGTTTCTAGAGGGGATCAAGAATATCCCATTTAATATTTGCGGATGACTTGATTTTATTCTGTAAAGTTACAAATAAACAAGCGCAAAATGTGATGGTGGTTTTAAAGACTTTTTGCAAAGCATCTAGGATGAAGATTAATGTGGAGAAATCTAAAGCGTTTTGATCCAAGAATGTCTCTGCGATAAGAAAAGAGATTTTCACTGGGGTGTCCTTTATCAGATTTATCCAGGACTTGGGCAAGTATCTTGGGGTTACCCTTAGCCATTCTAGAGTGACCCGATCAGCTTTCAATGGTGTCCTAGATAAGATTCGGGGTAGCTAATAAGCTAAAAAGGGAGTTTACTCAATCAGGTAGGTAAACTCTACTTGGTTAATTCTGTTGCAGCCGCTATTCCTATATACCAGATGCATGTCTCTATTTTTTCCAAAGGGATCATTTAGGGGTGAGCACGGGTAGCGGGTATCCGATTATCTGTCCGAACCCGAACCGAACCAACTAATTTGGTTCTAAAACCAACGGGTAATCGGGTCCAATCCGAACCAAACCGATGGTCTTTGTTAGTGATTGGTTCGGATATCAGTTCTGGGGGTGCGAAACCCGAACCAACCCGCGAATCCGATCATATATTAATTAAATATAAAAAATAAAAAAATATATATGACTTTTCTATTAGATAAAGATTATTCGCTATTAATATGTTTGGATTTTAATGAGTTTAGTTTTTAATGTATTTGGCATTTAACATGTTTGGATTATTTCTATTGATGTTACATATTTATTGTACTTGTTGAATTTTTAAGATAAAAAATTAGTTTTTTTTTATGAATTTCAAAGTCATCAGGTATCCAATTACCCAAACCGAACCAATCCATTCTAAATCGGTTTGGTTTGGTTCGGAAACATATACAAAAAAATACAAATCCAAACTAAACTGAACCAATTACATTTTAATCGGTTCGGTTCTAATTTTTCCATGAACCCGAACCAAACCGATCCGTGCTCACCCATAGAATCATTAGTAAACTGGAATCTATGATGATAAATTTTCTTTGGAAAGAATAAGCTGATGAAAGAGGATTGAATCTTGTTAGTTGGAAGGTATTGGTTAGTCTAAAAAAATAGAGGTTTGGGAATTAAAGATCCTTATTGTGTGAATTTTGCTCTTCTTGTGAAGTTAGTTTATATTTTTTTTTTCATTAGCCAAACAAGTTATGAGTCCAATTATTGGATGTCAAATACCGATAATCTCAATATGACTGTTTTGATTGTCCTAAGAACAAGGGCTCTCCCATTTAGAAGAGTCTTTGCAAGGCTTGAAAAGTGTTGAAGGATGGGTTTATTTGGTGTATTGAGGATTTAAACCAGAATTTTTGGTTTTCTAGTTGGAGGAGAGAGAAGGGCAATTATCTAATAAGATAAATTATGTTCGCATTTTTTATTCAAACCTCGAGATACAGGATATCTGGTCGGTTGGTAGGTGGCATTTGGATACTTTTTATTGTACTTTATCTCAAAATCTGAAAGGTAATATTCCTTCTTATAATCCATATGTACAAGCAGGTCCGGAAGTGGATGGTATTGGTTTGGATCTGCTGCCAAAGTCTATGACTTATGCAACGGTTACTTGTGGTTGTGTAAGCAGCTATTTAGTTGGGAGGAGCGGGAGAATTGGCTTTGGTTTTGGTGCCAGCTTGTTCCGAAAAAGTATAAGTATTTGGCTTGACTGTGTCTTAAGGAGGCTCTTCATACTGCTAGTTTTTGCTTCAGAAGAGGGATGTCATCATCGGATAGGTGCCCAAGATATCTTTCTAGCCAGGAATCGGCTTTACATTATATTCGGAATTGTCAAAAAGCTCATCTTGTATGGCATAGGTTGGATATTTATTGTCATCATTTGAATTTGAAGAACTAGTTCTTATATCATAGTAAAGAGTATCCATTCAGGTTCTTTTTGGGATTTTAGTGGATATGGCGAGCATTGAATAATGACATCTTTAATCCTCATGAGACTTGGCCTCTGAAAAAAGTGATTTTTCTGACATTAGCTTCAGAAAATGAGCTTAGAAGTATTTTTGAATTACAATGTATGTTCCTCCTCTCTATTCTAAGTGGTTCTTAGAATTCCCCATCCATTGGCACTTTCAAGATTAATTGTGATACTAGTTATCCTGAATCTGGTGATACTGTTGGTTTTACTTGCGTTATTAGATATTGTAATGGGAGTTGGCAAAGGAGGTGTTTAGAAATGATTGGGAGTAATATATAGTATTCTTCAAGGAGAATTTGTTTGCTATTTGGAGAGGATATCTCTTAGCTTGGGATGTGGGTCAACGAGATGTTATTTGTGAGACAAATTGTGTGGAAGCATTTAATCTTGTTACTAATCACTAAGATAGTTTTGGATTTATTGATCCGTTGGTGCTCAAAATAAGGGATATCATGCATTGGAATTGGCGTGTTAATTTTCATTTGATTATGAGAGATGCAAATACATAGTAGACACCATAGCAAAAGATAGCAATGAGGTTACAACTTCATCAAGTGGAGCTTCCTTCTTCTTGGAAGGAATTTAAGAATAGTCTTAAATGTGATTGTCCCTCTATTTAAGCAGTTCCTTTATTTAGCTTATTTAAGTCTCACAAAAAAAATTAAGAATACAAAAAATATATGTTTTTAATATATAAATATTTTAATTATTGAAATAAATAAGTTAAGAAGTTTTTATCGATTTTCATAAAATGTCTTCTCTCGTTTGCACTGTAAATGAAATAAGTATAGCCGTATGTCATTTATAGTGTAAACGAGATAAGACATAAACCTAGGTCCACATATCATGTGTGTACATGTATTACGTGGGGAAGAACAAACTCCACGTATGTCGTTTACACTGTAAACGAGATACGAACAAACTAAATTTGTTTACTGTATAAACGAGATATGTGCTAACTTAAAATGTTGACACTATAAACGATATATAATACGACAAAAATCAATCAGCTATAAAAAGATCTTGAAACTGTTAGTATTTTTCAAAAACATCTCAATTCTTCTTCTCTTCTGTTTTTCTTCAAAAAATTTAGTAAAAATGTCTATTGGTAGTGGTTTCTTTGTTGTGACGGTGAATCCTAATTTCTAGCTGTCACATGAGAAACAGTGACAGTGAGAGTTATATTTGAGTGTGAGAATCCTATGATGTTGCGCACTCAGAGAGCAAATTCTTTATCTGAGTTAAAGAGTTTGATATTGATGCACGACGGTAGCGGGGAGAGAAAAGAGGTTGGAAGAGTTGGGTATGTGATGCTAGCACCGATGGGATTGGAGGTGGTGTATTTCAGTTTAGTCTGTTCTGACTCGAGAGCGATGAACATATGCACATAAGGTTTGATGTCCATGGAAGAATCATGGTTGATCAAGTGATGGAGTTTTATGCGGAAGTTTGTGATATTGGTGGTGGTGATTTTGGGAGCTCGAATTTTATCCAAGATGATGACCCATCTCTTACACCACGACCCTTCACTGTGCTAGTCCAGTAGTAGACATGGACATTGACAGTGAGTAGTTCGATGAAGAGTACGTTGCTGATAGCTGTGAATAGGGCTGGAAGTGAGCCGAGCTGAGCCGAGCTAGACCAAGCTCAAGCTCGACTCACGAAAATTGAGCTTGGCTCACGACTCGGCTCATTAACAATCGAGCATATTTCTTAAGCTCAAGCTCGGCTCACCGAAAGCTCACGAGCTGGCTCGAGCTCACGAGCTAGCTCAAATAAAAGAAACATAAATACATAATCTATAATTCTATATCAGTAAATTATAACTTATATATTTTAAAAAATATTTAAAAAGATCAATTTTTTATATTGTTTATGTATCAATAAAATATAAGTTTTTTATTTATGTTCTATATTAAAATTCGGCTCATTTAATTTATGAGCTCAATTCCAGGCTCAAGCTTAGCTCACCAGCTCACGAGCTTAGCTTATCGAGCTGTTAACGAGTCGAGTTCGAGCTGGCTCATGAGCTGGCTTGACTCACTTCCAGTCCTAGCTGTGAAAGTGATTCCTCTAAGGATGATGACGAAGATGAGTTCATACCAGAGACTCTCGTGAGTGGATCAGTTCGATAAAATTTGACACCTAACAAATGTTCGTAAGTTGCCTATTAACCTATTTTATGTAACCTAAAGATAGTCCATTATACTCATGTGCAAACACACTAAATCTATAAAAGTACTCTAATTATAATCACATACGCTTATTAATTTAAAAGGTAAAAATAACACTGACTTCGAAATCGATCGCTCTCGCAATGTGCCAACTTTCATTCAGGCGGTTGATGTCGGGATTCCATGCGTCGGCGCGTGCCATAACGTCTGGGCAATTAAAAAATATCAAAAAAACATTCGAAAAAATGAGAAATGAAGGTTAAGGGGATGGAAATTAAGCCAGGAAGTGCTATGAACGAGTTGTTTTTATATGCGTCCTCCAACCTTATCTCGTTTACAGTGTAAACAAGATATAATTTATATCATAACACGTTTGTATACGTAATATGTAGACCTGAGTTTGTGTCTTATTTAATTACAATGTAAATGAGATAAGTCATATTACGAAAATCGATAAAAATTATGTAAATTACCTATTTTAGTAATGAAAATATTTATTTAAAAAAAATCTAAGATATATGTGAGCTAAACTCAAAATAAAAATGTTGCCTGTATCAACTATTATTAATACACATGTCATCTATTATCATTGAATTGAATAAAGCATCAGGTGGGGCACACATTGTGCATACATAACACTCTGAAATTTGTTAGTATTAGTTATTGTTCCAACTGATTTGCAGATGGAGGGAAGAAGATGGTGGCTCGACGGTGAATGGCACGGAGTTTCGGCGTACGTACGCCTGCTGATGACCACAAGGATGGTAGCCAAAAAGAATTATGATGTGATGTTCAAGTCAAAAGAGGTAGACGAGAGAACAATCAAAAGTAAATGATAGCAGTCTTTAAAAAAACACTAAATATGGATTAAGATTTTTTTAAATGAGAGAGTTTATAAAGTAATAAAATGAGGAATTAATTATTTTTAAATTAAAATAGTAGAATTTATATAATCACGTATGATAGATGAACAGAACTTATAATTTTAATGATAATTAATTTATTATTTATTATTTTATCAAATTTTTAATTTTAAAAGATTCAAATTCATTGAACATATTACGTAATTTTATCAGATTTTTATTTTTATTTACTTTTATTATTCTACAGAAATTGGTTATTATTTGGTTGGAAAGAAACTCTAAGCAAATTAAATGTGGGTTCAGCCGGCATTTGCATTTTATTATTGCTTCCTGTAACATCTTAGTGTTGCCATATAATCATGTTATGTCTGAGACAATGCATGCACATGCCACATGCTAATATTGTATTATTGCTTGTAAGTATAGAGAACAGCTTGAAAATGATTCTTCATTGGCAAAAATGAAATTAGTCCATATTGTGGTGCTAGCAAAACAATTGGTCGTTGTTACTTAGTTGAGAATTATTTGATATCAGAATTTGGTTGCTGCATAAATGGAGACACCGTTAGAGGTCATTATTACTATTTGTAGTTTCTTAGAAATCTTATTAGTAATTATTCATATAATCAACTCATCCATGAACTTAATGATATCTATTACTATTGGAGATTATATCTAGCCAAGAGTAAAGGCCTCTAATTTGAAACATTTGACTAGATATTGACTCTAATTTTTTAGTGGAGTGATAAATAAATTTTTAAAAAGTTAGGTTTTAAATTTGTCATTTTACTCCTATTTTTTGTACCATGCATTTTATGTAATCCCTCGTGGTGGCATAGAAATTCTTGATGTGGTGCGACCATTGATTTATCTTCCATACATTATGTTATATTTTTTCCCGTTTAGTTTGATTTTCTTTTTTATCATCTCCGTCAATCTCCTAGACTCCCATTGCTTTCCCCTCTCTTCTCGGAACTTTTTTTAATTAGTTAAATCCTTTATTTACTAAAATGTGTAATATATAAAATATTTACATTTTTATATTATAGTTACACATTTTGATACATAAAATAAAAAACAAATAAATATAAAAATTAAATACTCTATATCTAAAAAAAATATAGAGAGACAATGAGAATACTAAATAATGTGAACA
This sequence comes from Arachis duranensis, assembly GCF_000817695.3. Lineage (NCBI taxonomy): Eukaryota > Viridiplantae > Streptophyta > Magnoliopsida > Fabales > Fabaceae > Arachis > Arachis duranensis. Next base: position 96,849,078 of record NC_029777.3, on the reverse strand, counting down.
ATGGATATGTTGGATGGTCAATTCAATAAGTATATACATAATTATGTTGATTATTCTTAATTGGATGATTATTTTTTTATTCGATTATTTACTCATACACAGTTAACAATAGTTGGATATTCAATTCACTAGGTGTGCGGATAGTTATCCTAATGTTAAGGTTTATGAGGTAATTTGAGAGTAGAGTATTTTTTTACTTTATTGAGTCAATTTTAAAGCCCATTGTTTATATTGTTTAGAAAAGTTATTGTTTACCTAGCAAAACCAATATCTGAAATATGTTACATCTTTATAGATGTACATATTTAGGATGTTATATATTTGGGATAAAATAAAAAAAAAATTCAGTATATTTGAGACATGTTATGATTTGATTTTTTTATTTTATCTAATATTATTCAAATAATTTAAAAATTAAAAATTATAATTAAATAAAATTATAAAAATTAAATTAACATAATATGATCCAAAATGTTATATCAACGTCTCAAGTTTTGAATTGGTTTTGCACGATGCATTTAAAATGTTAAATTGTTAATTCATTCGTTTTTCCAAAATTTACTTTAAACAGAGCCCTAGTAGAGAATGAACAAAAAATTCTTTCATTCTCTTCCTTCCTAGTCTTCTGTTCTATGAAATTAAAAAAAAAATTTCCTCCCTAAACTTTTTTTGCGTGTCTCGTAATAGGAATTTGTAAACCTTAAGGTATCAAAATGTCACAATCTCAATGAAAGAATAACATACCTTATGCTTGTGTAAGTGGTTGTGGTGGTCCCTCTTTTACGCCGAAGAATATGAAGAAGAAGAAGTTTGACTATAAGACGGCAAGTGTCTCATGAACTTGATGCAGTGGTGCTTGTGCAAGTGATTGTGGTGGCCCCTCTTCTGCGCCAAAGAATAGGAAAAAGAAGAAGTTTGACTACAAGACGGCAAGTGTCTCATGAACTTGACGCAGTGGTGCTTGAGTCTACGATAGAGTGAAATCCTGAGAGATTGTTTCTTCGTTGTTCGTTATGAGAGGTATGTAATTTGTCGTTCTGTTTATGATGATAAATAGTATGCATCTTATGTAAAAAAACTGAAATTGTCCTCGAATTCATGAATGCAGAAGGCTCAATTAAGGTGTGATTATTTTATTTAGGGTGACGAAGTTGTTAATGCAGACTTGTTATTATGTCTTCTAGCACAAATGTGCTGATCCACAAAAGTCTTTACTTGATAGCTCCCCGGCTCATTTGACCTGGAACAATATATGTTCCAAAGACAATTCTCGTCCCAACAAATGGTCTTACATTTTGTAGGCTTTACCCTACTGAATTTGATGCTTCTTCCTATTTGAACAATATACTTTCTTGTTATCCTCTTAAACTCATCCATGATAGCAAATTTCATCCTAAGTTTTAGATGAACTTGGCCAAAAGATGCTGTTGAGTTTCTCTGAAGCCATATATTGTGATTAATATCATATTCATCCTCACAATCGGATGACATTGGATTATGTAAATCTTTAGATTCATACTGATGGTAGTTAGGGTCATAGTCATTGTCATCATCTAAATTAGAGGAATCAAGCTCCACACAGTTGACCAGTGAGAGTTGGCCTCTTATACGATGCTCTTATGTTCTTCTGACTGTTTTTAGATTGTTGGGTGGATACTTTCACTTCATTTTGACTTTGGCTTTATTGTGCTGGTTGAATTCCTAACATATAATTTGTTTGCAAAGTTGGACCCACTACATCGTTAACTCCAGATTCAAGTTGTGTTTGAGCTTCACTTTGGTCTTTGATGAACTTTTGGGATACATTATGGACTTGGACTTAGGCTTCACTTTGCTGTTGGATAGTTTTAGTTGACGTTTGGGGATTGAGATTGTGGCATTGGTTGGTTTGTAGGTACATGCTTGAAAAAAGTTGCTTTTTGGCTTTGTATGCTCTTTGGTTGGTTCTGTTTTTTTCTATTTTCATTGTTACCATCCATTTTTTTTAGTTGGATATTTACGGATTGTCATCTTACTTTTTTTTAAGAGTTTCTTGTGGTATAAATTATTCAACAGAATCAGAAATTGGGTTCGCCTCATCATAGACAACATCTACCACTTGAACTTCCTCAAATAAATTAATAATATGATCCTAATAAACTTGACATAATCTCCCATTCTCAATAGAAAATTTATATATTCGAACTACATCATTGTCAAGCTTAATTAAATGCAAACCATTTGATATGTCATTTTCAGTCCAGTAAAAATTCTTGAAAGAAATATATCCCAAATCCTTAAATAACCCCACCATAAAAAATTTATTAAGAGTTTTGACATTCACCCTTAAAATTACAACAACTTTCTCTCCAACATATTTCAGAACTTCATTCGTGTTTCTCTTAAATCGTCCCTTATGATGATATACAAAAGTTATATGATTTGTCATCTATTTATCGAAAAACCCTCAATTAAACTATAGAACAACTAAAACCTAAATTAACATCAATTACTAATAAACAATATGTTTTAATAAACCATAAACCAAAGTCAACAATTAGCAAGGTGAGGAAGTATTACCTTTGATTGCGTCGCTGCTGAATTACTCTCCTCGTTCGCCTACTACCCTGTGTGTGAATTTCTACCATTCTCCTCCTACCACCTTTGCCTTTAGAATAGAATGAAAACCACGAATTGTAACAAACTCAAATACAAAGACTTCATCAATTCACTCTCATTGTCCATTCTCTTTTAGGATTTTGCTATTCGAAGTAACTTTTGAGAATGAAGAGACGATGTAACTTTTAAAGTTTTTTTCTAATTTAAGAAAATCAATAATTTAACCTTTATTTTTCGTTGTGTCATCGAAATGGTCACGTCACATAATAAGATGTCATTTGGCAATCATTACTGTCGGAAAAAGTCACTAAGATGACAGAAGGATAGAAATGACAACAAAATTTAATATGTACAAATGACTCATTAAAAATTAGAGTGAACATCTATCTATTGTGTGAAAATTCTTACGTATTTTTGTCCATTATTTTCTAAAATTTTAAATTGTCATTTTTTTAATTTAAAACTTTAAATCAATATTTTTTTTCAAAATTGATTACAAACATAATAAACCATATAAATATAATAATATAAGTACGTTTATTTGAATTGAATTAAATTAAATTATTAATTTAAATTATAAAAAATTTATAATTTATAATTTTAAATTATTTAAATAAAATTAAATAAAATAAAAAATAAAATTGAATCAAATCGTAACCTATTTCAGATACACTGATGAATTCTTTTTTGAATTTATATCTACGCATATATAACATATAATTTTTTTTTTTAAGTGTTATACATCTCAGATATACAGTACTCGATTTTTGTGTTTATTTATCTTCTACTCTGTGTATCCGAGATATACAGTATAATGGCAATGTAAAAAAAAATTATTTATAAAAAAAAAGTCNCATATTAATTTATGTGTTAGATTTGTGACACGTGATAAATTTATTTAGAGTCAAATTAGTCTTTGAAAATACACATATAAATTATTTTCATCCCTAAAATTTTTAAAATTAATCAAATTAGTCTTTATATAAATTTTTAATATTTTTAATATTTCTAATTTTAATATTATTATTTAGATCTTAATAAACAAAATTCTCTTTACATAAAAAATAGAGATAATTAACTTATTACAAAATTATTTTGTCATTTGTATTTTAAAATTTTTTTATTTTTAAATTTTAGTTTTTTTTTGTGAAATTTTTTATTTAGATCATTTTATCAAACCATTATTAATTTTATACTTAAAATTTTAATTTTTNCTAAATAAGTATAATAGTGATTTTAAAATTTATAGTTTTTGTTATTATTTAACTTATATGATAGAACTAAAATAATTAAAAATCGATTTGTGGAATCTCTCATTAAATCTTAATATCTTAATGTAGTTTTCTTAATATTATTACTACTTAGTTATCCCCATTTTTTTTGTGTCTTTTCAATCGTTTTTTTTATTTAATTTGTAAAAAATAAATTTGAACTAAAATAAATATAAAAAGATAAAAATGAAAAACTAGTTATAGACTGGACTAAATTTTAGGTGAGATCTAAAAGATTAAAATTTTAAGATAACTACTATATATATATTTAGTAAAATCCAAAAGATTAAAATCTTTAGTATATAATTAAAAATAGTTTGATAAAATTATTTATATAAAAAATTTCACTAGAAAAGAATTAGAATTAAAACATATAAAATCTAAAAATATAAATAAAAAATAATTTGTTTATTAAAGTGTAAAAAATGAGATTAATATAAAATTAGTTGGATTAAGAAATATTAAAAATTTAATATTATAAAAATATAAGAGATTTATATAATAATTAATTTGACCAATTTTAAAATCTTAGAGACGAAAATTATTTAAGTGTCTATTTTTAGAGATTAATTTGATTCTAAATAAAGTTATAAACTTATAATATATTAGACAATATGCGGCACACATGATATGCTACATGTCACTAACTTGACATATCAATCAATCATCTTGTGATATGTGATATTAACTTACTACGTTATTATGTTATATGATATTTAATGTGATACGTCATTATTTAAGTAACAAATTAATTTGATTTATGTTTTATCTTTCAAAAACTAATATGACTAATTTAATCTTTTAGAAACTTATTTAAAGAATGAATAATCTTTTAGGGACAAATTTGAGTATTAACACATAATTTAGTTGGTTATATGTACAAATGCATTTAGGATAAAATATATAATGGACACACTCTTATAAAAAATTTCTATAATCAAAATAAAAAACTTAAAATATTTATAAAAATATTTGTATCTGAATTACGCATGAGAAATAGAAGAGAATTTAGTTGTTTAAAAAAGATTGAGAATTTTAAATTTATAAAGCAAAAAATAGAATAAAGAACTAGTCTAAAAATTTATTTGGGGCATGTGAAATTGTAAATAGCTCCTCAGTCATCACTGAATATGCTCCCCCGGCGCGTAGACCAACAACATATATGAGCTTTCAGGCTTTGACCACTGACCATATCACAACTGCTGAGTGCGCTAACCACCAAAACGCACACAAACATGGCTTCCTCTGCCGAACGCGATAACCCAAGTAACCCCCTTCACTCTCTCTTAACGCTCACATTTTCTCTAATTTTTGCCTATTATTATGATTATGATATTGGTTATTACTTCAAACAGTAATTAAAACGTTATCTTTGTGCATGTATTCATTTGAGTGTAGAACTAAAGCGCAATTCAGAGAATGTGTCACAATTCAGTGATATAGTTCCATTGTGTATTTATTAATGTGTTTTGGGTGTAAAATTCATGCGTATTTTGAATTGTTTTCTACCCCCTCAAATTGCCTAATTATCAAACCTTGACTTGGCCCTTGTTGGTTTTGCAGGATCTGCAAAAAGAGTTGCTGTTGTTGGTGCCGGGGTAAGGTATGTTTTTTCTTCTTCTTTCCTTGGTATCATCAGATATTCTGTTGCTTTTATCGTTTCTATATATCTTTCTACTTAGTTATTTGCTAATTCTTGAACTTATGGGTAGCACAAACGTAAATTGGTATAATAGTTATAATGAATTAAAGTACAAATGGGGGCATTGATAGCATTGTGCCACTTATTGTGTCTAAAATTGAGTTTAAAATGAATGATGAAATGTCATTTCAAGTTGTTTCTTTCTTACTCGCGATAACTAGCACTGTCTAACTTTGTATTGTGGTGGTAGTGGGCTTGCTGCGGCTTACACATTGAAATCACATGGTCTGGATGTCACTGTATTCGAAGCTGAAGCAAGAGCTGGTGGGAGGTTAAAAAGTGTCTCACATGATGGTCTGGTTTGGGATGAGGGAGCTAATACAATGGTAAGTTTACTAGTAGCAAGTGTGCCGAGATACTTAATTAAAAGCTACAATACGTGTTAGCTATGACCCATAGATACTGACTTGGACACTCCACATTACTTTGACATGGGCCCGGATAGACAGACATAGAAAAATCTTAAAATGATAGGACATGGATGCATATGTATATGTTCAAGATTTTATTTTATCAAGTCTCTGCTAAAACTTCTTGAAACATTCTTAAAACATGTCATTTGTGTCGATGCTTGTTTCTACTAAGTTTGTTTCAATAAAGTATCCTTTTCTTGGCATTTTTGAACCCTGGTTTACACTATATCCAATTTCTATTTGAAGTGTCTATGAATTATTTAGAGAAGACATATGGTCAAATACTTATATACCTTTGACATGTGTTGTATGAGTACCTCTGAGTGTCAGACACATGACACCTCACTTAGTTGGTGTGTCTGTGCTTGGTGTATTAGTAATTGTTGATGAAGAAGAAAGAATCATATTTCAGGGTGTGGATTATGAATTATTGAAAAATATTTTTTTAGCTTATATCATCAGTAGATTGAGGATAGAGATAAATAGAAGTGTATTGAATTGGGAGTTCCCTGCAATGTATTCTGAAGAAAATCCGGGGAAACTCTGCACAGAACCTATAGGGTACAAAGAAGAAGAGTTATAAACTTATAAATAATCGTAACTCCTTGCTAACTAATCGGTTCTAACTTCTAACAAACTACTCCTAAGTAACTATGTGTCCTTACATATGAACATGAAGCATACTACCTAGCAATTTGGTCTCTATAAAGTTTCACAACTTTGATCTTTGCATCAATAATTATTTATGTGGACTTGTTTGAAGAGCACATTTTGTTTTAGAGGAGGGCTTGTAAGTTGTATGTTGTAATTAGTTTAATTTGTTCTACACATGCTTCAATGCCAGAAGTTCTTACTATTTCGTTGTAAATTTGTTTGCATTGTGCAGACTGCAAGTGAATTGGAGGTTAAAGAATTGATTGAAGCTCTTGGCCTTCAAGGAAAGCAACAGTTTGTAAGAATCTTCTATCTTGGAAAATTAAACGTACAAGAATACAATTTCATATTACTAAGCCTCTCTTTCATTTATCTTTGACTGCTGGCCTCTTTCTAATCTCTATCTATTTGAGCCTCAGTTCTTTGACTTAATTTTGGTTTTGTTGTTGGAATTGGAACTTCAATAATATTTATTGAATCTTTATTCTGGTTATAAATGATATTCTTTTTATCATTACAGCCAAACTCACAGCATAAGCGCTATATTGCAAAAAACGGTAAACCGGTTCTGGTATGTCTTGCATACAAGTTTTGGTTTTCTAAATTATTGGTTTCTTTTTCAACTACTATAACTGTTAAATGGGTTTCCGTGCTTTTTAGCTATCTATTTCTCACAATTAAGTATGAAATGTGGTAACATTTTCAATAAGGTACCAACAAATCCTGCTGCACTACTGAAGACGCAACTCCTGTCTGCACGCTCAAAGGTTCCTTTCCCAGAACATACCTAAGGATCTTCCTGCTTCCAAGCTTATGGAATTTTAACTGTCATGTTCTTGCAACATTTTGTATAGTAGTAATGCTACCTACATATACTAACAACACACACACACACACAAACACACACACACAAACACACACACACACACTCACAAACACACACACACATTTTTTAATATCATTTGATACGCACTGTAACATTTTACAAAGTGTTCAGATTTGGTGAAGTCTTTGTGTATCTTTTTTCTTTTTTAATTTGTTTGGCAGCTGTCAGAATATTTTCCAATTTCGCAAAATGTAGTTTAATAGTTTAAGTAAATCATGAATCTCAAGACTAAAATCAATCTGAGGGTTTGGGATATGCATGGTATATTAGTTACCTTTGGTGGCACTAGCTCTGGGATGTGCCAAGTATGTCCAAAAAGAGATATAAGGTTACAAGCTCAAAAAGTAGACCGATGGTGTGACTATTGGTACAGAAAACACTGATGCGCCTCCACGCAGATGAACACTAGTTATTTCGCTGTCATACATATTCTTTAGAACTCAAAAATATCCGATACGAACTCTGTCCTTATCTAATACCTTCAACAGGTTTGCTCATGCTAACTATCCTAGGCTGTTTCCTAGATTGGTGAAGACCAGGTGTAGGTCTTAGTTTCCTTCAATATTTTTCAATCAAACCAAACAATAGTTTATAGCTCAACGCCTCAACCTACCTGGCACACAGCAGATTTTCCCAACCCCTAATATGCAGGTATTTAATGTTAGTCTTCTCTGTGTTCACAATTACTTTTCAACATTCAACATCTCATGAACTTGAGCTTTCATCATCTGATGTTTGCACATTTTATATATATTTCATTCTCGCAATTGTTTGCAGATGAAAAGTTCTTGCTTGCTCTCTCTAAGAATTCCAAACTTGGGAATGAGATGCACTCTACGACATTGAAACCTAAGTTAGAAAATAAGATAAAGTTCTAGACATAATTTGGATGAGGGAGTGATTTATATAGAAGATAAATTAGAGCTTATTTTTTTGCTGTCCTTTTATTTCTATTGGTGATGTTGATTACCTGCTCGAAATATAGCTGGTAAAACCTAGTCATGTATTCACCATTAAAAATATATAAGCTTGCCTGCTGATTTTCTAGAATTTGCAGATCCAGCTAATTTTTGAACCATTTATGTGGAAGAGAAGTGACCCCTCTAGAGTGTGCGATGAAAATTACACAGAAAGGTGTGATAATCTAAGTTATTCACATCAAGTTCTATAGAAGACCCTTGCTTTTTCTGTACCTTTTTTTTAACAGATTTCTCTATACTTTATATTGTACCATATGTCGAAAATTGTATCCTATGATGACCTTTTATTTTCTTTCTTCCAGTGTTGGTAGTTTCTTTGAACGTCATTTTGGGCAAGAGGTATACACCACATGGCATTACCATCACCCACATTTAATTTTTCTGCTAATTTCTAACATGTTAAATGCTTACTGTGCATACAATTCCTGGTGCATAGTATTCTTTACATGGACTGATGAGGCTTTTGTCTTCCTATAACAAATTGTTTGAAGGTCGTGGACTATCTTATTGATCCTTTTGTAGGTGGTACAAGTGCAGCAGATCCGGAATCTCTTTCTGTGAGTTCATTCTCAGAATTTGAAATATTTCCACAGTAGTTCATATTTCAGGCTTTTCAATATGAATTTGGTTGTAACTGATTTTGGATATAATGTCTTAGTCTGTTGTTCTTCAAATTCTATAATTTATATACCAAGGAATTAGTTGACTACATAGAAACTAGGCAGTCGTAGGAATTAGTTGTATACTCTCCTAGAAAATTATCACTTATATATAATATATATAATACACACTTCAATATCAATAGGAGCAAGCTTTTGTTCTCTCTCTCTCTCCCCCCTATTTCTTAATCTTTTCAACACATACTGACTAATGGTGTCCTAAAAATAAATCACGTGACTACTGCGTTCAAACAGAACATTTGCGCAATCACAAGCATGATAGCATGGAAACTTGGTCCAAATGCTGGTCAAACCTTAAGATTTTATAATTTAACCAGTTGGGATAGTAAAAGCTTTAATTGCCCTATCTTTTGAGTTTTTGAATCTAATTTGCTTCCTTCATATATTTCAAACAGATATTGCATACTTTCCCAGAGCTATGGGATTTGGAGAAGAGGTATTACAGTTGCATGTAGTGCTGTTAAATTAAAAACTAATGGAGTCAACGATGCCTGATATTTTTAGCTCAAAACTACTATATTCTAGTTGATATTTTCCTTTGAAATCAATATAATATGAATTATAGAGTCCTGACTCCCTCTCAGCTGTATACTGGTTCCAAACTCATTGATGTATATTAAAGAATATAATAAGGAATGGCTATAATAATTTTTTTGATATGACAAAGTTGTGTCCTCATTGCACCAGGGACCTGGTGAACTATCTGAATCATTTTTGCCATATATGTGCAAAAGCGATGACTCTTTCTCTGTAGGCAATTTCAAATTCATGTTTATTTGTTCATTTATATTCCATGTATTTATAATGTTCAACTGTGGCTTTTCAGCCTTTTTGCACTTTAGTAGACTTAGTTGCACCCAAACTGTTGACTATATAGATTAGCCAAGTGGTAAGTGCTCAATTCAAAATAACAAACAATCTGATTTAGAACATCATTTTTATTTATATATTTTGAGTAATGTGTACCCTATACGTTTCAGGTTCGGCTCCATTATAGCTGGAGCTTTTAAGTCAAAGTTATTTTCTAAACCGGATAAAACTAGTCAAAGGAAGGTAAAGGTCGCATCAAGAAAAGACAAGCACAAGCGTGGTTCATTTTCTTTCTTGGGTGGGATGCAGGTATTGACTCATTGTGCAAATATTTCTTCTCTACGGAAAAATGGGGGGAAACAAACAAACAAACTTGTGTTTTGCCTGATTAGAGACATAACATTGAATATCAAATTTGTATGTTTAGCAACGTCTCTTCCCTCATTATATAATTTTATCCAGTGCAGACACTGACTGATGCATTGTGCAAAGAGCTCGGTCAAGATGACCTTAAATTAAATTCAAAGGTTTTGACATTAGCGTACAATCATGATGGAAGTTCTTCATCACAAAATTGGTCTATTTCTTGTGCTTCCAACCAAAACATAGAAGCTGTTGATGCTGTAATTATGACGGTTAGTATGGTTTTTTTTCATTGTTATCACTTTTTACTTTGGCATTGATATCCCATTAGGTGAGGTTAGGTTTATACATAAAATGTTATATTGGTCTACCATAAGCCATGTGTGCAGTTAAACTATTAAAATCTAAATATTGTTTAAATATTTTTCACTTAATAATTTTCCTTAGCTTCCCTCTTCCTCCTTTCGAAGTTTGGTAAATAGGTCAAAAAAGGGAAGTCAGGGAAAGGCTTATCTGCTATAAAAGGAAAGAAAAACTTTCATTTTGTTGAGCACAATGCTGGTAATTTTATTTCATTACACATTTTTTGTGGAACTTATTACACATTGTAAGTTGTTACTTTTATTGTACTTAGGCTCCCCTATGTAATGTCAAAGAGATGAAGATCACAAAAAGGGCAACCCCGTTCCCACTTAATTTTCTTCCTGAGGTACACAATATTTTTCAAGTTGACCTGCACTTCGGTTAGTTCACTTCAAGTTTTAATGTTGAGTGTATATAGGGTGACATCTTATGCTCTTCTTTCACCATTACAACTTGGTCAGGCTTATCACAGTGTGTTATAGCCTAGCAAAATCCATTTGCTTGTGAATTTGAATGCTTACCATGTTTTAATTGGAGTTTGTGCATCATCTATATTTTAGAGGATGTTTCCATAAATATTAACTAATTAGATTGTGCCTTTACTACCTTCCATTTGTTAGAGTTTTCCAAAAGTATCTCACAATTCTTATTGTAGGTGACCTATGTGCCACTCTCAGTCATAATCACCACCTTTAGAAAGGAGAATGTTAAGAGACCCCTTGAGGGATTTGGAGTTCTTGTTCCTTCAAAAGAGCAACAAAATGGTTTAAAAACTCTTGGTACTTCTTCCATAAGTCTATTCCTCAATCAAACCTCAATAGCCTAAAATATTTTCTGACATGTCTGATTAATAATTTTTCTCAACAGGTACACTTTTTTCCTCTATGATGTTTCCAGATCGTGCACCCAGTGATTTACATCTCTACACCACCTTTGTAGGGGGGACAAGAAACACAGATCTCGCAAAAGCTTCAACGTACTTTATATCATAGTTATAATCATATGTTTCTGGAAAACCGCATATATTCTTTTCTTTTTCTCTCCTTTTTGCCTACTCATTCTTGTTCACTGCAGTGACGAGCTTAAGAGCATTGTGACTTCTGACCTGAGAAACTTGTTGGGAGCAGAGGGAGAGCCCACATTTGTCAAGTATGTTATGTCATCGATTTCTTTTTGGTGTAAACTCTACTTAGTGTTCTTACATGTTACATTTAATGGCAGCCATTTCTATTGGAGCAAAGGCTTTCCTTTGTATGGGCGTAACTATGCATCAGTTCTTCAAGCTATTGACAAAATGGAAAAGGATCTTCCTGGATTTTTCTATGCAGGTAACTTCTTTTGGTAAAGATTTGATTGTGAAAGTATAATTTCTACCAATTGTAAAAGAAATGATTTCTAATTTACCGTTGGTATAATTATTCAACTATGTAATTTATGGTTGGTAAATCATTGCTTGCATTCACAAGTTTATGGTGGCTCTAACCTAAACTAAACATGGAAATTTTTGTTGAGGTCAGATGAAGCCACAAGTGCATTTATGCAAAGTTGTAAATGCTAAAATTCTATGAAGATCTCTTCTATCCAATTCTTGTAAGGATAAGATCATATAAAACTGGGCATTAAGCTAACTTTCCTAAGGTTTAGTGAAATTCATCATGATTCTGTTTGTCCAGGTTTGTGTTGTCATATTTATAGAAATATTAGTGTTATATTTTACAAAATATAAGAGGGTATTGGGTGTATGTTGTAAAAGATAGAAGAGAGTCAGTTAAATTTTACCAGATCTCAAGAGAGGCGAGCATAATTTTCCCTATAAAAATTGATGAGTATGTACAATAATTTAAATTCTGATTTGCTTTAAATGAATATATTGGCAGGTAACCACAAAGGTGGGCTCTCAGTTGGCAAAGCGATAGCCTCAGGTTGTAAAGCAGCTGATCTTGTTATCACTTACCTCAACTCTTCTTCAGAGAACAACATAGTACCTGATAAATGATTGTCATGAGTTGTATGCTTTCTTTTTACGACTATGCTGCGTATATATAAAACTCAGCTACTAGTATAAAATACATGTTGGAATACATATACATGTTAAAAATAAATTAAATCATATATGTATTCATATACAAATAATTGATGACTAATTTTAGTGGCTGATTTTTGTATACGAATAACATTTTTGTTCTTTTTATCATAATGGTTTTATTAATTAACCCTATTTAGCTTTTATGAACATTGTAATAATTAATGCTCTTAATAAATAGTCCCTTTTTTAATTGAGGAAGGGAAGTTACAAGGGAAGTTCATTCTAATGCAATCATTTATATAAGCATGAATTATGACGAAATACAAATTGAGCTTAAACTTTTACCATACTTTTATTATCGATAAAATTTGATCAAGAAAAAAAGTAAAAATTGAGAATTGATTATTTTACTCAACAATTAGCCAATAACGAAAGAGCAAGAGGAAGAGAGAAATATGTTTTGGTTTATTGAAGAGCGAAACAAAAATTTTAAGAGAAAAATAATATTAGACTAATTGCTGGCAGAAAAATTAATTTCCTAGATTGGAAGAAAGAGAATACATTATATTTACTCCAAAAGCAATTAAATATCCCTAAATTTATTTTAAATTTACACTAATTATGTATGCCAACTTAATGAGGTTGTAAGCAGTACCCACTCTTTTCGTTGTGCTGTTTCTCAGTATTTTGGTGTAATGTTATCAATTCTACCTAAGCATGCCCAGAAGATGTGTAAGTAATTATCTGCCACTTTTTAGTACTTCATTATCGTTTTTACACTCTGCTATAATAAAAATATGCTAAGCCTTCTTTAGTTTGTGATTTTGTTAGTTTAATTCAAAGGTTACCACCATTGAAATTTATTTAACTTAGTTACAGCAATTCATTTGCGTCTCATGCATAATATACCATTCTCTTGATATGTTTCATCGTTCAACACTGCATTTTTATTTTGCACATACATAAAAGTGTATCACATTGTGAACGGTTGTGAAAGGTTGGAATTTTGAGAAGAAGAAAGACGGTGAAGTGAAAGGTTTTTTTTATAGAATGGAGTAAAAGGTTGAAGATAAAAAATTGGAGTAATTTAAAAATTTTATTAAAAAATTAATAAAAAAATTAGAATTTTGATATTTTTATGAGATAAAACTCATTTTTTATGGTATAAGGTTAATCTGGATTTTTTATTTTAATAAATAAATTAATTATAATAATGACTGAAATAAATAATTTAAAAAAATTATCAAAATAAATATTTCTCTTATCTCGTTTACACCGTAAACAAAATAGTTTTGCACATATCTCGTTTACCATGCAAATGAGATAAAACACATGGTCACGACACGTGTATTTACAGCATAAACTAAAAAAAATATTTTTAAAAAATAATAAAAAATATTAATAATATTAATAATCTAAATTTTTAACATGCAATTAGTACTTAAAAAGGTTGGTATGAGAGATTAAAATGGATATGTTTGATTAATTTATACTCAAAAAGAGAAATCTTAGATTAAATTATGATCCAATTTGATTGATTTAAATTTGAAAAATAAAAAATTCGTACAGGTTCAAATTCCATAATAAGAATAAATACGATAATTCTGTCTACCCCTAAAAATTAAAAGATGGGAAGCATACCAAAAAGAGAATGAGAGAAATAACTGTTTGTCAATTGTTAGGAGAGGTTGACGATGATAAATAAAATAGAGGAACAGTGAGAGATAACCGTTTGTCAATTGTTATAAGAGGTTGATGGAGATAAATAAATAACCGGTTACCAATTATTAGGAGAGGTTGATGGGGATGAAAGAATGCGAGATAACCGTTTCAATTCTCTTTTTGTGCACAATTACCATATTTATTCTCATCATGGAATTTGAACACGTAAGAGTTTTTTATTTTTCAAATTTAAATCAATCCAATTGAATCTATAATCTGATCTAAAATTTTTTATATACTTTTTGTGAGTACTAATTGATCAAACATATCCATTTTAATCTCTTTTACCAATTTTTTGAAGTACTAATTGCATATTAAAAGTTTGAATTATTGATATTATTAATATTTTTTATTATTTACAAAAAAATATTTTTTTGCAATATCTCATTTACAGTGTAGACGAGATATACACAATACACATGTCGCGTTCATCTGTCTTATCTCGTTTACGATATACGTACAAAATTATCTCGTTTTAAATTATTTATTTCAGTACTTATTATAATCAATTAATTTATTAAAATAAAAAATTCCGTTAATTTTCTTAATCTATGAGTACTTTTATTAACGTTAGTAAATTTTGTGGATACTTTTTTATAGTTTTTCCTTTATATTATTCGGGTATTATTATTATTTAATAAATATTTTACGTTAAAAATGAGATTTATTTATTTATTTTAATTAACTTATAATTTTATTTCTGTTATTACGTTGTGATTAATTTTTTAAAATATTGTTAAAATTTGTCATTATTGATTATTTAAAATTTGATATTAAGACTTGTTATCATAGTTAGGGCTGACACGGATCGAATCGGATATAGTCTAAAATTCTATCCGATTCGCATTGCACTCATCGGAACGGATCGGATACGATATTCGCATTTTTTCAGGCTGGATCCGATCCGATCCGTATACTTGCGGATCGGATTGGATCAGATATCGGATATATTCGCATAATTCAAAAAAATTATTTTAAGATTTTGTTTGGTTGTTTTTACAAAAAAAATATCCAAAAATTTTTTCACCTATTTAAGCCTATTTACTTCTAAAATATTATTAATAAAAGTTGTCTTGAATAACAAAAACAAAATAATAACACAAGATTTAAGTTTAATTATTCTAACTTGAAGTACAACATAAAAAATTAAAAATAATATATCATAAAATTCATAAAATAACACTAAAATTCATATCACGTTAGGGTTTACTTTCTTAAACTATGCTATTTATATGAGATGTGCAGATATGCAGATTGACGGATCGGATCTGCGGATATTACTGCCAAATCCGCAATCCGATCCGATGACTTTGCGGATCGGATAATATCCGTAAAATTCGGATCGAATGCGGATAATTACCACGGATATGCGGATATTATCCGATCCATGTGTAGCCCTAAATTGTTATGTATATGTATTTTTCTTTAATTTATAAAAACGCAAATCCAATCACATTTAAACCACTTGAAATTGGATTGGATAGGATACAATTTTTTTAAAAAATTATTCCATTCAAATGGCACAGCAAACACCCCTATACTCAAATCTAGTCTATTTAAAACTCGGTAAGTCGATAAGTCTATTTGAAAAATCTGTTTTGTGAATTAGAATGCAAAAAACAATAAACTTAAAAAATTTAAATTGACATTAAATAAATTTTAAAATTTATAATTAATAATTTATAAAAAATTATTTATATATCGATCTTTAGTGTATTATAATTATACTTACAATTCATAAATTTTTTTAAATAAAAAATCAAGTGAATAGTTAAAAATTTAAACTAAAAATGGCTTGTTTAATTATTTTAAAAAAAATATTTTAAGGAATCAGCCTAACAAACTTTGTAAATATTTTTAAACATATAATCTGATCTTTTAAATTAATAAATTTTATAAAAGAACTCAAGTCTAACTTAATTAAACAAACTGAGCCAAACCGAATTTAAAACGAGCTAAACTATAAACCTTCCGTCGAGAATATCCTGGCCCACTTTCACTCCTATATACATATAGCTCCTTATGTGTCTCAAATCTCAATCCCCATTAATCACACAAAACCTTCCATCTATGATAAGTGTCCAGAGTAAAGTATACAAGGTACCATAAATTTTTGTCGAAATCCGTACTTGTTTCTAACCACTCAGAATGACCAAACTACGATGTGGAAGCAAGATATCCAAATCTGCTTCTTGTGTCTGCCAGATTTGGTGTATTTTTGATTGGACTAGATTTGGTTTAATTTTGTTTATAATTATTTAAATAAATGTTAAAAATTTTTAAAAGTAGATCTTTTAATTTATAAAAAATTAATATATAAAAATATTTTTAAAATTTTATTTTAATAAATAAATGAGTTTTTATTTTATTTTTCGGTAGAATAATTGTTTAAATCAATTTTTAAAAAATTAAAAAATAGATATTTTAGTTTTTTAAAAAAATTAATATACAGATTAATTTTTAATATTTTTTTCTTTCACACATAACAATCTCCATATATATGTATCACATAGATGTGTATAGTAAATTAGTCTAATTATAAAATAAAAATTCAGTTAATTTTTTAGTTAATTAATAATTTAGTGATTAAATTGAGATTCAAATAAAAATATAAGAATAACTTTGATACTTAATTTCTAACTATCCCACAAAACTAAATTATATTAAATACAAAAATATCAAATAATTTTAATTTTAAATTTTTTGTAAATCAGAATAATCTCTAATAATTTTATTGCACAACATTATTATTATTATTAATTATTATTATTGAGTAACAATATATATACATATATCATATTTTTTATGCAAAAATTCTTTTTATCTTTTTATTCAATAATATTTTTTTGAAAAAAAATATCATATTAAAAATTAAATAGGTTTAACTTAACCTTAAAAGTTAATTTGATTATAATATCTAGTTATATTTTTTTCTAATAAATACTTGAAGAATTTAATGAGTCACGCTGAAAAATAAACAGAAAATTGTTATATCTAACGAAAAAAAATATTAGAAATTAATGTGTATTAATTTTTTTAGAATTAAAATATCTGTTTTTGGAATCTTTAGGAACTAATTTAAATAATTACTCACCAAAAAATAATCTAAAGACTGATTTGTCAATTAAAATAAAACTTTAAAAATATTTTGTGTATTAATTTTTTTAAAAATTAAAATATCTGCTTTTAAAATTTTTAAAAAAGAATTTAAATAATTACTCAATTCTTTTAATCAGTTTAAGTCAGGAAATAACTAACTAAGTTCTTTATCACAAATTAAGAATATGGTGACTGAATAAAGACGGATTATTTTCTTTATCCAAGATGGAAATTGAACTGATCTCTTCATCATTAGGGGACTAATGAGCTATTTGGCCACATTCACCTGGTTTTATTAGAGTGCGTTTGATTTTGAGTTAGAAAGAAGGAAAACACGTTTGAGTGTATTGAACTCTTTTTATTTTTGTTTGGATATTTTTTTTTTAAAATGCTAACGTAATTTTACCTTCTTAACGTGCGTTTATAAAAAGCTAGAAATAGTAACTTCTGCGTTTAGAAAATCATGTTATGATTGAATTTATATTGTTTTATCAATTCTACCATTTACTTCCTTGCTTGTAGTCCTTTTAGTATTCAAATATTTCAAATATATAATTATATATTTTTATTAAATTTTTACTTTTGATTTTGTATAAAAAAATATTTTTGTTTGACTTTGTTAAAATTTGTAAGTATAATTTTTGTATTTTAATTTATTATTATAATTTTGTTATAATATAAATTATTAATCCCATTAAGCTAATTTTTATATATTATTTTTATTTTAATGTATAAATATTAATTTTATCATAGAATTAATTAATAAGATCTATTTAAATATCTAAATTAAAATGATAAGATAATATACAAAAATTATTTAAGTTGGTGTCTATTTTAGTAATTTTTTATCTAAAAGTAATTTTGAGTAGTGTAATCCAAACAATATTTATTTTACTATAATTCATTTTAATATAAAGATTACCAAACATAAATCACTTTAACACAAACTAACTTTTCATCAAAATCAAATTTGCAAAATCAATTTTATGCAAACTTCCGTTTACAAATTGAAATCCAAAAACACACTAGATTTATCTAATCTAACCTAGTCGGGTAAACTAAATACCTCAAAGAAGATTAGGAACTATTTGAAAATATTTTCTATTTTTAAATTTTCTTGAAAGACAAGTTAAAATTTCACTATTTTATTTTAGTTTACTAAATAAAAGTGACATTAAGAAAGAAAAATATATGCACACTTTATTTTTATACTCGCGCTTTACACCGATGCATTTTCATTTTTTTTAAATCTTAAATGTAGAACGATTTTAATTTAGAGTGTAAAAATAGATTCTCTAATTTTGTACTTTTTATAATTTTAAAAATAGAAAAAAATTATAATATTGAGATATATTACCTATCTCACTTTTATGAAAAAAATTAGCCACAAAAATTATTAGGAAGAAGAGGAAAAAAATAAAAAAATACAATAACAATAAAAAATGACTATATAAAAGAAATGTACAAATAAAAAAGAAAAAATGCAAAAAAAGAAATCATAATTCACATACATGTTATGTGAGTATAAATTTTGTTAAATTTAAATAAATTTAATTGATAACAACGCTTAAATATATAATAAAATCATAAAATTAATATTTAATTTAAAAATACAAACATAAATCATTTTTAAATATTTAATACTTACCTAAAAAACAAGTTTGACAAATCCAACGCCAAAACGAAAGGCACTGGACAATTTGCCTTGTCTCAAAACCCAAAATAATCTACGCCATGCGGTGCCTACCATAATTTCTGAAAAGAGCACGTGAATGCAATGGAAATGGAATGGCATTATATTCCAACAATTATTCACTGAATCAGCAAGACATGCCATTGCCATGCATGGGAACCCCGATATTTTACAACTTAGAAGCACATAACAGTTAACACTACAAACAGCGGAGGAGAATATTTTATTCAGAACAGGACATCACAAATCACAACAACGGGTTGGGTTAGGTCTCCATACGCTTGCCAACATATCTCTCTTGTACTTATCTTCCATGAAATTTTTATTTTTTTTATATATTTGTTCGTTTTCTTTTACATGCTGTTAAAATATATTTAATGGTATTTTTGTCGTCATACTATTAGTCTATTCAAAGGGTAGACGTTACCTAGAAATTTCAGTTTTATTTTATACCTAGAGAACTAGACATTATATTTGTTTTAGCATCATCAAATCGAAAAAAAAATCTTTTTTAATGTATTTTTTTTATTTTTTAGTGTATTTGATAAATTTTTAATAGTAAAAATAAAAAAATAAAAAATAATTTTTTAAAAAATTACAATTTACATA
>NC_029777.3:96824886-96829015 GCF_000817695.3 Arachis duranensis | reverse complement strand
TCATTAAAAAAAATATTTTTTAAAAATAATGTCTAAACAAGCCCATTAGCTGAAAAAACCCACCACTTCTTCACATCTTCTTGCTCCTGTAGTTTGCTTAAGAAATATTAAAAATATTTAAATGTACTTTTATCATTAAATTTAAGTAATAAATGTTGTAAGCATATTTAGAACTTATTTGGGTAAATTTAAAAAAATATATTTTTTTAAAAGATCTTATAAAAAAGTAAAAGTAATTTTATGTTTGAATATCTCATGTAAAAGAATCTTTTTATCTATCAATTATGTTTGCGTATAATAATATAAAAGTATTTTTTATTTATTTATTATATGAAAAACATTTTTTTAAGAAAAAATCTTTAAAAAAAAGATGTAAATTGCAGTTTCTCAAAAAAGTATTTTTTTAAATTTTTTTAGTATTTTTATTTTTACTATTATAAATTTATCAAACATAGTAGAAATTTTATGTTGGAATGGAAACTAAAAAATTAAATTTCTAATGAGTTAAATAAATTAAAAGTTTAAAAACTAGTTGCTTTCTAGTACATTTTATTTATAGAATCTATAAATTATAATTAAAATAAATAACAAGTAATTGTAGAATCTACTAAAAAGCATTATATCATCTTTTTAAAAGTAGTATCATAGAAATGGGATACCGAGATTTATTATTATCTCAAAAGCATCTCTATTTTACAATATTTAATATAAAGAGGTCACTCAAATAAAGACGTCTAAAACGTCTTTTTTCAAAGATATTTTTATATTGTGTTTTAATTGATTTTTGTATAATTTATTCGGTGTTCCTCATCACATATTATTAAATTCCTCAAAAGATTTTCTTTCCAAAAATAATAAAAAATATTTAATTTGGACTAAAACAAAAAAGGTAATAGATTAACTATTAAATTTTTTTAAAATATTATTTACATAAAAAAATATATCACATTCATCAATATATATATATATATATAACAAACTAAAACATTATTTTAGTAAAATAATTATTTATTAAAGTAGACAAATTAATTATTTTCTTCTCATATACAGTCTTTTTAAGACATAAAAATAATTAATTAGGATATTGGTTAAGATAATTAAAGTCACTATTTCATTAAATTTTTAATTTAAAGAAAAATTCTAGTTAATTTTGGTATAGAAATTTCAAATTTGAAAACACTGATAAAAATTATGTTGAATTTTGATTTATTTGATTCTCATTTAAATTAATCACTACATAAGTTAAAGTTCTATTTTGAAGTTATATTCGAGCTTTACTCTGATTTTTAAAGTTTCAATTTACTTAGTTTGATTTTTTAACTTAGGTATTCGTGACTCATATTAGGAGTTTCAATTTACTTAGCTTTAATCAGTGACTCATATTAGGGTTTTAAGTGTTTAGTTGAATAAAATAAGGTAAAAAAATTTCAATTGTCACATCAAATAGTCGCTAGAATGTATAATGTAGCAGTTGTTAGTCCATCTCAGCATGTCGTTAACGATTTTGTGAGACAGTGACAAAAATAAGATTAAGAACCAATGTGAGTCATAACTATTAAGTTAGGAGACTAAATTGAGTAAATCAAAATTTTTGAAATTAGATTGAAACATAGTTGTTAGAACCGAACCAGTGATCGAACCGGTCAAATTACTGGTTCACTGGTTTATTGGTTCAACCGATAAATCACTGGTTCAACCGATAAAACCGGTCTCACGTAAATATAAAATATAAAATAGTTAAAAACTTAAAATTAAAATTTGAAATACATATCTTCACTGACATTTTATGAAGAATCAAGTCTCAACTTCTAAAAATAACTAATATAAAAAAATCAAAAAATTTTAATACTACAATAGTATCTTATTTTGGCACAATAAAAAAATAATTAATTCACAAAACCTATCATCTAACTATAATATCAGTAGATTTTAACAATAACATCAAAACAAATAACCTTAATCACAATACTAGCAACAAAATAGATCAAGTAAATTAATAAATTTTTAGTGAAATTTATATTTATATTAATAATGGTATATAATTTAAATATAATTAATTTTAAAAATAGAAAAAATAAAAATTAAATTAAATTAGATATTTATGTATACTATATAATTAGTATTTGTCAAACTTAATACTTAGAAGTGCAATGGCTAAGTGGCAAGTAGAGGTTGTTTTTACTTCAAGGTTCTTGGTTCGAGACCTTGTGGAGACATTTTAAAAAATGTTTCAAGCAGGCCAGTTCGGTTAGATCGGTTCTCACCGGTTCATACTGATTTTATTCCTTAAACGGTCCAAGGAGTAAACCGAACCGGACTAGTAGTTTTCCGGCCGAACGATCTAGTTCGGTTTTTACAACTATGGATTGTAATACGAACATAATTTCAGAGACCAATAAGTATTATCTCTTTGTTGACAATTAAGTTGTTTTAATAGTAATTAAGATCTAATAATGGTTTATAATAAAAGAAGCATTCTTTTGCAACAATGAACCTATAGTAGTAGTTAGGGGTGTTCATAGATTAGATCATATCCATATAAATCCACAGTATTTATCCGTATCTTATCTGTAATTTGAAGATATGATCTGATTTGTAAGATGATCGGATTGGATCGAATCGGATCCACACTCTAATCAGATAGAAGTAAATATGTTTAAAAAAAGTAAAAAAAAAATTATTAACTTTTTTTATAAAAATAAAATTTTTAATATTTTTTATTTTATGGATATATTTGATATCTGATCCAAACATAAAAAGTGCGAATATCGAATTTGATCTAATGAGTTTAGTGCGGATTGGATCGAAATTTCAGCTATATCCCATCTGTAATAATAACTAAACACCCCTAGCAATAATAACTAAAAAATTATAATGATTATATTTTTAACTAAGAGGAAGTGCCAAAAAAAAGTACTAAATATAAAAATATTTAATCAAATATTAAAAGAAAATTTTACTTTAAAACAGTTGGACTTTTTTAGCTCATATATATATAATAATAATAATAATAATAATTATTATTATTATTATTATTCAGTTTAGTGTTTATTTTTTCTTATTAAATTGTGTCCGGGTTGGCGACATAGGCCGCATCTCTTTGGCCGATTCAGTTCTGCCTCGTCCATAGATACACAGCTAGCTCAGTCTCACACTAATTCGAACCGGCCTGGTTCGAACTATGATTGCTGTAATTCGAACCAGCCCGGTTCGAATTACAAGGAAACCTTCTCTCTCTATAATTCGAACCACCATGGTTCGAATTACCTTCATTCTTAATTCGAACCAGGCTGGTTCGATTTATTACCATCAAAAAACCCTAATTCGAACTCACCTGGTTCGATTTACTAACAAATAGAGTTCGAACCAACCTGGTTCGAATTATATAAAAATGCGATCTGGCTTATTGCTGAAACGATTTTTGCTTTGGCGTATTTACGTAATTTTTTGAGCCAGTTGGCTTATTATGGTTTTTTACCCTTTTAATTATAAACATAAATATAATTTAATTATATTATTTATGAAATGTGACTATAGATGTAGATAAAATTTAGTTATATTACTTATATATAGTTTCATTGTATTGTATTCCTTATAAAGTTAGATTATAATTATGACAATGGAATTGTTCTTGTATTTTTATATGTATGACTAATTGGTAGTGTTAAAACATTACTCTTAATTATAAATAAGGTTTATAATTTAAAAAATAAAAAACTCAATTAAAAAGATACGAAAAAAATGATGTTAAAATATTATAACTCTTTAAAATAAAAATATTCGAAATTTAATTAAAAATTATTTAAAATTTAAAACTCAACAAAAATTTATATTCAATGTGTTTTGTATTAAATTTATTTAATAACCTATTATATTATATTGGTTGAAATTAGTTTTTATAATTTTAATTTTTTAATAACACTTCATTACAAAAACCAACTTTTCAGAATTTTTTAAAAATTAATTAATATTATATATATTTTGTTACATTACATATTGTTATAAAAAATTTATTTATTTCTAATGCTTATATTAAAAATAAAAACAAAATTTAAATTAGTAAATTTTAATCTATAATATAATAATAATATAGTAATTATTTTATATATTATATGAATAAAAATTAATA
>NC_029777.3:96822942-96824708 GCF_000817695.3 Arachis duranensis | reverse complement strand
TTATTATTTTTAGAAAGAAAATTTTTTGAGGAATTTAATGATATGTGATGAGGAATACCGAATAAATTATACAGAAATCAATTAAAACACAATATAAAAACATCTTAAAAAAAAAGACGTTTTAAACGTCTTTATCTAGATGACCTCCTTAACATAATATATATACATCTACATGCATTCTCATCAATTCTAAGTAACATCTCTTCCAAAAGAAATAGAAAGGAGAAGAATGAACTCAGAGGTAGTTGCCATTTTTCTTTATGCGCCAGTAATCATTATACCAGCCGACCAATTTTCCTGTTTAGCTCTTCAACAGTGTGTGCTGATAAATCAACCATCACATTTTCAAGAATGTAAAATATTCAAAGCACCTTTAGCTTACATCTGCAGTTATCAATGGAATTCTAATTCTAATCCTAACCCTAATCTAAATCTTTATCTTAATTCTAATTCTAACCCAAATCCTCATCAACTGCGTAAAATAGTAACACCGCCATTGTTACCATCAGCAAGAACATTACAACCATCGCACACTAGCGAAAATATGCTACTTCTGAAATTTGCGATCAAGAATTCAATGCTAAAGAATGGAGCTATTGATGAGTTTACGGTAAAGAACAATTTTATTATACGGCGTAAGCCTCAGTCCAAGAGTGGGTCTCGTTACAATACCTCTCGTCAAATCAAGTCTTTCAGGTTGTCTACTATGTCCAAAGCTGAGGATTTTGATTTGTGAATGTGAATGTGCATGTGATAATAATGTTGGATCTTAGTATGGAATATATGGATAATTGCTTTTTCGCTGTAGTTATTTTGGTTAGGTTTCTTTATTTTGTTCGAAGTTTTAGACTTTAGTCTTGAGACATTTTTTTTTCTGGAATAAAAAAAAAACTTATTTCCAAAAAAAAAAATTATTCTTGAATTATATTCCAAAATTCATTTTTTTTTTGGTGGAGTAAATTTGCGTTATCCTTGGACGAACCTTGTTAAATTTATAAGTTTCGTCTTTTGCGAATTTCAAATCACAAGATGCTTCGTTATTACTTATTAGTGTTGGGAGCATTATCCTTCACAGCGATACACAATTAAATAAATAATAGAATAATTTATTGTATTAAACTAAAAACATTCTAATATTACGCAAATTTCTCCAAATACAAAAGGCTACTTTTTTTTTTTTAACCAAAGATAGGAGACTCAAACCCGCAACCTCTTAATTGAATATGGGGAGACTATGCCATTTGAATTATTACTCATTGGCAATACAAAAGGCTACTTGAATGTCCCAACTTCTATTTTTATATAAATCGAATTTAATAAATTTGATTTAACCAAATACGTACTAAATCAAAGTGATTGAATTTGAATTGTATACATTTGAATGATAAATCGAATTTATTCAATTTGATTTGGATAGTAAAAATAAATCCATAGTAAATCGAAGCCAATAATTTCGATTTAGTGGCTTTACCCATTGATTCAATTTGTATTTAAAACCTCTTTGAAGTAATTCAAAACGAAGATATTGATGTCAATTTAGTATGTATGGCACTGTATATGATTCAATCCTTGTGGGGCAATACAAACGAGGAAGCCATGTATAAACTAGTTTGATAAAGGTTTTGTTTTAAAAATAATTTATTAAATTAATTTTTAAAAGATAATTTTTAAATAAATTTTTATCATTTATTTTTGAAAAACTAAACTAAAAATAATAATCAATAAGCACAATTAATAATAATTATATTTTAATAAATAATTTTTTA
>NC_029777.3:96810011-96822620 GCF_000817695.3 Arachis duranensis | reverse complement strand
TGTAAATATATTTTTTAATAAATTTATTTATATTTTGTCATAAAAAATATTTTATTTCATGTAAAATAATTTTAAAAAATAACTTAAAAATTTTATTTAAAAAATTTATTTTTTCAAAAATAAATGATTTTGTATTGCTTGAAAGAAGTTTCACATACGAAAAAAATCCTAATCTTGAGACTTCAACTTATGCAATATGCATTTGAGTTAGGCTCTCTTACATTGTACAAAGTTTTCAACGGTAAACTCTTACTGTCGTCGCCAATGTATTTAGTAAATGACTAAATAAGATTAATAGTTAAATTAATTTTTATAAAATAATGTATTTTTTAAATTTATTTTTGAAAGATTTTTTCAATTAAATTGGTCCTTTGTTAAAGATTACGAATTAATCATATTTGTCAGTTACTTCATTCATAATTTTCATCAACTATTAATGATGTGAAATGTTAATTGATAGCATATATGGCACATAACATGTTCAATTAGACGTTGACTAAATATGTTTATGAAAATCTATCAATTTAGTTACTAGGTTATATTAGGAATAGAATTTTTGTAATTGAAAAAAATTATTAAATTAATAAATTTTCTTAAACATATTCGGTCAATATCTAATTAGACATATAAGGTATTATATATATTTTTTTGGTCACATAAGATATTATATATATTATTAATTAACGTTTTACAATATCAGTCTTAAAAAAAATTGTTAATGAAATGATTAGAAGATAAATATGATTAATTTACAATCTTTGAAAAATCAATTTAGTTAAAAAAAATTTTTAAAAATAAATTTAAAAAATATCTTATCTTCCAGATTCTAATTTAATTATTAACTAAATATTTTAATAAATGTTAAGTAATTCGCCTAAATAATATTTATAATCAATTAATCACTTCTATGCTATTAGTTTTTGTGTTTTCTACATCTTCTTCTCCTACTTTATTTTTTTTCCCATTCTTATCCCTTTTTCCATATGGTTAAATACAATATTCTAAAATTTTTACTAATTGATCAAATATAATATTCTAAAATTTTTTAAACTATAATATATTTGATAAGAATCCTGCCATAAAATAGTCTAAATTTATACTCTAGCGTACTATTTCTTTATTTCAGATATTATAAATTCATGTAAATTGTGACCTTTTTTTACTGTTTATTTCTCTCCAAATACATGCCATTTAAGATTGCCTTCAACGAGTTTTCATTATGCATAATCTATTTTTCTCTTCCGTAGATTATGTTATTTTCTCGTGATCTTTAGCATTTTTAAATATTATGTTCTATTCCGTCATACTTTTTAATAGATTTATGACTGAAACGTAAGTTTTTTTAAAAAAAGTTACAATTAGATCATTTAACATGTAATTTATTTATTTAATTAAATAATTTACCCTGTATTTTCTTTATATAAGAAACAAAAACAAAAAAGAAATTGAAGAAGGAACTAAAAAAAGGAATAAGGAACAAAAGACACATTTTTCTTTCTTTCCTGTGTTCAGGAAATATTTTATGTATATATATATATTTGATAATTTTATACTAAAAAAATTACATTAAAATATTATTCAATATAAAACATTCCAGAAATTTTAAATAACCCTTTGTTCTTTCTTGTTCTTCTTATACTCCGGCATAACTGGTCCCAGACTCTCCCCATTAACAAAGAGAGAGAGAGAGAGAGAGAGCACCGTTCACTGTTCACTATTATCAGGAAGGGAAGTATTAAATGCTGTGTGCAGTTATTATGGCATTTTCATTTTTCAACTACTACCTCCATTATTCATTTATCTACCTTTGACTCATTTTTTCATCTTTCCTCAGTTACTATGAACTTGCACTGCAATGTCACTAATAATTTTTTTTTCATTTATTTCACTTCTCTAGTCTCTAGGTGCTGCTTTACCTCTGATGAATGAACGGTCCATGTTCTCTTTTCTTCATGGTATTTTCTTTTTATTACCGTTGTTGAGAAATTAAATGTGTGCAGTGTAATAACACTAACACCCTCCATTGAATAAGTTTCGCGCTTTCTCTCTCTTCTATGGAGCTGTGTTGTTTTCAGGTTGAAGAAATCGTTTTGAAATTTGAAAATATTTGAAGTTCAATGAGGAATTTTCACCTCTATTTTGTGGCTCTTTCTTTGTTCATGTTCACGTTCATCTCTATCAGCCATGAGCTTCAAGAAGCTCAAACCCAAGTCTTGTTTCAGATAAGGAAGTACCTTGAGTACCCTACCTCTTTAGAGATTTGGGGAAATTACGACAATGACCTTTGTAACCTTCCTTCATCTTCCCACACAAGCATTAAGTGTGATGGCAATTCAGTAACTGAGCTCAAAATCGTTGGGGACAAACCTAATGTGAGGGTAGACAAAAACAACATCAATGGATTTGCAGTTTCTAATTTAACACTATCCCCAAATTTTTCTGTTCATTCTTTTGTCACCACATTGACAAGGTTAACAAGCTTAAGGGTCCTTAGCTTGGTGTCCTTAGGGATTTGGGGTCCACTTCCTAATAAGATTCATAGGTTATCTAATCTTCAAGTTTTGGACTTAAGCTCAAATTTCTTGTTTGGTTCTGTCCCTTCAAGAATGGCAACAATGGTTAATCTTCATACACTAGCACTTAATGGAAATTACTTTAATGACACCATACCCAATTGGTTTGACTCATTGTCTAATCTTAATGTGTTGAGTTTGAAGAACAACCAGTTAATTGGTTCATTCCCTTCCTCAATATGCAAAATTAAGTCCCTGAATGATATTTCCTTGTCCCAAAATGAGTTATCTGGTGAACTACCTGATCTAAGTGCTCTCACTTCCCTTCATGTCTTGGATTTAAGAGAGAATCATTTGGATTCTAAGTTACCATTGATGCCAAAAACAGTGGTTACAGTTCTTCTAAGCAAAAACTCATTCTCAGGTGAGATACCTAGTGAGTTTGGTGAACTGGAACGGCTTCAACATCTTGATCTTTCGTCAAATGATCTTAGTAAGACACCTCCAAATACATTGTTCTCTTTGCCAAACATAAGTTACTTGAATTTGGCGAGCAATGCACTCAGCGGTTCCCTCCCCAACAAACTAAGGTGTGGAAATAAACTTGGGTTTGTGGATATTTCTAATAACAAGCTAAATGGTGCACTTCCTTCTTGCTTGGCCGGCACGTCTGATCGACGAGTTGTTAGATACGGTGGAAACTGTTTGTCTGCTGATTCTCAGCCTCAGCAGAGAGGGTCTTATTGTAATTCAGGATTGAAGAAGTTCTCGGCATGGGAAATTGCTGTGGTGGTTGGTATCATTTTTGTAGTAGTTCCTGTGATTTTAGCTTCCGGAGTTTTACTTTATAGACAAGGTTACTTAAGAGAAACATATGAGAATGAAGTGTTCCCAAAAGTTGTCCAAGATTCCTCAACAACAGGGGTTTCCTCTGAATTCCTTGCCAGTGCCAGTAAGTATTCCTGCATTGATCTTCCCCTTTTATCTGTGTTACTTTTCATTTTCTAGTATATTTCTAGATCAATGAATTGATAGAGACAAATTAAATAGTAATTTCCTAGATCAATGAATTGATAGGGACAAATTAAATAGTAATGTTCTTATTTTCCATGTCTGTTACTGTTAGGATTCATTTCACAGACATTGAAGCTAGGGACGCAAGCGACTTCGTTTTATAGACAATTTTCAACTGAAGAGTTGAAGGACGTCACCAAAAATTTTGACTTGTCAACTTATATTGGCGAAGGTTCCATAGGGAAGGTAATATTCTTTGAAAGTAATTTGACTGTTTTTGGCTTTCAAATGTTCTTTATGCAAGTGATTGTTCTTCATGATGCATGGTTTTCTTTCAGCTCTACAAAGCTAAACTAGAGAATGGATCCTATACAGTGATACGATCTGTTGCTTTGTCGAAGAAATGCTCAATTCAAAACCTCAAAATTCGGTTGGATTTACTCTCAAAACTTCAACATCCAAACTTGGTTAGCCTATTGGGTCACAGCATTGATGGTGGTGGACAAGATGACTCTAGTATTCCCAAACTCTATCTTGTATACGAGTATGTGCCAAATGGGGACTATCGCAGCCGTCTGTCAGGTTATTATCAGAACTTTCTTTTTTACCTGCATACTATGTATTGAATTCCTTGTTCAAGTTGTAATGGATAGTGGATACCAAATTCTCTTTGAAGAAGCACTTGTAATTTAATGACAAAATTTAACGAATTGTGTACCAAAAATGAACTGCGCACCTGTCTTCATACCAGCTTTCTAGTAACTATAGTTAGCATGTCATCGTAGTATTTATGCTGCGGTGAGCATAAATTTTCACCATTGCTTCCCTTATCTCTATAATTTGAATCTGCTATTCACTGCTGCTTGAATTTCAATCAAAATGACAAGATTATACTTTGACTAGGGAATTCAAGTATGCTGATGAAAAACTATCATACATTACTTTGATGATTTGAGAATCTATGTTTTGTTCTTATTCCATATTTTGAAATTA
Organism: Arachis duranensis; assembly: GCF_000817695.3. Classification (NCBI taxonomy): domain Eukaryota; kingdom Viridiplantae; phylum Streptophyta; class Magnoliopsida; order Fabales; family Fabaceae; genus Arachis; species Arachis duranensis. Next base: position 96,818,100 of record NC_029777.3, on the reverse strand, counting down.
ATATGCATACCTTATTTGGCATAGGATTGGTGATCTAAGGTTGTTAATAACTCAGTTGTTTATATATTATTTGAGGTATTATTGTGTTAGCTAGTTAGTTATTTATTAAGAATTTATTCATTGTTAGTTACACTCATTGGCCTTTAGAGGGTGTACCTCACATGTATAGCTAACATTTTCACCATTTAGAGGATTTTTTAATTCTCAATTTTCTCTATTATACTCTGAATCTCTGATCACCATGATGCTCTAAATATGTCAATATCACATTTAACTTCATTATATATAATTCTCTTACCGATTTTTCTGCTATAGCTTTATGGTATTTGAGGCACCAATCCACTACTAATCTTTCTTAATTCAAACATTCAGAATTTTCACCAGAGAAGGCATTAAAGTGGTCTGATAGATTGGCAATTCTGATTGGAGTTGCCAAGGCAGTTCATCATTTACATACTAGTGTCATACCTGGTTGTTTCGGAAACAATTTAAAGACGAACAATATTTTACTTGATGAGCATGACATTCCAAAACTAAGTGACTATGGCATGTCCATCATTGCTGAAGAGATTGAAAAGACTGAGGTTTGCTTTCATGTTATTCATCCCAACATCTTAGTCTAGTTGCATTGATGACTGGTCCTAGAGTGATTCTGCTGCTTTCTGTTTTGTACAGGCAAAGGAAGATAATCCAGAATTAGATGACGATGTTTATAACTTCGGATTCATACTGTTTGAATCACTTGTTGGACCTGTCGCAAGCGGAAAAGGGGAAGCATTTTTTCTTAATGAAAAGGTCAGATATAAGCTTTTAGAAACTTCTGCCTTAAATTTTCTTTGGATGAATGAGAGTAAATATACATCCACATGTAGCACATATTTGTATGAAATATCATTACTTTATAAATAAAGCTTCGGAAAGTATAAAAATTCATCATTGTTTGTTGGTGTTGACAAGTTCTTTGACAATAATTGCCATTTGCCAAGATCCCCCATTTTTTACACCTATTTATTGTTGACTTTGATATTACTCATTTTAAGTCTTGCACTAGGGCCACCTTTAAGAAAACTAAAAGTAGAATGTTTGAATAAACTCTCACATTGGTCCTTAAATTTTGTCCTTATAAAAGCACTTGCATCCAAGTAGAAGCATAATTTTGTCCCTGTGTTATTACCCTGATATTAACACTTTTGAAGTATAGATGTGTAGTTTTTAATTGTTTTTTTTTGGATATGTAATGTTTAAATTCTGTATGTAAATTTTTTGACTGATTTTTGTTGGTTTCCTAGGGAAACTAAGGGAGTAGATAATTTTATTCATGAGAAAGTATATGGAATCAACTTTTAATTAGTCAGTATTAGCCAATTTTATAATTTAGGTATAATTTAGGATCTATAATTTAAGATAAACAAAATAATTTTAAAAAAGTTAGCTGAAATTAAATAAAAAAAATTTGGTTCTCTAACATTACTCTTTATTCATTAATAAGTTTTGAATGGATAAGAAAACCTTGTGTTGTGAATCACAGGCATCCTTTGATAGTCATGATGGTAGAAGAAAAATTGTAGATCCGACGGTGTTGACCACTTGCAATCAAGAGTCACTATCAATTGCAATATCCATCACAAGCAAGTGCATATCGCCAGAATCCTCATCACGTCCTTCTTTTGAAGATGTTCTATGGAATTTACAGTATGCAGCTCAAGTCCAAGCCACAGCTGAAGCAGAACAATGATCGGATTCTACATCATAGGTTCATGTTTGTAGATAGAGAAAGCAGGGACTGTTATCAAGTTTAGAACAGAGAAAGCCAGTGCCTAGTAGTAGGATTTATGTTATTTCTCTGGTTTATAATGTGATATGAACAGTGCTAAAGACTAAAAGAATGGAAGTAGAAGTGTATATTCAAAAAGGTTCAAACGAAGTGTTCCCACTATAATATAAGCTTGACTTGCTAGATCTAGGGTAGCCAATGAGAAACAAGTATAACATTGTCACCAATCATTACAATCATGAATTCATGATATTTCTTCTCCTAGATGGCACTATAATCTAGTGAGCACGTTATATATACTCCTTTTTATTGTCCACTTTATTCTTTAATCCGATAAAATAAAGACTAATCCATTACAATTGTGAAGTTCATTTAAGAGTTTGTTATGGGTTAATGAGTTGTTGCATATATAAGATAAGATTAGAACTCTAGAACCCTTAACATTTAAGACGAATGGGCTAAATACTTAATCAGTTACAACTTACATTATATATATATTTTTTGTTGTTTGCACTAGGGTATCCATCAGGTTGTATGTCCAATGACTAGAGGCATACAAAATGAGCGACCCTCCCAAGCAAGCAAGCTCCATTCCCATCCTTGAATGAGTATTGAACTCGGAAGAGATGGTTAAGGGACACAGACCCTCCATCTCTGCCAATTTGCGTTGTTACATTATATATACTTTAGGCTTGTGGAATTGTGGCTGGGCCATCAGAATGCCAACCATGTTGACAGAAACCTTATCCTGAAGGTGTGTGTATTCTTGGAGTTGGCCTGAGTCCTCCCAAGTGGATGCTGCAGGTCCAGGCCCAACCCATTAGATGAGAACTCGAGAAGGATGGCCATTAGTGTTGAGCCCCTAAATTACTAAAAATACATCCAAATAATTTTATTATTGAAAAAAATATATTCGAATTTTTTTATTAAAAAATGTCTTCAAATAATTTAAAAACTTGACAAAAATATTTAACGTTAAATATGTATTTTTTAAAAAAATATTTTAGAAATTAAATTTTGATGCAATTTTTTACAAGTAAGATTAGAAAAATGAGATATTGTTATTCTTAAAATTGGTAATTTTTTGTTAATTATATATTTTTTTGTGATTTTTAAAGTATTATTGGTTGTTGATAAAAAAATTACAAAAAAAATATACTTAACAAAAAATTACCGAATTTTAAGGATAAAAATATCTCATTTTTTTTAATTATACTTGCAAAAAATCGTATCAAAATTCAACATCTAAAATTTTTTTGAGAATATATATTTAATATTGTGCATATTTGTCGCATGTTTAAATTATTTGAAAGTATTTTTGTCGATGCCAAAATTTAAATCATTTTTGTCAACAAAATTATTTAAATGTATTTTTTTTATGATTTACCCATATTGAGCACTACCAAAGGTCGCAGCTGAGACTTGGTAAGAATGGATGATTTATCGGCAATGAAAACTTAGGTTAAGTTAATAAGAATCATTAAATAATTTGATAAATTTAACTAAATTATCATTTAATAATTCTCAATAATCAATCTTCCATGAAAATAACTCTACCTGAATTTTCACCTTCAATGGCTTCTCTTCAAACAGCACAAGGTTCCAATCCTGAATTATATTCAGACAGTGGAATATAGAGCCATAGTACGTGTGTGTGACTCTCCGAGTGAGAGAATGATCTATGCTTTAAAAATCTCTTCTTTTTCCAATATAACTTTATTTCTTAATTTAAACAGAAATAACACTTGTTACTGCAAGTATTTTTTTCCCTCTTTGAAAAAAACTTTTTTTTTTTCTGAAAAAAAATTTTGGGTCCAAAAGGAATTATGTTGGAATTACAGATACATTGTAACTTGGTTTTTAGCACATTATTTGCATCCGCTTGGTGTTTGCCTGTTTGGTATTTGGTTTTGGTGTCGGTGTATAGACTGTAGAACAAGTTCAACTGTTCAAGCCTGACGCCGACGCATCCCACACCGGTTCAGTATAACGTGTAGTGCACGCGCACATCTCGCGTACTGTTTTGGTCTTTCTGGGTCACGATCCATTGATTCGCGTGGGTCTCTCACTTCCCGAATCTAGTCTTTTAAACGATATATCCTATATGTTTTTTATTTACTAATTTACTAATGGTGAAAACTCAGATGAAGTCGATTTCACGTGAAGATGATACTTGAGAATCGTTAAATGATTTGACTGATTTGACTAAATTTTCATCCAACGACTCTCAGGTGTCAACTTAAAGTGAAGTTAACTTCACTTGAGTTTCCACCTTTACTAATACTTACCAAAGCCTTAATTTTCAGGTGATGCGTCGCTTTCATGATTTAAGAGCGCTTTTCGTAATTTATTAGGGGGTTGCAACGATATTGTGTTAAAAAATCAACAAAGATGTTCATATAAAAATTTAAAAGTAAATTTTTAATTTAATAATCATTACTGCTGACGTCATTATTGTACACAATAACAACATTTCTTATCAGAGTCATTATTATGACTTATGAGCCACTTTTTTTCAGCAAAATATTATGGTCCTCCTTTTTCATATTTTCAATTCTTGTAGTCGTATATATAATATACAATTTTTTTTATTATTTTATTGTAAACACATTCTCTTCCCTTTCTAATTCTATTATCAATTTTCATTCACTTGCAGCTTCTGAGGCACACAGACAGAGAAATGCTGTCCCCTTTGCAGCGGTTCCAGCTAGCTTTATCACCTTCCTGATCCCATTCCCACCTGCCACCGCTTTTTCCGGTAAGCTCTGTAATTTACGCTTACTCACTCGCCTTATGTTCCAAGCATTCTTCCTCCGTCAACGTCTTCATTACTCCCTCTTCTGTCACTTGTAACCGGACTCCACGGTCTGCATTATATGTTTTTATGCTCGTGAAGCTTCAATTTGTAGCCATTTTCCACTAAGTACTTTGTAGCACTTGCTTGATCTGTTCATTTCTGATTCGGAAGTAAAGAATCTCGTGCACCTGTGCTTCAATTGAGTAAGCTTTTTTGCAGTTCCTTTTTCATTTTTGGTGGCGTTTTCTTGGTAACTGCACCAATTAGCTTTTAGTGCACTTAAATCTTCAACCTTTGAAGTATGTTATAGCAGTCTTTTCTTTACATTTTCGTCAACTTCACAATTTGAAGTCCAAGATAAGTCACCAAAGACTTCACTGCCAAATTTACTCGTTTTGTTTCTCCAATTCCAGAGTATTTATAATTTAATTTGAGTTAACAGCCTCCTATATAATTTCTAAAATTCAAGTCTCAATATGATTTCTTGCACATTCTGTTTGAATTCAGAGGTCTTGTGATTCGACGAATTCAACTGCATTGAAAGTAAGAAGTTTGAGTGGCAGCCATGGTTCTAGGCTCAAAAGGGAAGAACCGGAGAGGTGGCACCGTGCAAATCGATTGCCTTGTTCACATTCAAGAGATTAAGCCATGGCCCCCATCACAATCTCTCAAGTCCCTTCGTTCTGTGTTGATACAATGGGAGAACGGCGAGCGCTCTTCAGGGTCTACCAGTCCTGTTTCCCCAGGTGAAGGGAAAATTGAGTTTAATGAGTCATTTAGGCTTCATGTGACTCTGTTGAAGGACATGTCTGCCAAGCATAGTGTTGCTGATGTGTTCCAAAAGAATTACTTGGAGTTCAATTTGTATGAGCCTCGAAGAGATAAGATTGTTAAAGGTCAGTTGCTAGGAACTGCCATTGTAGACTTGGCAGATTGTGGCGTTCTTAAGGAGCCCTTGAGTGTTAGTGTTCCATTGAACTGCAAGAGGAACTACAGAAACACGGATCAGCCGCTTTTGTATGTTAAAATCGAGCCTACCGAAAAGCATCGGACTAGGTCCTCGTTCAAGGAAAGCAATCCCAAAGAGGCATCGAAGGACAACAAAGGTGGTGACTCTGTGTCTACATTGATGAATGAAGAATATGCTGAGGAAGCTGAGAGTGCTTCCTTTACTGATGATGATGTTTCCTCCCATTCATCTATTGTAGCAGCTACTACCCCAGAAACTAGTGGGAGTATACCTCCTCATTGTGCAGAGGTACCCATATCTTCCCCCTTATTCATAGCAGTATGTCCTTTGCCTAACTATATCTATGGTTATGTTTGAGATTGTGTATACAGTCCTTAGCACTATTCCATGAAATGTAGAGAGATAGAAGCAACTGCAATAGGAAATGTTGTAACAACATTTTAGGTTCTTTGCATACATCTTCTCGTTGGCATGGTATGGATCCTTTCAAAGTTTCACATAATGTTGTTCTTATTAATCAATGCCGGGAAAACAACAAACCTATTGTCATGTTACTATTAGTATTATAGCAGCATGCAAATGCACACGATCTGCTTTCTTGATATATCTAGTGTATTTTAGAAAAATAACAGTTATAAACGTATAATCAAGCAATAAATTAATAGCTGCTGAGTTGCAGAATGGAGCACATGGAGCAACCCGAAACAAAGATAGTAATGAAAAGGAGCATACTTTGGCATCAGAAACAAAGGTTGAAAGATTGCAACAAGATACATGTGAGAAACTAGAGAGTTCATCTAATGCATCATCCGGAGATCTGTCCTCTAATATCGAAAGCCCGGCAAATGGTCAACCAGCTATGGAGAATACTAGTAATCACAGCCCAGTGACAATTCAAAAGCAAGTTGTTGATTCTTCCTCCCCATCCTTGGAGGAAAATTCCAAGAGCAGGTTCACAAACAGTGATCATGAAAATTTGGATCAGGAGGATTTTGAAGAGGATGCTAATTGTAGAAATAAATTTGAAGATGTTAAAACTAACAGTAATGGAAGTACTATTGATATCTATTCAAGGAACACTACATCTCTTAGTAATGGCTTTGTGGACATGACTCCAGGCTCTGTAAACTGTATTAGTTCAGAAATCAATGACAAATTGAATGAGCTGCATGGTGAAGCTGACGAATCTCACATGAAGGGGGAAGGAAGTGCTAAATCTTATTGTAGTTCTGTTGAGGACAGTAATGGAAATGAAATGTCTGATTTGGATATGCAAAACCATGTAGGAAATGAATCAATGGCTCATGGTGTGAAAGACCAAGTTTCATTAAGTAGCGATTTATACTATCTTGGTGGGTCAGAGAGTCATCTGAAAGGCAGTAATATTATGAGAAGTGAGAGATTAAAGCACGTGAAGTCGGTGAGGTCATCAACAGAATCAGCTAGGAGTATTGGATCACTCAGTAGCAATCATCTTTCTGAAGTAAGAGAAAGCCATATAGGAGATGCACAAAACAATGGAGGGAACATCCATGACAAAAGAGATGCTAAGATTTATCCAAGGGAATCCAGATCGACCATTTTTGACAGCAAGGTTGAGAATTTGGAAAACAAGATTAAGATGCTTGAGGGAGAGTTAAGAGAGGCTGCTGCCATTGAAGCTGCTTTATATTCAGTAGTTGCTGAGCATGGCAGCTCCATCAGTAAGGTTCATGCCCCAGCTCGGCGCCTGTCCAGGATGTACCTTCATGCTTGTAAAGAAAATATTCAAGCAAGAAGGTCTGGGGCTGCTAAAAGTGCTGTTTCAGGTTTAGCACTTGTTGCAAAAGCTTGTGGAAATGATGTCCCAAGGTACATTTGATATAGATTGCAATTTTCCTTTCTTTTTCTTTCCTTTGATACAATGGTTAGAGCAATTTATTTCATACCCCCATTATCCTAATTATAAAAGAGAAAAAAAAAACTTTTATGCCAAACATATATGATCCTTTTCCAATATGATAAATTAATTGGACGTCCTACATAAAATTCTTAACTGACATGGATCAATTGACTATTAGAGGTTGGCCAAACAATGTCATCCTATTCTTACTGCATGATGTGAAAATCATAGTTCATCATAAGCTGTGACAACTGCATACTGATCGACCTCTTCTTGCATGTTGTTACAGATTGACATTTTGGTTATCTAATTCTATTGTGTTGAGAATAATTATAAGCCAATCCACCAGAGACATGGCACCATCAAGTCCTACCGGTTATAGTATGAGAAGGAAGAGAGCAGAGGGGAATGGAAAAATAGCTCAACCATTGGTATGGAAAGGTCTATCTGCTAGGAAAAGTGAGAAGACAGCATATGGTGCTTTTGGCAGCTGGGATGACCCAAATGTATTCATCTCAGCACTAGAAAAGGTGGAAGCTTGGATCTTCTCTCGCATTGTGGAATCAATATGGTGGCAGGTAATTGTTTAATTTTTTGCTTCTCTTTAAATCATATAGCTTCCATACAAGCACAATATTAATATGAAATTTCCATTGGCATCTAACA
>NC_029777.3:96787117-96809898 GCF_000817695.3 Arachis duranensis | reverse complement strand
CATCAAAGAAAAGCTTTAGAAGAATGTCTACCACATGTGACAAAGAGCAAGGGGATTTATCACTTGACATTTGGAAGAATGCTTTTAGAGAAGCCTGTGATAGGATCTGTCCCATTCGAGCTGGAGGGCATGAATGTGGCTGTTTGTCTCTTCTTCCTAGATTGGTTAGTCTATCCAGTTCTTTCTTTGACCCTTCCCCTCTTGCACTAGAGGGCTTGAGTTTTTCATCTTAATACCTTTTGTATTTTGACCTATTTGATGTACATTGTTTCACGGCAATGGTTTCCTCGTGAAAATTCATGTGATCTGATCTCTTTTATTCTACCATTGATAAAAAAGATGGGACCAAGGGAACCACTACATACTCTAAAAAATGGCAAAAATAAACACATGATCAATTTTTATGAAATCTTTACATGAAAGGATCCATTTCATTGTAAGAAAGAGCTTTGAAATGGACATTGTGTTAAAGAAAAAATGTATTCATTTGTCAATAGAACTATAAATTAAAAGAATCAATGGTAAAAAATGTGATGACAGTCAAAACATGTTGGTCCTTTTTTCTCTCCAGACTCATTTCTGTGAAGTCTAATGTCTGAAATTAAAGAGATTCGTTTTTGGGGAATCGCAACATATTTGTACAGTTAAGTTTTGTTCTATCCTCTTCCTGGTAGAAAATGGATCTACTTTGACTTTGGTAATGGAAGCAATAAGGGGTACCATTTATATCCAATATGGATTCTTATGAATCAGGGTGACTGACTTATAAGTTATCCGCATTCTTAAAAATCTTTGTAGCATAGTTCCTCCACTCATTTGAGAAGAAAGGAGTGAGAAAAGTATGGTTTGGGCAAATTGCTCAAGTGTAAAGCCATCCCCTTCCGAAAAAAAAAAAAAAAAAAACCTATATTAATCAATATTTTGTATCTAAGTTTGTCAGCGCAGTCAAAAAATGAATTAGAAAGTTTTATTGTCCCTACTAATTACCATAGCATGCACTTTTATTGCTTGATCTAGATAATGGAGCAGTGTGTGGCAAGATTAGATGTTGCAATGTTCAATGCCATCCTTCGTGAATCTGCTGACGACATCCCAACAGATCCTGTATCTGATCCCATTGGTGATCCTAAGGTCCTCCCCATTCCACCTGGTAAATCAAGCTTTGGAGCTGGTGCACAGCTGAAAACGGCGGTAAATTATCGGATCTTAATAGCTTAATTTCATTTCAATATTTTTATAGTAGTGAGTCTCCAATATAGTTGTCTTGTAAATATTTCTAGTATTTAACTTCTCTACTAGACTACTACACTGCACGCACAACCTTTTATAAGAACATGATATTTCGGTTATCCTTTTGCTCTGAGTTCCTGAAATTTGGATCTCTATCATAATTAAGACCCTGGATGTTCTTCCACCTACTGCATGTTTGCTCCTGTTTTTCTCCGGTTCATGATTCATTGTGACCGTTGTTTTGTCAACTTCCTAGCATCTATGGTGATTCTCTTCCTGTTCAAGGCTTCCATACTGCTCTTGCCGTTAATTGATTTGTGGCCAACAATTGAGGTGTTTTTGTACAAAGATAATAGAGGCAGCTGCTGAGACAGGATTGTAGAGCTACAGAGAACAGATTGATGAGAAAGGAGAGTGAGTAGTTGGGTTAAGAAGTTAGTCACTGGCCGTTAGCACTACTGTAAATAGTAATCTTGGGCATCTTTCAAACAACCTCCTTCGTGTTTGCAATCCTTTATTACACCCTTTGGTGTGATCATTCCGTGGATCCTGTGTAACTCAGGTTGCTGGTGCACCATGTTTTTCTTTGGAAACAGTAGGCATTATGTTTTCTTGTGGGTAATCGTAGTATAATTTCTCTTGCATATAATTATATATCATTCAAGTGCAGATAACATAGTTTCTCTTTAGTTCGTCTACATTCTCAATAACACGAACTTAATATTTAGACAAGAGGTTATGCCTTGGTGCACGGGTAAGATTGCTGCCTCATAACCAGCTTACGAATTCAAATCCTCAAGACAATCTCTCCATTTGTTATGCCCCCCCTCCCCTTTCTCTTAACTGAAGATGCAGATAAGGGTGCCTACATCCACCGTCCCCAGATCTTACGAGGTCAGGAGGCTTGTGCTTCGAGCCGCCTCTTAATATTTTGTCATCCTCTCATGAATTTAATGGCAAACTACAGATATAGATGTTCAACTTACTCCTTTATTTCTATTGATGTGTGGTTGTCTTAGATGTGCCTCGAAAAGTAGGCTATGTATAGCAGTATAGGATGAATGCTTAACAGCATAACAAACGTGACCATGTAGTTCATTGTTATGATGGCAGTGAAGATGCGTGTCTTAACTGATATGTGGTTTTTAAATCTGTATTGTCAGATTGGAAACTGGTCTAGATGGCTGACTGATCTATTTGGTATCGATGATGATGACGCGCTTGAAGATAAAGATGATGATGACCATTACAGCAGTGATGGAAGTCAAAATACATCATTCAAGGCCTTCCATCTTCTCAATGCACTAAGTGACCTCATGATGCTCCCTAAGGATATGCTGTTAAACGAATCCATCAGGAAAGAGGTTAGGCAATGAACTTGCAGTTTTCTCGAATCATTTGTTAACTTCTCTATAAGTTTCTTCTCCTAAATCATGGTAGAACAATTCTTGTTGTTGAAGGTGTGTCCCATGTTTAGTGCACCACTTATCAAGAAGATTCTGGAGAATTTTGTCCCGGATGAATTTTGCCCCGATCCAATTCCACCTGTTGTCTTTGAAGCTCTGGACTCACAGGTTAGATAACCGAACTTTCATGTTACTTTTTTTTTCGTTGGTACACGATTCAATATAGGATTTATAGCATGGCACAATTTTTAGCTTATAAAAAAAGGTTATGTTGGATAAATGCTGGCATGTATAAAAAAAAGGCATAATGATTAGGACACTGTTTAACATAACAGACATATACTAGGTGTACACCAAAATCAGCCACTAGTGTAGAATACACATTGAAATACACAAGTATTTATACACAAATACATGGTGACTGATTTTAGTGTATACATAGCATTTATGGGATCAACTAGTTAAGGCTGCGTTGGGTTTAGTCCGAAGCAACCTAATTGCACATGCCTAATAGGCCCATAGGTTGACTGGAAAAATTTCGATCGTGCAACCCCCTAACTTGATTACTTTTATATGGCTACCCGCCTGTGTTGCACTTCTTGTTATTTACACAAATCTTAACTCTTTATTTATTATATGTTATATCAATGACTTAGATTTAGAGTTTAAAATTCAGGGTTTAAAAGTTAGAGCTTAGGGGGTTTAGAGTTTAAGGTTTAAAATTTAGAGTTTAAGATTAGTTTTTAGAGTTCAAGGATACTCTTAATTTTTCCGGATCGCATTAGCATTCGGTCTTTTATACAAATAAAAATGATACAAAATGGGCCTATTTTTTAATGGGAAATACTAGGAGACCAACACTTTTAGAGTAAAAAAAAAAAGAGAAAGATGTCTATTGTTGATTCCAAGGTAAGACAAAAATAAAGAAAATGTATTGGTCACCTAATATTTTTCTTTTTTAATGCTGCTAATATAAGGCTTGTGATCGATAGATTCGTTTTCAATTTGATGCAGGATGATCTCGAAGATGGAAATGAGTCTGTCAACTACTATCCATGCATTGCAGCTCCAATCGCATATTCACCTCCCCCTGCAACTTCCATTGCAAGCATTACCGCGGAAGTTGGAAGCGAATCTTACCTGAGAAGAAGTAAATCTTCCGTTATCAGGAAGTCATACACAAGTGACGATGAACTCGATGAATTAAGCTCTCCATTATCTTCTATATTATTTAATGGTTCTTCCTCCTCTCCAGCATCAGTAAAACCCAACTGGAAGTTGAAGGATTGTCGCATTGAATCCAATGTCAGATATGAATTGCTCAGGGATGTCTGGACGAATAGCGAGTAACCTTTCAGAAATCAAATATTACTATCTGCGTGTAACTAATGTTAGATGCCACTATGTAAAATAATGCCCTCAAGGTTTAGCACATGTATTATAAGCTGGTGTGGTGATAGTTGCTTGCATGTAATTAAATAACAAATAAATAACGAGGGATATGTTTATACCGGTGTAAGTTTTCTTGAGTTACTTCTAACTTGTTATGCGTGATAAATCATTAAATCTTGTCAATTTAACCGTTGGATTTTAACATATTTTTATGAGCCTTGCTATCCATTCAAGTATTTTTATCAATTAAATTAGTCTAAACCTAGCAAAAAGCGCTTACAAACAAGTGCGAAAGACCACACACTTTTTTTTTCTTCCTATGAAAAATAATATTGAAATTTCTTAATCGTGTACTACAAAAATTTCTTAATTTTAATGCAGGAATTTTTTTAATTTTGACATTGAAATTTTTTAATATTCTAGATTTGATGTTGCAGTTTTCTTTTTCTTTTTCTTATTATTCTTTTTTTTTCGTACAGAATTTGTGTTTTTATTTATAAAGTTACATATTATTTTTCAAATATTTTTTTTATTGTCAAAAACGAATAAACCAAAAAATAAAATAAAAAATTACATAATTCTTTTTTTTTTTTTGGTTTGATTTTTTTTTTTTGTTGTTTTTGGACGTGAGAGCTTATATCAAATCTGAGATTGAGATACCGGCTAGTGCTTCTGACACTAAATTGTGCTACTAAATTAAATTAATTTCTCATTATCCATGTATGTCAGTAATGGTGGATATATGATGTTTTATTGAACAATATTTTCAATCAAATGTGAGAGCTTCTTACATCAATTCTGATCTTGAGACACTGCCTAGTGCTTCTAACAGAGAGAGTATATCGAACATTTTTAAAAGTGTCTTTATAGGAGAAAACTTTCAACAAAATTATGAATTTGAAATTCCCTCTTACATGATCTGACTGCAACCTGTTAATTCTTGTGTATAAGAGGCATGGCAAAGATATAAGTACAAAGTGATTTGAATTACACGCTTTTTTTTTATTTTTTTCTTTCTTTGGTTTTTTTGTTTGTTTTAAATTCATGTATGCGTTTTTCTTTTTCTCTTTTTTTTATTATTTTTCAATTTCGTCGTTGTTGTTACCAACAACTCCTTCTCCTGGCCTCCTCTTATTGGAATTTCGTCTCCTCCTTCTTTTTTATCACTCTCCTCTATCATCATCATCGTCGTCGTCATCGTTATTGTCATTGTCTTCTTCTAATATGCATCGTCGTTATCGTTATCAAAGAGTTTTTGTCATATTGATGACATTATTTGATCCAAAATTGATTTGGATGTATTTTTGTTCAAATTTGACTTGTTTCTGAATTCGAATTTATATAATAGATAATTTTTGGTTCATTTGGTATTATACAATGGTTTCGTTTTGATAATATTTTTGGTTCATTTGAGACACATGTGTTTATGAATTCGAATTTATATAATGGACAATTTTCAGTTTATTTGGTATTATACAATGGTTTTATTTTGATAATATTTTTTATTCCGAAATTATTTAATGATTTCACCACAGAAAATCAAAATCAATAAAGATGTTAGCAAAATATTGGTATTGTTAGTGATGACGAAGAGGAGGAGGAGATAGATGTGGTGGTATGATGGTGGTGACGATGACGATAATAAAAAAAAGATAAAGAAAAAGGAGAAGGAGAAGAAGAAGAAGGAGGAGAAAGAGAAAGAAAAAAAAGACAAAACCCTGCGCAGTGTAGACTAAATGACTTAGTTATTTGGTTGCATAAATCGCTTAAATATGTAACAGAACTCCTACAAAATACATATGTTTAAACATGTGTCAGAAAATCATGCTAAATGTTTATACAGGAACAAGATGCTAGCAAAGAGCAACAATTTTATTAAGCTAATGACATACAGCATGTGCTAAATTGTGAGTTAAATTGTTAAAATAAATCATTCTTATTAAATGCTACAATGATTTATATATGACTTTATAAAAAAATTTTAAAATTATAATTAGCATTGTTAAATTTTGAGTCAGCCCATACTATATATGCTCTTTGTATTTGTTAGTTTGGAAGGATATGGATAAGAAATTTCAAATTTAGAACTAATGAGGAATTATAATTTTTTAGCAAAGAAGGATAAAATTATTTATTATCATTTTATTTAATTGTATTAGATTTTACTTTATTTTATTCAATTAGTTCAGTTTTGAACAACTAGTCAAAAAGACTCAGTCATCAACAAAAATACATCAAATTCATTTCTACATCCAAATGAACCTCAAATAAACTAAGAAATGAATCGAAATTATTCAAGGAATAAAAAACTTGGTCAATACTTAATAGAAGCATCAAGCAAACTTCAATTAACACACAAATGAATCAAAATTAATTCAGTTTTGAACAAGTAGTCAAAAATACTCAATCATCAACAAAATACATCCAATCCATTTTTGGATCCAAATGAACCTCAATTAAACTAAGAAATAAACCGAAATTACTTAAGGAATAAAAAATTTGGTCAATACTTAACAGTAGTATCAGGTGAATCTCAATTAACATACAAATAAACCAAAATTAGTTCAGTTTTGAACAAGTAGTACAAAAGACTCAATCATCAAGAAAAATAAATTCAATCTATTTGTGGATCCAAATGAAGCTCAATTAAACTAAAAAATGAAGCAAAATTACTTAAAGAATAAAAAATTTGGTCAATACTTATCAACAGTATCAGGTGAACCTCATTTAACACACAAATGAACTAAAATTAGTTCAATTTTGAACAAGCAATTAAAAAGACTCAATCATCAACAAAAACACATCGAATTCATTTCTGAATTCATATGAACCTCAATTAAACTAAAGAGGAAAAGAAAAAATGCAACAACAACATCAGCAATAAAAGAACAACGATTGAGAGAAAACACGCGGAGAAGAAGAAAAAGAAAGAAGAAAGAGGAACGTGAAGAAGAAGAAGGAAGATCTCAAAGAAGAAGAAGGAATGCGAAGACAAAGAAGGAATAACGTGAAGACGAAGAAGGAACACGAAAACAAAGAAGGATATGTTTGCGTTAGTGAAGCGCATTCGTACATGCTGGTGTAATGAAAGTGGTTTTTGTTGAGTTTGGTCCAACTTGGTTGGACTTGATTGCTAAAAAGATTTGGATGTGTAGCTGGACTACTATAAAATATATGTACTCTTATATACTCTATTAGCCTTAAAAAGTTTGTATAATAATAATAATAATAATAATAATAATAATAATATTGGTGATAAAAAAAATTATATTATCAAATTGATTCACTATCTCTCTATCATGTTAAAATAATATTCTAAGAAAAGAAATTATATTATGAAAAATTGTATGTTCGAAAATATTATACTCAATTATTATAATTTTTTTGTTTATTTAGTGTTATAATGGATATAAATTATTAAACATATTTTTCAATTATTAAATAATTTAATAGTATCTTTTAGGCTTTGTTTAAATATAGAAAAAAATAGAATGAAAGAAAATAAGAGAAAAAATAGAAAGAAAAATAGAGTTATTTATGTGTTGTTTGGATGAAAAGAAAATAGAAAGAAATTTATTTTTTGTTTGGATGAAAAGAAAAATGAGAAAAAAAATCATAATGGTATAAAATTACATTAATATTCTTATAATAAAATAAAATATAAATATTTTTATTTATTTATATTTTATTATATTTTATAAATATTATAAAACATTATAAATTTATATATTTTATTGTTTTCTTGTTTGTAATGATGAAAAAAAAATTTAATGGGATTCACACCAAAATTTTTTTTTTCATTTTTTTTAGCAACCAAACAAAAAAATTTTTTTTATTCATTTTTATTTTATTTTTTTTCTTTTTTTTTTTATTTTTCCTTGAACCAAACATAGTGTTAGTGATTTATTTTTGTCACACAAATATTTAAAGAAATAAGAAATAGAAAACGACGGTGAGAGTTACTATCCCAATTCTAAATTAAACATTTTGTTCAATATGGTTATTAATGTATGTTTGTTCCTTATCAAAACAAACAACTAACAAAAAAAATTAATTATAATAGTGTATGTTTAATTTGTTTTTTGTCTATATTGCTTAATTATTAAAAAAAAAGAAGAATGGAAGGTGGTAGATACGTTTATAGAAACGAATCAGAATTATTTAGCACACAATTTTTTAAATTGCTTATATGCGTTTTTAAAATTATGTTATTTTTATAGTTATGTGAATTTTAATTATTTTAATTTATTTATTAGGTATATTTTAAGAAAATCAAAGATAATAACTATAAATATAATGGTTATTAAATGTATTCTCTCATGAATTCAATTACTATATCAAATGCATTAGTTATATATTATTTATTATGTATGTTTAATCTCATCCATTAAAACTAATTCAATGACTATAAATGTATTCTCACATTCTTATATAAGAATGTTATTCTCATATGATACATTAAAACTAATTCAATAACTATAAAATGTATCCTCACATTCTTATATAAAAATGTTATTCTCATATGATACAACCCCTTATATACATATCAAATAGTAATATATATATATTATTAATTATTTAAAATTTTATATTTATTTTTTTATATAATTCTGATGTAGGACATAAATAAAAATTTATAATTGATAGATAGACAAAATATATAACAACAACAACAACAACAACAAAGTCCTGTTCTACTAGTGGAGTCGGCTACATGAATCAAACGACGTCATTGAGCTTTGTCATGTATCATGTTGATGGTTTCAGTGGCTAAGAGAAGGAGGGGTTGAATCTTAGCCCCTTTTTGCTTGATTACACTTTCTGGTCTTGGAGGAGACTTTTCTGTTTTTGTCTCGTCCCTAGCCACGAGACTTTTTATTTTTGTCTCGTCACTTGGCACAAGATATTTTTGGTTTTAGCTCCTATGCAGTAGAAACAGAAATGGAGTAGTAGAGAAAGAAGATTACACCTAGATATATCCTGGTTCAGCTGCTAAGTGCAATGCAGCCTACATCCAGTCTCCATCACAACTATGATGGAATTTCACTATAATCAATCTGATTACAAACTGTAAAGTGCTAATCCACTTACAAGAGGATTCCCACAGAATCATGAAACACAACATAGATGAACAAAGGAACTCTAAGACATCTATGGCTTTTTCTTTTAATTTTGCACTCTCTGCCTTTTTTCGCTCTATGACTTTTTCATACAAACCTCACTGTTTGTCTTTTTTCCATGAGACTCAAGACATGACAAAATTAAACAGAAAAATTACAAAATAGAATACATTGAAGGAGAAGAAAATCTGTAAGCTTAGGTAGCTATGAGACTTCTGTGCCTTGCACTCTCAAACTTTCTCCTTGAATCAAACCGTGACTGTTCACCCCTTTTTATAGAGAGGAGAAGCCTTCACAGTTGAAACAAAAACCAAGCTTAACTTCTTTTCCTTCATAACAGAACCGGTTTGGCCACAGAGAGAGAAGAGGTAACTCATGCAAAACCCAACATGCAAATACCTCTAGTTCTTCCTTGGTCATCACTCTTCATCAATCCGAGTGCTCCATCCTTGGCTTGCTCTCCAAGATGGATTTCTGGCCCTTGATGTTTCATGATGATGGCTTCATCTGCTCCAATCTCTGCCTCTTCCATCACTTCGCCACTCTAGCTACTTCCTGTGGTGGTTGAGCAAAATCAGAGACAAGTCATGCCTCCAAGAATCTCTTCCTTGCTGGCCGAATCTCCTTCTTTCTTTTTGAGTATGAAGAGCTCGAGATTACCTCACCAAATCTTTCTACTTTTGGTGAAAATCTTAGCCACAGTATACTTTTATTTTGTTATGTTTTCTTGCCATCATTATGATGGTCTTGAGACATGCTTTTCTTTCCTTTTGGTAGCTTGAAGTAGCTTCCATGGCTTCCTGGATATTGATCGAAGGAAAGAGAGAAATGAGAGAGAAGATGGAGTTTGAAAGGAAAGTAATTAAATGAAATAGAATAAATTAATTGTAATGTGTTGCTTTTCCTCTATACTGAGTAGCGTGCATCTTCAATGCAATCAATCATGTCAAACACAATTTCTCTCTCATAGTTCCCATGCATGTATTCAATTCACTTTAGTGAAATTTGAATTCCACTAAAAATGGATTCCGTTGGAAGTAATGAAGCTTTGTTTTCTTTGCTTCATGGTTTCGGTCCAAACATGCTTGCCTTCAAGCAATTTTAGTTTGGGCTTGTAACTATGATAATCAAAACTGGCCCAAAAATATTTCAGCCATGTGATCCGATAGAAGGCATAGATCAAATGATAACATTTGCTTTCCTGATGAATTATTTTCGGATCATGCATTGGGTCACATTAGTAAAGATTTGAAATTGGGCTTATGATAATCATTTAATCTGGCCCAATAAGTATCACAATAATTCAGCCACACTCATCATATATTCTTGCATCAAACCAAAGCTGAATGTAATTGGGCTTGCACCAGAATTTTGTTTTCGGCCCAATATTAAAACCTGCAACAAAATTATTAATCAATATATGTTAAGTGAAAATCAAATTAATAATTTTGTAATTAATTATTTTAATAATGTTTAGCCATCACAAATATTAATTTAGAGTTTTCCAAACTCATCAATCTCCCCCTTGATGACAAACATTATTAAAAATTGAAATGGAAAGAAATTAAAGATTAGAGTATAGAATATTCCCTTTGAATATTTTGAATTTCTTCCCCTTTCAAATTGTCACATGGCTCCCCCTTAATATATGCCATTTTTACCAAGGGAAGCTTTATACCTGTAACAATTTAATCAAGTTTCAAGTAACAATGTTATTTAGCATATTCATTCCATGATGCTAAATGCTTGATTTATGAGCAGATTTGAATGATATACAAAACTTATTTGCTATCACAAATTTAATTTTCTGCTCAAACTCACCATAATCAATCAAAATCTGTTTTTGGTAGAAATCTTGCTGTTCAAAAATATTTTTCAATAAATCAGAGCAATCTTGGTAGGAAAAATATTTTTCAATCATGATTTAATCTTTCCAAACACAGCAACTTTCATCATTAAGAACTGCCAAAAATAAATCCAACATAAATCATTTTACCAAGGTAAGTAGTAAACACATTTTACCAAGATAAACATCAAATAATGGCAGCAATCAAGATAAACCGAATGCATTCTCAATCAACATAAACCAAAAGCATTGTTTAATCATCAACAGAGGTGATCATAAATTTTCACAAAATTTCATCCCCTGTTCCAGTTTCAAATCCCCTGTTCCAGTTTCAATTTTTTTAAACCTTATTCTCCCCCCTTTGTCATCAAAGGGGCACCTGCAATTAAAATTTTGTCATAAAAAATAAGATATGCAAGATATAACCAAACAAAACAGAGTATCACAGAGTATCTCAGAGTTATAGCAGTATCTTAACACAAAATACAGAAACAGATTGAGTCTAATTAAGCCAATATCCTAAACTTAAACAGAAATTTAATCATTAGATAAATGCAGATCAGATTCTCCTTCATCTTCTTCATTATCAACTCCCAAATCTTTCTCCAAGTTTTCCAGTATTAGACCCACTCTATCTTTGCATCTCATCCATGCTCTTTCAGATTCATATGCTAGTTTACGTGCAGCCTTATGAGATTGTACCATGACTTCTGACATATTTGAAAATTCTGTGAGAATTTCTTTGATAGACTTGGTGGTCTTGGAGGACTCAGGTCTGTCCTCAAACTCACTTTCTGAAGCCATGAATTTCTTGCTTTTGGTTCCTTTAACTGCTCCACCTCCTTTGACCATTGACACTTTGTTCTCTACTGCCTCATTCAAAAGGTCAACTTTAAAGAATTCAAAGATACTGGTTAAGAATATACCATAGGGCAAATTTGCCTTTTTGGTGCTCTCGACCGAGTCCCACATATGGCGGATCATAATATAACCAAAAGAAATGGGAGTAGATGTAATAAGTGCAAATAAGATGAGGGAGTCAGAATATGTTACTCTATTGTGAGACCCGCTTTGAGGAGTTAAGATGTAGGTGATGATCCTGTGAAGCAATGAGTTGGTGGAACCTAGAGCCTTGTGGGTAGGAACATTTCCATCCAAGCCTGAGAGATGCTCACATATGTGTTGAAGAACAACCTTATGGGTGACGCTGACTTGTGAGTCCCACCTTTCGGCCATGTATGCTCTTGGCCCTTCATCTTTGTATCCTAAGGCAGTTCCAATGGTGGCAGTGTTAAGAGTGATGTGAACTCTTTTCACATATGAATGGATGGTGCCATCAATAAGTCTCATGTTGGCGTAGAACTCACGAACCAGACCTGGATAAACTGGCTTCTGGATGTGAAGCAGAGGAGTCCATTGAAGCAGTTCGAAGAGAGGAGAGACATTTATTCCCTTATTGGAGAGAGTCTCAAGGTTGACAAGGTAAGTCAGACAGAGATGACGCTTTTGCATGACTTCTTTGTGGAATTCATAAGAAGTGCAAGAGTTGAATCTGGCAGGGTCATAGTGGGAGTGTGTTTTGGCAAATTTATTCTTGAACTCCAAGGATTCCAGATTTGCCGGTTCCATGGTGTTGTGTAGAATGAATCCTTTTGATTTCTGAGCACTCTTCCCAGGTGTGGCTTTCTTCGGTGATGGTGGTGGTGATGTAATGGGTGAGGTGTGAGATGATTCTTCCTCAACACTTGGCTCCTTGTTTTTGCCTCGGCCTGAGCTTTTGTGGGCAATTACTTCTTTCTCATGGTGGCCGTATGTTTGGATGGTGGTGAGGGAGAAGATGAAGATGTAGAATGAATATGGATATGAGTGTGGGTCTGTGGAGAGGGGGTCTTTTGAGAAAGGCGAATGCGTTCACTTTTCCTAGAAGCCGTTTTCTTTTTCATGATGAAGAGAAAGATATGGAGTTGGAAGAAGAAGAGATGGCCGAAGAGTGTGGAGAGTGGAGAGAAGTTAGAGGTGCATTAAATGTTGATTGGAAAGGGAAGTTAATGATCATCATGGCGCGGTTATTAACCAAGGGATTTTCAGGAATTTGAAAAAGTGGTTTCCTAGAATCAATGGATTAGATGGAAAGAGGGATTTGATTTGACAATAACCACTTCCAATAAGATTTGATAAGACAACAAAAAGATTTTGATCATCATAAAATGAGAGACCAATCAAAAGGTCAAGGTGGGATCAAAGAGATTTTGTGGGGCCCATGAGAGATAAATTCTGCGCAGCCTCCCCCTTAATTACAGCTTCTCCAACATGCTTGTATTTTTATCTCGTCCATTCCTACGAGACAAAACTGAGCAGAGTTAGAATTTCACAGATTTTCAACAGAACTTAAATCAAACATTCCCAAGCTTTTCCTTAACAAACAAAATCTATCTTCACAAAGGGGTTTTGTAAAAATATCAGTAATTTGTTCTTCAGATTTTACAAATTGAATTGAATAGTACCCTTTTGCACATGTTCTCTAATAAAATGATATTTAATTTCAATGTGCTTTGTTTTTTAGTGCAAAACAAGATTTTTTGAAATATTTATAGCACTCATGTTATCACAAAATAATGGTATACTATTGATCTTTAATTTGTAATCTTCCAATTGCGTTTTTAACCAAATTAATTGTGAGCAACATGCAGAAGCGGATATGTATTCAGCTTCAGCTGTGGATAGAGCTACTGTGGCTTGTTGTTTGCTTGACCACATGTTGAGTGAGCGTCCAAGGAAGCAACACATGCCGGAGGTGCTCCTTCTATCCACTCTATCTCCTGCATAATCTGCATCACAAAATCCTACTGCACAAAAATCATCAGATTTTGGATACCATAAGCCATAATCACATGTTCCCTTAATATATTTAATGATGCGCTTAACAGCCGAAAGATGGGATTCTTTTGGGTGAGATTGAAATCTTGAACATACACCCACACTTTGAACAATATCCGGTCTAGAGGATGTAAGATACATTAGTGAAACAATCATTCCCCTATATCGTGTTTCATCCACATCTTTGCCATCATCATCTTTTTCAAGTTTATTGTTTGGATGCATTAGTGTTCCCATTGGTTTAGAGTTTTCTAGGCCAAACTTTTTGATAAGTTCTTTTGCATAATTTCCTTGGTGAATAAAAGTACCACTAGGAGTTTGTTTAATTTGGAGACCAAGAAAGAAAGTAAGCTCTCCCATTAAACTCATCTCAAACTCACTAGTCATGAGTTTTCCAAACTCTTCACACAAGGACTCATTGGCCGATCCAAACACAATATCATCAACATAAACTTGAACTAGAAGAATATCATCATTAGATGCTTTAATGAATAAAGTTGTGTCCGTGATACCCCTTTGAAATTCATTTTCTAATAAGAAGGCACTAAGCCTCTCATACCAAGCTCTTGGAGCTTGCCTAAGACCGTAAAGAGCCTTGGTTAGTTTGAAAACATGATTTGGAAAGTCTTTATGTTCAAAACCGGGGGGTTGTACCACATACACTTCTCTATCAATAAAGCCATTAAGGAAAGCACATTTTACATCCATTTGAAACATTTTGAAACCCTTATGGGCAGCATAGGCAAGAAGCAATCTAATTGCTTCCATTCTAGCTACCGGAGTAAAAGACTCATCAAAATCTATTCCCTCTTCTTGATCGTAACCTTGGGCCACTAATCTAGCCTTGTTACGAACAACTTGTCCATCCTCACCAAGTTTATTTTTAAACACCCACTTAGTACTCGTAACTTTCTTACCATCCAGATGAGGTACTAATGTCCAAACTTCATTCTTGTCGAATTGAGCAAGCTCCTCTTGCATGGCCTTGACCCATGATGGGTCTTCAAGAGCTTCTTTCACATTATTGGGCTCCATTTGTGACAAAAATGCAAAGTTGCTTGGTTCGGATTGTCTTTTGGTTGAGGATCTTGTTGTCACTCCTTGGGAGGGATCACCAATGATGAAGTCATGAGGATAACCCCTCGTAGACTTCCATTCTCTAGGCTTCCTTTGTGGTGTTGAGCTTTGATGAGTTTCTGTTGGTCTCACTGTTTCAGTTTCTCGTGTTGGCTCAGGAGACAAAATAGAAATGTCTCCTCCAATCTGACGAGACAATTCTGGACTGGCAGATTCTTCAATTTGGGCAGACTTAGGATTTTCTTTGCTTGTTCTAGCTCCTTCACAATCTGAATCACTATCTATCACAGTACTGGGAATTAAGTTAGAATCACAAAAAGTAACATGTATGGATTCCTCTAAGGTTCTATGTTCTTTAAGGTAAATCCTATAGGCCTTGCTAGTGGTGGAGTATATCCAACAAACATTTCTTCATAAGATTTTGGATCAAACTTACCAAGATTTTCTTTGTTGTTAAGCACAAAACATTTGCATCCAAAAACATGAAAGTACTTAAGATTTGGAAGGGTTCCTTTCCATAGCTCATAAGGAGTTCTTTTCAACCCTTTTCTAATTATTGTCCTATTCAAAATATAACATGTTGTATTTACAGCTTCAGCCTATAGAAATTTAGGAACCTCATTCTCACATAACATAGCCCTAGTCATTTCTTGAAGGCTTCTATTCCTTCTTTCAACAACCCCATTTTGTTGAGGTGTTCTAGGGCATGAAAAATTATGAGAAATTCCAAAGTCATCATAGGATTTTTCAAAGTCTTGGTTTTCAAATTATTTTCCGTGATCACTTCTCAAATAAGCTACTTTTAAATATTTTTCATTTTGAATTTTCTTTCAAAGGGTTGAGAAAGCATGGAAAGCATCATTTTTATGAGCAAGAAAAAGTACCCAACCAAATCTAGAATAATCATCTACCACTACAAAACCATAGTGTTTACCTCTTAGACTTTGTGTTCTAGTTGGACCAAAAAGATCAATGTGTAACATCTCTAATGGCCTTTTGGTTGAAATTCCATCTTTTGGTTTAAAAGAGGATTTGACTTGTTTGCCTAATTGACAAGCATCACAAGTAAGATCCTTATCAAATTTAATTTTAGGAATTTCTCTAACCAGATTTTTCTTCACTATCTTAGAAATTTGGTACATGCTAGCATGACCCAACTTTCTATGCCATAGCCATTTTTCATATTCAAGAGATGTAAAACATGTTACATTTTGTTCTTTCAAGTCCTCAAGAGTTAATCCATACACATTGTTGCATCTCTTAGCTTCAAAAAGAATATCCCCAATTTTTTCACAAACAACCAAGCACACAAATTTTCTAAAAATTACTTCAAATCCTAAATCACACAATTGACTTACACTAAGTAAATTATGTTTCAAACCATTTACAAGAAGAACATCATTTATACAAGATGAAAATTTTTTACCAACTTTTTCAACGGCCACTATCTTTTCTTTTCCATCATCACCAAAAGTGACAAGTCCTCCATCATATTCATCAAGCTTTATGAAGAAGGTTGTCTTTCCGATCATATGCCTAGAGCATCTGCTGTCCATGTACCACATATTTTCCTTCCTCTTGGATGCTAGGCATACCTACAAAATAAGCTCAAGTGACCTTAGGTATCCAAATTTTCTTGGATCCTTTCACGTTAAACCATCTCCTATGTCCCAAATCATTGTAATAAAAAACAACTTTGTAAACTTTATCACCAATCATTCTTTCACCAAAGAAACACTGAACAGAAAAATGACCGCTTCGATTGCATAACCTACAAAACCTTGGAGTTGCTATTTTGTTAAAGTATGTGGGATCTTGAAACCTTGTGTCATTGGATGAAGAAGCTTTATCTTTAAAAGAAGGTTTCTTATCAGATTTATAAAACCCCAAACCAGCTTTATCGAAGAGTGGTTTTTGACTAGACAAAATTTGATTTAGATTTTTAGAACTTTGAATAAATTTGGCTAAGTCATTTTCAAGACTTTTAACCCTTTTCAGCAACTCTTCATTTTCCTTAAAACAGTTTACATATGCAACTACCGAGTGATCACTTTCACAATTTCTAAGTTGAGCTTTCAACTGCTTATTTTCTTCCACAAGATCACAAGCAGTTTCGGCCTCCCTTAGCTTTTCTTTGAGAAAATTATTTTCAGCTTTAAGAATGACAATTTGTTGTTCAAGATCTTGATTATCAGTCAGAAAACATCTTATTTTTTCAGAAAGGTGATCTATCATAAGATGAAGGTCTTCAGTGTCAGGGTTTTGAAAAAATACCTGATCTACATGATTTGCCATGAGACAAGGCTGTGACTTGGTCTCAGATTCTTCATCACTGTCTGAGTCATTTTCCAAGTCTTCCCATGATGCCATCGACCCTTCTTCTTCTTTCCCCCTTTTTGCTTCTCCTCTTTCTTTAACTTGGGACAGTCAGATTTGAAGTGTCCAATTTCCTTGCAGTTGTAACAAGTTACTTTGCTAAGGTCTTTTTTTCATTTTCCTTGAGCTGCTGCCTTTGCCTTTAAACTTCACCGTTTTCCTGATTTTTTTTGGCAAACAACACAAATTCATTTTCAGAGGAGTTATCACTGGATTCATCATCCAGGGGGTTAGTTACAGAAGAAAAAGTAATTCCTTTCTTTTTTGACTCTTTTTTCAAATAAATGTTTTCAAAAGCAAGAAGGTTTCCTCTCAAATCATCAAGTGTCATGGAATCAAGGTTACTGCTCTCAGAGATAATTAAAGCTTTTGTTTCCCACTCTTTAGTGAGACATCTCAGCACTCTTCTCACAAGCACAGAATCAGAATGTACTATTCCCATAGCATCCAAGCCCACAATGATGGTGTTGAATCGTTCGAACAGTTCATCAATGGATTCTCCTTCCTTCATTGTAAACATTTCATACTCCCTGTTTAACATGTCTATCCGAGTCTTTTTTACAATGGTGTTCCTTTATGAGTGATTTGCAATTTATTCCAGATTTCCTTTGTCGTTGTGCATCGTGATACCCGTCGGTACTCCTCAAAGCTGATAGCACAGTTGAGTAGATTAACAGCCTTGGCATTTAACTCTATTTTCTTTCTTTCTTCTTCGGTCCAACTTGCTTCAGGCTTAAGAGTGACTACTCCTTCAGCACTTGGGTTGATCGGAAATTGAGGACCATCTAGGATAATCTTCCATAGTCTGTAGTCTAATGCTTGCACAAAGATCTTCATTCTCTCCTTCCAATAGGTGTAGTTTTTCCCATTGAAAAGAGGCGGTCTGTTGCTTGACTGTCCTTCTGTAAGGTTATAGGACACCAGATTTGAGCCATTATTTTCTGCCATGAAGATCTTTTCTCCAAGCTGTAAAGCTTGATCTCTTTGAGACCAAGCTCTGATACCAATTGATGGTTTCAGTGGCTAAGAGAAGGGGGTTGAATCTTAACCCCTTTTTGCTTGATTACACTTTCTGGTCTTGGAGGAGACTTTTCCGTTTTTGTCTCGTTCCTAGCCACGAGACTTTTTATTTTTGTCTCATCACTTGGCATGAGATATTTTTGGTTTTGGCTCCTGTGCAATAGAAACAGAAATGGAGTAGTAGAGAAAGAAGATTACACCCAGATATATCCTGGTTCAGCTGCTAAGTGCAATGCAGCCTACATCCAGTCTCCATCACAACTATGATGGAATTTCACTATAATCAATCTGATTACAAACTGTAAAGTGCTAACCTAACTTATAAGGGAATTTTCACAGAATCATGAAACACAACATAGATGAACAAAGGAACTCTAAGACATCTATGGCTTTTTCTTTTAATTTTGCACTCTCTGCCTTTTTCTGCTCTATGGCTTTTTCATACAAACCTCACTGTTTGCCTTTTTTCCATGAGACTCAAGACATGAAAAAATTAAACAGAAAAATTACAAAACAGAATATATTGAAGGAGAAGAAAATCTATAAGCTTAGGTAGCTATGAGACTTCTGTGCCTTGCACTCTCAAACTTTCTCCTTGAATCAAACCGTGACTGTTCACCCCTTTTTATAGAGAGAGAAGCCTTCACAGTTGAAACAAAAACCAAGCTTAACTTCTTTTCCTTCATAACAAAACCGGTTCAGCCACAGAGAGAGAAGAGGTAACTCATGCAAAACCCAACATGCAAATACCTCTAGTTCTTCCTTGGTCATCACTCTTCATCAATCCGAGCGCTCCATCCTTGGCTTGCTCTCCAAGATGGATTTCTGGCCCTTGATGCTTCATGATGATGGCTTCATCTGGTCCAATCTCTGCCTCTTCCATCACTTCGTCACTCTAGCTACTTCCTGTGGTGGTTGAGCAGAATTAGAGACAAGCCATGCCTCCAAGAATCTCTTCCTTGCTGGCCGAATCTCCTTCTTTCTTTTTGAGTATGAAGAGCTCGAGATTACCTCACCAAATCTTTCCACTTTTGGTGAAAATCTCAGCCACAGCATACTTTTATTTTGTTATGTTTTCTTGCCATCATTATGATGGTCTTGAGACGTGCTTTTCTTTCCTTTTGGTAGCTTGAGGTAGCTTCCATGGCTTCCTAGATATTGACCGAAGGAAAGAGAGAAATGAGAGAGAAGATGGAGTTTGAAAGGAAAGCAATTAAATGAAATAGAATAAATTAATTGTAATGTGTTGCTTTTCCTCTATACTGAGTAGCGTGCATCTTCAATGCAATCAATCATGTCAAACACAATTTCTCTCTCATAGTTCCCATGCATGTATTCAATTCACTTTAGTGAAATTTGAATTCCACTAAAAATGAATTCCGTTGGAAGCAATGAAGCTTTGTTTTCTTTGCTTCATGGTTTCAGTCCAAACATGCTTGCCTTCAAGCAATTTTAGTTTGGGCTTGTAACTATGATAATCAAAACTGGCCCAAAAATATTTCAGCCATGTGATCCGATGGAAGGCATAGAGCAAATGATAACATTTGCTTTCCTGATGAATTATTTTCGGATCATGCATTGGGTCACATTAGCAAAGATTTGAAATTGGGCTTATGATAATCATTCAATCTGGCCCAATAAGTATCACAACAATTCAGCCACACTCATCATATATTCTTGCATCAAACCAAAGTTGAATGTAATTGGGCTTGCACCAAAATTTTATTTTCGGACCAATATTAAAACCTGCAACAAAATTATTAATCAATATATGTTAAGTGAAAATCAAATTAATAATTTTATAATTAATTATTTTAATAATGTTTTGTCATCACAAATATTAATTTAGAGTTTTCCAAACTCATCACATGTCTACAGCGAGACCATTTACATGTAGATCTCGTTTGACCACCTCATAGATGGTCTTCTTAGGTCTTCCTCTGTCTTTCACCCCTTGTCCATCCTCCATCTCATCCACCCTCCTAACTAGGGGCTCTGTCGGTCTTCTTCTCACATGTCCAAACCACTTGAGACGCGATTCTACCATCTTTTTCACAATGGGTGCTACTCCAACTCTCTCCTTTATATCTTCGTTCCTTATTTTATCCAATCGCGTATGACCGCTCATTCATCTCAACATCTTCATCTCTGCTATACTTAGCTTATGTTCATGCTCCCCTTCGGCTGTCCAACACTCTGTACCATAAAGTATAGTCAGTCTTATAGCAGTGCGATAGAATTTACCTTTAAGTTTTAAAGGCACTTTTTTGTCACATATAAAACCAGATGCACTCCGCCATTTTGACCAACCTGCTTGGATCCTATGATTTACATTCTGTTCAATCTCTCCATTATCCTGTATGATGCACCCAAGATACTTAAAACTTTTAATTTTTTGTAGAATGTTTTCTTCAATCTTTACCTCTATATTAGGGTTTTTCCTTCGCAGACCGAACATGCATTCCATATATTCCGTTTTGCTATGGCTTATGCGTAGACCATACACTTCTAGAGCTTCTCTCCATAAGTCCAACTTCTTATTTAGGTCTTCCCTTGACTCTCCCATAAGGACGATATCATCGGCAAAATGTATGCACCATGGAACAGGCTCTTGGACGTGCTCTGTGAGTACTTCCAAGACTTGTAACCAAGGTTCTGAGAACCGAGCCGGTCATCGAACCGTTCTAGTCA
This sequence comes from Arachis duranensis, assembly GCF_000817695.3. Taxonomy (NCBI): domain Eukaryota; kingdom Viridiplantae; phylum Streptophyta; class Magnoliopsida; order Fabales; family Fabaceae; genus Arachis; species Arachis duranensis. The sequence continues at coordinate 96,788,863 of NC_029777.3, read as the reverse complement.
CTGGTTTATTGGTTTATTGGTCCAACCGGTAGTTCAACCGAAAAAACTATTTTAGAATAAAATAATAAATAAATTATAAATAAACATCCTAAAATATAATTATAGTCTAATATAAATATTAAAATATCTTCGAAATCTAAAACACTACATAAAATATCATAAACCTAATCCATATGATCTTATCAAAATACAAACTCAAATTAAATAGTAAAAAAACATATCTAAATATTAAATCCCAACATCATGATTTATCAATCATCAAAATCCTCAAGAACTTGTTGCAAATTTGCTTCAGTTGATTAGGATTAGGATTAGCAGCATCATTCGAAATTAATAAAAGTTTTATTAATCTCTATTTGATTAATACTATTATCCATAACTGAAATTAATAAAAGTTTTATTAATTAAAACAAAATTAAAGACCAGCCACAACACAATGAAAAATCAATAAATTATTAACATGACCATATCTAAATTCTGCCACCAACATTCAGCAACAAACAAAGCCAGCAAAATCAGTAATAATTAAAAGCCAGCAACTACAAAACAAAGAAGTATCCATAACCAGATACGAAGTTAAAGACTAGCCACAGCACATTGAAAAATAAAAAAATTATCAACATGACCATATCTAAATTCTGCTACCAACATTCAGCAGCAACAAAAAGAAATAAAAACAGCAGGACGTTCAGCAGCAAAAATACCATTACCAATAGCATTCAGCATTCAGCAACAAAAATTATCATTCAGCAACAAACAGGGCATTCAACAACAAAAATTAGTGTTCAACAACAAAGTGTCATCAATCAAATCCATATGATCTTATCAAAATACAATCTCAAAAGTTAAATAGTAAAAATAAATATCTAAATATTAAAAACTAACATAAAGATTTATCAATAATCAAAATCCATAAATTAGAAGAACCTTGTGGCCGAATATTATTCGAATTAGGTGGATTAGGATTAGCAGAATCATTTGAATTAGGAGGATTGGCAAACGAATTATTACTCAAACAGGCATTATCAGCAAATGCTTCTTGATTAATACTTTCATCCAAAGCTAAAATCAATAAATTATAATCCAAATTAAAAACAGCAACAAAACGATTAGAAATCCAATAATCATCCATAAGACCATAGAATAGAATCAGTAACAAATCCATTACTCAATTTCAGAAACAAATCCATTACTCAATTTCAGAATCAGTAACAAAAGCACATATTAGAACAGAATCAGTAACACATCAGAAATCAATCACTAACTTCAGAGTTCAGATTCACAAATCCCTAATTTCAGAAATTGCATATTTGAGTAATTTAAAATTTCAGAGTTCAGACGACTAACCTTGACTGAGAGAAATTATAAAAGCTAGAAATTATAAAACCAATCAAAAATATGGTTAAAGCATTTCATCAAACATGTTGAGTGCGGTAAAATTAAAATGAAATAAGAAAATCCTAAGCTTAATTTCAATGTGATAGAGAAGAGAACAAAACTATTGTAACTTTAATTTAGTCTATGAAAAAATCCAAACCACTAGAAAATCAAATAATTACTTATTGTAGTAGAAATCAGAAGTTGCAGAGTTTGAAGAAGAGTATTGGTATTGTCTGGTGGCGGGTTTAGGGTACTCACGTCGGGGACAATAGAGAGCAGTTCGATGGCTGAGTGGAGCACGCGGGTTGGTCGCAGAGTTTGAAGCAGAGCAACGTGGCTTCCAGACGAACGCGAACTCGAACGGTG
>NC_029777.3:96748478-96787096 GCF_000817695.3 Arachis duranensis | reverse complement strand
CGAACGGCGAAGAACGCGAACAAAGACGCGAACGTGAACGGCAAACAAACGGCGATGGAAGCAAAGCTGAGCAGACAAAGATGACAGGCGCCGAGCTCGAGGAAGCAACCGCAATCAGTGACAGCGAATAGGGGTCGAAGACTGGGAGCACGAGGGAAGCTAGATGACGGATGGCGAACTTTGAGTGTGACAGATGGCGGCAGTATGCCCCCTCCTTGTGGCGGTGGTGTAGGCTTACAGTGCTAAGGTTTTGTGGTTGGGTTTGTGTGATTTCTCTGACTGAAAGAAAGAAAGGGAGAACGGGAGAAAGAAACGAAGAAGCTTCCTTTTTGTGTAAACCGGTCGGGTTTCGGTTCGGTCTGACCGGCCGGTTCTTGTCCAGTTCAACGATTTTTTGCCGGTTTTCTAATTGTCAATTTTATATGCCTGACCGGATCATTAATACTGCCGGTTCGCAGTTAAACTGGTCCGACCAACCGATCCGGTCCAGTTTTCAGAACGTTGCTTGTAACACACCGTCACCCTAAGTGAAACGCGAAGTGTTCACACACGATAACTAAACATATAAGTACGAACTAGCTCCAGGATACACAAGGTAATAGTTAAAGTAAACAAGATATATGTAAATATGATATACAAAAAGAAGGACTAGTCACAGCCTGCGGAGTTTAGGTCGGCTAGTCAAACAGCAATAACATATCTCTCAAAGTTTCAGAAATAAAGCCTTTAAGGCAACAAGGTTATATAAATACAAAGGATGAGAGAATAACTACAACAAAAGTAAAGTAAAATAAAGCATAAGAAAGATCACCCTTCACTCTGTCACCATATTCGCAAACTCACCGACGTGGTTTGCGACCTGCATCTAAAAAAAACATACGGTATGAGAACTGGAAGTTCTCAGTATGGTATTATTGCCCAATATATAATATGTAAGGTTTCGGAACGCCAAAGACAATCCTAAAACTTCACATCGAAAACAGATATTCAAGCCTTAACAAAATAAATAACTTAAACCGTAAACCATAGACAAGGTTATCTAAACTTAGGGGATTTCTAACTAATACCAATCACGCCGCTGTATCCCATATCCTTCACCAACTTAACCTCCGTGCGATCTCATTGCCACCTGATCCTCCTCAACGCCAGTAAAACACATTTAATGCAAACAAGTAAAGCACAAATAGTATTCATGTATAGCAAGTAAATCAACTGGCATTTAGACATATTATTCAAATAGGCATAACTCAAGTAACCAAAGAAAATAAACATATAAAAGATACATATGATGAATGTCTATCGTATTGGCTATGATATCACTTCTCGGTTATAGAGCCAAATCCTGACACAAAATCCAGTCGACAACTCTCGGATCAGTCTCTCTGTTGCGCATACTCAAGAGGAATAATTCCAAAGGATGAGTGCCCTACCACCTTCTCCATTCAGAGGGAAACATTCTAAGGGAGAGTGCCCTACCACCTTCCTTTGGATGCCGCATGATTCCGTGAGATAGTGCCCTACCACCTTGCAACTAGAGAGGAAACGCATACTCAAGATGAATAATTCCGAGGGATGAGTTCCCTACCACCTTCTCCGTGAAAGCGAAACGTGAGTGGGAAGCCCAGTTTCAATCTTCACATCTGAACGTATGTGAAAGACTGCCACAGCCCCTACGATGACACCGTTGCCTCGATAGGTGGGAGACTGCCACAGCCCTTGCCCGAGGAGCATAGCGACTTAACAATCTCAGCATAAAATAATATATCAATGGTTTTCAAAAATCATTTTTAGTACTCAGTAAAGTCATCTTTCAACTCTGAGACCTAAACTTGTCTCAACTACCATCAATCCGTAATTCCACAACTCATCACATTAATCATCATTACAGTACTGACAAACCCCATTTGTAGGGTTTATCTTGTATTGATTTTAGGGGATTTTATCACCTTTCACCCACATTTATTCAATAAAATAGCATGGTTTAGTATATTCTCCTTTAATTGTGCTTAAGAGTGAAAACATGCTTTTTAGGACTCAAAATAGATAAATTTAATTCACCTTGACTCTATTAGATGCCTTGATATGTTTGTTAAGTGATTTAAGGTTTAGGAGGCAAAGATTGGATTAAGGGAATGAAGAAAAAGCATGTAAAGTTGGAGAACTCATGAAGAAATGATGGAACCAAAAAGCTGTCAAGCCTGACCTCTTCGCACTTAATTGACCATAACTTGAGCTACAGAGGTCCAAATGATTCCGTTCTAGTTGGGTTAGAAAGCTAACATCCGGGGCTTTGAAACGATATAAGATTTGTCATAGTTGCATCGCGCATAGGTGCGCGTGTGCGCACGGTACGCGGACGCGCCGATGGTGGCACATGACCCACTTAATGCAACATGTGGCCAGCGATTTTAGAAGCCTTGTGGGGCCAATCCAACTCATTTCTGATGCTATTTAAGCCAAGGATTGAAGGGGAATAAATATACTTTTCATACTTTTGATAATTAGTTATAGTTTAGTTTTAGAAGTAGTTTCTAGAGAGAGAAGCTCTCACTTCTCTCTAGGATTAGGATTAGGATTAGGTTTAGTTTTTAGATCTAGATTTTAATTCATCTTCTTCAACTTCTATCTTCTCAATTCCTTGTAGTTACATTCATTCTTCTTCCATTCCTTTGTTGTAATTTCCTTTATGTTGGTTCTTATGCTTTGTTGTAGATCTACTATTGTTCCTTCCATTTTCTTTCAATTCAATAAGAGGTAATTCATAATAGTTGTTCTTCTTTACTTTTCTATTGTTGATCTCTTGTTTTTGTAGTTATAGATTCCTTTAATTCTTGCATTTAATAATGTTTACTTCTATTGCACTTTATGTGTTTGTTGAAATGCCTCTTCTAGATATAGTATAGATTTTGTTCCTCTTGGCCTAGGTAGAGTAATTAGTGACACTTGAGTTATCTAATTCCTTTGTTGATTGATAATTGGAGAGATTGCTAATTGGTTTGGAGTGCACTAAAGCTAGTCTTTCCTTGGGAGTTGGCTAGGACTTGTGGCTCAAGTCAATTCATCCACTTGACTTTCCTTTATTTAGTAAGGGTTAACTAAGTGGTAGCAATGAACAATTCTCATCACAATTGAGAAGGATAACTAGGATAGGACTTCTAATTTTCATACCTTGCCAAGAGCCTTTTATAGTTGTTAGTTTATTTTCATTGCCATTTACTTTTCATGCTTCTTATCCAAAACCCCAAAATAACTCATAACCAATAACAAGACACTTTATTGTAATTCCTAGGGAGAACGACCCGAGGTTTGAATACTTCGGTTTATAAAATTAGGGGTTTGTTACTTGTGACAAACAATCTTTTGTATGAAAGGATTATTGTTGGTTTAGAAACTATACTTTCAACGAGAATTCATTTGTGAAATTTTTATACCATCAAAAAATCTAATCATCAAGTACTCCACCCTCTCATTCAACTAATCCATCCACAGAACTTCCAAAGCCTAAATCACCATCTTCTAAAGTCATAACCAAAAATACCCCTTTTAATTCACTTATTATTTTCTCCCTAGATTCAAAGCCTAAAATACTTGCAAAAAGGTTTTAAACAAGTATTTCAAAAGTATGCAAGCTTGCCGGGAAGGTAAAACAGTTAAAAATAGGGTTTTAGGTGAAAAGCAGGGCTTGTGCGTACACACAGAATTGTGTGCGTATGCACGCACTAGAAGGCTTTTCCAACCTATGCGTACGCATGATGTTGTGCGTATGCAAAAATTAAAACACCCACTATGTTCTGTGCGTACGCACAGAGGTTTACATGGGCACACATGACAGATTTTCCAAATTTTCTACAACATCACAGAAATAAGATTTTTAACCCAAACTTTCAACATTCATATCTTTTTCTACAAAATTTCGATTTACACAAAATCTATACCGTTTTAAAGTTCTTTAAATTATCTTTAATTTATTATAAATTCAATCAATTTCAAAAATCGAGGCTCAAGATATGATTCGCCAAAGTTGGCCAAAAATCTATTTTACCAAAAATCTTTAAACCTCAAATTTACTAAAACTCTCAATGCAAAACCAAACTATTCACAACCCAACAATACCAAAATTACTCAAGAATCCATACTAAACATTCCTCAACCATATCAATCATTTAATCATCTAAACCATTTAATACTCACCTCATCCAACTCTAAATTCAACCTAATTCACACAAAAACTTATAAATTCCATCATTATTCAACTATACAACATCCAACCTTTAATATCCTAATTTATCAACTCTTTCAACACTTATCAATCCAAGTATCAATTTATCATCATCAAAATTCATACTCCACATCATTTATCAACAATATCAACACTCACCATCCATTACCAACAACATAAATATTCATCATTAATCATCAACAATATCAACAAACCATCATCAACAACAAGAAATCACAAAATTCATCATCAGCCTCCATAATCATTAAATACCAACAATCAACATCAATAATATCATATATCCCACATCCCAAAACTCCATATCATCATCACCACCATACAACTCATCTTCAAACATCAAAATCACATACAATTAAGCATACACCCAACCATTCAATCCTATCTTAAGGTCAACTATCCTAAGGTTCACGAAACATTACATATTACATAAAAAAACCAAAATCATACGTTGACCGATTCTTAAAATACACCAAACTCCAAAACAAAGCCACTAAGCTCGATCCAAAAGCCTCAAACCAACTCCAACAAACACCAAAACTCAATCTAACATCATATAACATACCAACATCAAACCTAGGATTAACAAAAATAACTAAGCACAGGGGTTTAGTGAGACCTTACCTTACCCAACGAGATTAGAGAAAAAACCTAATAATATTTCAATGCTAGATCAGCCCTAAACAAACAAAACCACAAAATCTACTCAAAAGGCAAACGTAAAATTGTGGATTCCATTAGGTCAGAAACTGAAGCATGAGTTTCAGGTTTTTACCAACTTTTCTTAAATAGAAACGAAGAGCTCAACGAGAGCTTTGCGTGACCATAAACGGCTCGTCAATCAAAACTCCGTAGCTCAAGTTATAGTCACCGGAAGGTAGTTGTGAATAGTGACCAACCCTTTTGCTTTCTTCTTTCTCAAAGCTGCGCCCCCTTCTTAGTTTAGGGCAAAAAAAATGAGCTGAAAGCTCATTAAACATACATATATATGTTGGGCCTTGGATCCAATTTGGGTTCGGTCCAACCTGTTAGTGTTTTAGGTCCGTTTGGCCCACTTTGGGCCAAAACCTTTAAGATTAGTGTTCGGTTTTCAATTCTAAATTATTTTTGTCCTTTCAAAACAATAAATTCAATTTTTCAAAATCTTATTTTTCTTAATATGCGGTATCGGAAAGACTAAAGCCGATACTACTGTCTTAAGTACCGGTACGCATTTAAAAAAAATCGCAAAGATACATTTTTCCACTCAGAAAAATGCATTGAATTTAAATTTCACCTTTGTATTTTCAAATTAAGATGTCTACTTTTTTCAAACCAATTCCAGGCAGTTAAAATTATTATTTGATTAAAGCGGTTTTACGTGAAAACTCCAGTTCTTACAAGACTAATGTGAAAAGGTATAGACTTAAGGAAGATCTCTAGTGTAATCCTATACCAAAAGAAAATTCCTTTGTCACACCACCTTGAGTCTTTAGACTTGTTGTGGCCCCATCATACATGTCTTTAATTGCACGAATATATGCGATCCTTACTCTCTTCTTTTCTAAAACCTTCCGCAGGACCTCCATTGACACTCTATCGTATGATTTTTCCAAATCAATAAACACCATATGTAAATCCTCTTTTATTACGACAATACCTCTCCATCATCCTTCTTAACAGGTATATTACTTCGGTGGTGGATCTGTCTGGCATAAAACCAAATTGGTTCTCTGTTACTTGTGTCTCTTTTCTCAACCTCCATTCTATCACCCTTTCCCATAACTTCATGGTATGAATCATGAGTTTGATCCCTCTATAGTTTTTGCAACTTTGTACATCCCCCTTATTCTTGTAGATAGGTACCAAGGTGCTCTTTCCCCACTCATCAGGCATCTTCTTTGACGTTAAAATCTCGTTAAAAAGCTTGATTAACCAATTGATACCTTTTTCTCCAAGGCCCTTCCAAACTTCAATCAGGATATTATCAGATCCTACCGCCCTGCCATTTTTCATCTGCTTTAGAGCCTCTTTTATCTCAAAGCCTCGAATCCTTTGGTAGTAGTCAAAGTTTTGATCTTCTTCCCTTGTGCATAACCGACCAAGGCTCGGAAGAATCTTTTTCCCTTCATTAAATAACTCATAGAAGTAGCTCTTCCACCTTTCATTAATCTTCTCCTCTTGAGCCAACACCTCTCCGTCTTTATCCTTTATGCACTTAACCTGATCCAAAACTCTCGTTCTTCTTTCACGGCTCTTTGCAATTCTATATATACCTTTTTCTCCTTCTTTCTTGCTTAAAGACTGGTAGAGACTCTCATATGCTCTTGTTCTTACTTCACTTACAGCCACTTTTGTCTCTTTCTTAGCTGCTTTATATTTTTTCCAATTATCTGTACTGCGGTACAAAGAACACTCTTTAAAGTACTCTCTTTTTACCTTTATCTTTTCTTGTACACTCGCATTCCACCACCAAAATTTCTTGTCTCTTAGTCCTATCCCTTTAGATTCACCAAAACTTTCTTTTACTGTTCTTCTAATAACTTCTGCTATCTCCCTTCACATCTCCTCCACGCTTCCATTCCCATCCCACCTTGCCTCTTCTCCTACCCGTCTTAGGAAGCTTCTTTGTTCGTCACCTTTCATCCACCACCACCTCATCATTGTGTTCTTCGTATGATATTTTTTTCTCAACTTTTGCTTATCACGAAAATCTATGACGAGCATCCTATGTTATGTTGTTAAACTCTCTTCGAGGATAATTTTACAATTAATGCAAAATTTTCAGTCGGCTCTCCTTGTAACATCCTAACTTTTAGCACCTCATGATCGTACTAAAAGCCCAGGCATCACTTATTTCTAAACCTTTTTATTTTATACTATCTTTATTTAATATTGAGCCTTCACGAATACGAACCAAAATTTTAACCAGAAAAAATGGAGAGTCTGTACTTTAAACCATTTAATCACAAAAATATATATATCCACGGAGCATTATATACATAGACTTATTCAAAGAACCTCAATTACAAGTCCTTCCCCTCTAAAAACCAAAAGAATAAACGACGAGGGAAAATAAATTCTAACAACTCAACTTGTAAACATAATCTTCTATGCTCCTGTAGTTCCGCATTAAACCTTCGCACCTGTAGCTGAAAGGGGTGAAAATAGGGGATAAGAATAGGGGAGTTCTTAGTAGGATCAGGGTTAGAAGTTTAGTTCATTTTATATATACTTGGTCAACAATAACAGTCAATAAGGGACAATCCAATTCAACAATTATAGAACATAGAATTCAAACAGCCATTTAGCACACCCACAGTAACAGGAAACACACTCACAAACAAATATGCACAAAAAATTATGATGCATGCCTAGTCCTAAACAGGCCATGAGCTCGTGTATCGGTTTGTTGCCTGATTCCCGACACTGGTCCTGAGATAAGCGTTTCATACCGCCGTCCTTATCTCAGCCAACGTCCCCTCCATGAGCGTTACGTATCGCCATCTTCATGGGAGAACCTTCCTTTCGGTCTCCAATAAGCATTAGGCATCGCCGTCCCCACTAAGCCGTCCTTATAGTATCAAGTGAGCGTTACGCATCGTCGTCCCCACTTGGCATTAAGGCCCAAACAACACTCAATTTCTTTTTAATATTTGCTCTCTACTCTACTGTGGCAGGGATCTCTTTAATTAATACCTTCTTTTCTGTTTGCTCTACTGCGGCAGACGTTCATCAAATTCTTTTAATCTTTATTCTCTACTCTCCTGTGGTAGAGATTCCTTTAATTAATACTTTTTTTCTATCTGCTCTACTGTAGCAGACATTCATTAAAATCTTTTCAGTCACTGCTCTCTGCTCTTCTATGACAAAGATCCTTTTACTTAATATATTATTCTCTTCTTGTTCTTTTTCTTTTTGTTTCTTTTCTTTCTCATCTTTCTCTTTTATTTTCTTATTTCTTTTCTTTCTCTCTTCTTTTCTTCAATCTTTTTATTCTTTATCATAATTCAACTTCACACTCTTCCCTCGCCTTTCCCAAATGTTTTATGAAAAAGAATCATGAAATTCTTAAATCAACTGCGTCCTTTAAAGCTTTTAAGAGTTTTTCTATTTGCTCTTCTCTAACTTAAATATTCTTAAAAAAATGATAACAATAATATAAATAAGATCATTTAAACTTTTTTTAATTAATAACTTAGTTTATAAAACCTTATTTTTAAATTTTTATTAATTACTTTTTAAATTACGAATTTTTTAATATTCTATTTTTAACCTTAATATTTTATAAAATTATATTTAAAACCCTCACTTATTTTTATATTTATAAAAATAACCCTAAACTTTTACAAAATACCGATTTTTACTCTGTACTTTATTTAATATGAAAGGAATTATATATATATATATATATATTATAATATTTAAAAATTGTATACATTTATTATATAAAGGTCATAAATAATTTATAATAGAAATTTTAAAAATACGAGTTGTTACACTCTCAACAAGAAGAAGTCGATTTGAGAGTTTGTCATGCCACTCTTGTAGGTTATAAGATGTTCGTCTCTCTTTTTAATACATATATTTGCGATGAGAATGTCAAAGGTTGAGGAAAAGTCCAAAATAGTTTTACCCTCTGCATTCATCACCCCGAAATCATGGCCTCTGTGGATACTTTCATCCGTAGTCACTTATCTTCTAACATGGCTATTTAAATCTCCTATAAGAAAATCTTATCTTCCGAAAGTATGTTTTGGACCAAACTTTCTAAATCCTCCCAAAACCTTATCTTGTGTTGTTTGTTCGAACCCACTTGCAGTGCATAGGCACTAATCACATGGAAAGTACCTCCCTCCACCACAAGTTTGATAGAGATGATCCGATCTCCCACCCTCTTGATATCCACTATGTCTTTCTTCCACTGCTTATCCACAATAATACATACCCCATTCCTATTATTCACCTTTTCTGTATACCAAAGTTTGAATCCAAAAGTATCCAACTCCCTAACTTTCGCACCAACTCATTTTATTTTTTGTAGGCACCTAATGTTAATCTTCCTCCTTGTCATGGTGTCCACCTCCTCCATGGATTTTCCTGTTAGGGTGCCTATGTTCTATGTCCTAAATCTCAACCTTCTGTCGCTCCGACCTTTACCTTTTACTTTGTGAACTAGCTTATTTACCCTCGTCCGTTCACGGAAACGCGGGGATCCTTGCTCATTTAACACTACATCCAGGCACCTATGCATTGGTCTTGCTCATTTGACACTGTACTTGAACCATACAGCGCATTGCTTCCAGGCAACGACCAAGCTTTAGCACAATAACGTCCTTGATTCATGTCATGAAAATTCGACTAAATTTTTATGTTGGTTGTCGAAAACCTAACACAACTCTCTTCCTTTATCCGGGATTAGGACTGACTATGTACCATAAGTGTAACATAGGCAGAATTTAGACAATATATAAAATTAATTTTTTAAAATATTTTTTAAAATATGTAAATTATAATTTATTGATATAGAATTATAAATTATGTTTCTATTATTTTAGCCAGCACGTGAGCTCGAACCAACTCATGAGCTCGAACCAACTCATGAGCTTTCGATGAGTCGAGTTTGAACTTAAGAAGTAGACTCGATTATTAATGAATCGAGCTATGAGTTAAGCTCAATTTTCGTGAGACAAACTTAAACTTAATCTACCCTTATCCACCGAATTGTCATCCCTAGCCCAATACAAGAGCTTGAATTAAATTATTCTAAGAACTATGAGGCTCCAATTAGAACCTTGGATTACTTACCCATCGTGTCTCATATTCGATCCTTAAAGGGTTGTTTATATGTAGTGGATTTCTTAGCTAACCTCTGAAAGGCGAACTCAGACACGACTAGAGATTAGTAATTACTATTTCGTAGTCGGTTCCTGACTCACAGATACCTGAAGGTTTACATCTAATATTGAGAGAGAGAGAGGCCAAAGAAATTTAAGAAGAATTACTTGAATTGCACAAAAATCTTAAAGTAGATTCAAAATATTAATCCCGAAATTACCTATGAAGTGAAAGAACGCCAAAAACCTGTTGAACATACAACATCAGCACAAAGTGTCCTTCATGGATTGTAATATCTGATACGAGAGAAAATTATAGCTAGAAATTATAAGGAATAAGCATCATATGGACACAATTGCACGAAGAAAACAACACAGGCTCACTTGTAGGATTAGTGATTGTTTCATACATTACGTATTCTATTCTCTCTGCTCTCTATTTTCTACCTTAGGGCTTACTTAAGGGGACAAAAAAACAAACACACACTCAAAATTTTTCCCAATATAGGGGACCAAAAAAAATGAAAAACACAATAATATGGGACAGTGACAAAAAATTTTTCCTTCGAATTCTGGCCCTCATATTCACATAGAACAAGGATGCCGACAATGCCAGAGACAAACGATGATGGCCCATCAGGCTGTCAACTTCTGTGAAGAACTGCGAGCATTAACATACTGGAGATGCAATGCAGCCAAAAGTCCCTGCCACGTTTCCCCAGGAGCACCTGCCACTTCAAAATTAAGAAGTTTCTTTTGCTTCCTGTAGTAATCTTCCAACAGCTTGCGCTACAAAACAACACCCAAAAAATTTGTAATTAAGTGAGAAAGAAAATTGACACTAACATTCCTTCAAATTATGCAATATTACATACAATATTCCTATCATTAATTTTAAGGGATTTACTTCTAATTCAACTATATGTTATAAAATGAATTTCAAACTAGCACATTCCTCTAAATGATTATGAACATGCTCATTGTGAATCTGCTTAGATGCAGTCATGGAGCATCTCATAAAGATATACTCTTGACAAGGAGAGAGCTTTGGTGCTCCGAGATTCTTCTTAACCAAATTCTCTTCAGAGCTTTTGAAATTCACCACTAGATCAACGCCGGCAATGTGGTCAAGAATTTCCTGCTCAGGGAAACATAGCAACATTCAAAGTAAAAAATTAGCAGCAGTCACAAAACAATCACAAACTAATGTACCATTGCAGTTGGATTCAGCCTTTGAGATAGAAATACAAAATCAGAGAAACAGAGAGTCAGAGACCACTATTTTCTGCCAAATATAAAAATTTTCAGCCTGAAATTTTTTTTGTCTCTCTTATCTATCTCCACTGTCTGATTTTCATCGCATAGACAGTATCTAAGCATGCCAATTTACTGCAGAACAAGAGAAACTCACAGCTTGGAGCCTCGTTCGAGGGATTCCGTCAAGAATGAAGCCAGTTTCACCCCTGGAGTATCCATCCTCCAGCCTCTTTGATAGCAACCCAAAGATGATTTTCTCAGGAACAAGTTTTCCTGCATCTAATGCATTCGCTATCTGAATTGGAACAAGAACAGAACAAGATTAATTACCAATCATTAATTAAACAATAAACGCACTCAAAACCAGCATTCAGTTTAGAAAGGAACACACGAATAATAATTAATGTTGGGAATAACGGATAAATTCTCAGATACTTTTTATAATTCAATCTTTCTAATTTCAGATAAAAAAGAAATAGTAATTCACTTTACATCAATCCGCGCTAGCTTTAATCTGAAATTTCACTAGCGGAAAGAAAAAGTAGAAAAGAGAATAAAGAAACAGAGGAAGAAAATAAAAAGCGAAGAAAAAAAATAACTCCTGAGAACATGGAGAAACCCTAGAAATTGATCAAGGTTCCGATTTTTACCTGCTGGTAGAGAGAGGAGCGAGGATTGAGGTCTTGGCGGAGGAGCGAGGCCATGGAAATGTGAGGAACTTCTAGAAGCTTCGAGAGCCTCTCAGCGAAGGCGTGCCTCTTGGCTCCGGGCTCACCAATCATAACCCACTGTACACCGCGCTCCGGCGCCGAACCCTGCGCGTCGAGCATCGCGCTAGGGACAACGCTCTGAGCGTACTCCTCTTCTTCTTCGTCATCATCGTAGTGGTACTGCACCGCCGCAGCAGCAGATCCGAAAGCGCGGTTCGAAAGCGCGTTTATTTGCGGCGCAAACGCTCTCAGGCGCGCGATCGCGGCCATAGCGTCGGAAATAAGTGCTTTTTTTTGTTTCGATTTCGGTTTTCTGTTACTGCAGAGGGATGTGAGTGACGGCGCGAGTGAAAATAACTGGGAAGGGGGAACGGGAACTTCGCAGGGTTTTAAGAGGGGATATTCGGTTTGAGAAATGACACTGTTTTGTTTTGAAATTACGTGGATGCCACTATGGGGGTGTGTGGCTGCTGTGTGACCCCGCCTGAGTTAATTGCCAGCTGGAGGATTGTAATTGGTTGGCCGGAGATTGTGATGGCCGAGGCCCGAGGGTGCAATTCAGTGGGTGCGGGATCATCGTGCGACCTCTTTGTCATCGTTTTACTAATTACGATGCTCATATCGATGAATTTCGAAGTTCGAAGCTTATGGCTTGGTGGGAAATGGAGAAAGTCAAACATGAAAAAACGGTGCCACGTAGCAAGCGATGTATGAATACCGTTGGTTTTCTGTTGCTTTTTCTTTTAATATTTTTACTTTAGGAATTCCTTTTTTTTTTTGGTATACTTTTTCTCTCTCTTTTATTTTATGTGGTTACTACTTTACTCTAGTCTTGTGGTCCAAAAATGATTTATTAAGTCACGATATTTCTGCCCGGAAAAATGGAAAAAAAATCTGCCTTTAGGTAAAAAAATCTTCTTGTTAGATACTTGGATAATTAGATTTTTTTTAATCCCACAGCAGCTAAAAATGAGCAAATCAAAATCTTATTTAATAACTAGTGTATGTTTTCGTGTCTTGTACGAAATGATACATAAAATTATATAAAAAAATTTTATTAAAAAATTAAATAAAAATTATATATAGTAATTATTCTTATAAATATTTTATAATTTAAAATATTAAAAATAATTAGTATTTGTCTCAATCAATTTGAATTGGTTGAATAGTCATATCATTTGTCCGTTTAAACAAATATTTGGAGTTCGAATTTTGTTTTATATGTATAACAATCCATTAGTTAACAGCAGACTCTTAATAAATAGAATATCAATATGTGGTGAATTTGTCTTTAAAATAGATTAATTTCTTATTAATAAAAATACTTATAGACTGATTGTGTACTAAAAATATAAACATTTTTTTATATAATTAATTTTTATAATGACCTACAAACATGGTCAAAAAAGAGTTAAGTTCCTTCTAAAGGTATTGGGCTAAAAGGATAGAACCCAAAAGAACACATTGAGGTGTTGAATTTCTCTTCAGTGGGAACTATATTGGTGGAAGTGGATTGGTTGGATTTGGAGTGTAAAGATGTCATCTAGTTAAAAGAAAACCAAACTAGATGTCCCTTCACTAATGTTACATATCAGGAGCTTTAGTTTAACGTGCGGGAATCAATTTCTTACCTTTCCAGTTGACAAGACTTGAGGTGACAAGAACACCTAAAGATATTTTGGAAAAAGCAGTAAACCAAATATCACATTAAAAACCATTAGACAATAGATTTCCTCTTCACCATGGTTTTACACTATAAAAAGGACCTCAAGCTACCTCTGTAAAGCATCCTTTACTTTCACCTTCACTTTCATCCTCTTCCTCTTCACAGACCTTCAACCAGACACTCACTTTTCACTTTTACCTTGATCATCTTCTTCTTTACTTTTACTGCTTTTCACTTTCACATTCACCTTCTTCTAGATCTTTCTGACTTCTGAAGCTAACAAGCTAAAAAACCCATCTTTTTCCCTCCAAAATTTCCTTTTATTATTCTTCATTTCATTCACCACCTTCACGAGTAAAAACTGGCGTTCTGGTGTTCCACTAAAACACTCGACAACCATTAACCAACCCCTGTCCACTTTAAACAAAGCTCATTCATCCTCTTGTGACATTAGTGGAGGTCTCAACACTTGTTCTCAACCTCTATTTCTCATCATTAGTTCTCGTATTGCTTATTTGCCATTAATAGAAGTGTTTTTCCTCATAAGTTTACTTACCCCAAATCTCTCATCTTAACTACTATTTTTCACTTAGTCTATTTTTCACGAAGCCCACCCGAATCATAGACTTTTGTCTTTGTTGAAGTTTTCCTGGGACAATTTTATTTGTTGGTATCCTATTAAATTTTGAAGTCAAAACAATATGATCAACATTATTAATTATTAAAATTTTACATTTTATGAAATGATTTTTAAATTTTTTAATTTATAAATTTATGTCATTACAAAAGTTACTAGATAGATTAATATTTTTTGATAAGATGATGTACCGAAACACCATAATTAAGTATTAATAAGTGTGAAGAGAAACTAATAACTTTTATTATTTAATATATAATTATTCAATTGAAAGATAAATTAATATTTCTTGAACTGGTAAATATATTTTCTTCTAATTTCTTATACTATTTTATTTGACAATATTTACTGTTAAAAAATAGCAAATAACTAAATTATCCTACAATATATATAATGTACAAAATAATTTCTTATCTTAAAATTAATTATAGTTAGTGAGATAAAATTTAAAATATTTTTATTTTCTTACTCAAATCTAAATTTAAATTTAGAATTGATTAACAACTCATTCATTTTTAATTTCAATAATAAAAATAAAATTGGTTAGATACAAAATATTCAGCATTTAATAATTTCAATCATTTAAATTTTAGTTAAAAAAATTGGGTTAAAATATAATTATAAACTTAATAATCAATAATATATATTATATTAGTAAGTAAATAATAATATCTAATGTATTAATTATTATTTTTTTTACTGGACTAATGTATAATCTATTAAGAACTGATTTATTATCCAAAATTTTTTTCATAAACTTTGTAATATGTGAAAATAATGATCTCAGTTTTTAATTAGTTAAAAATTTATTCATAATTTTTTAATTATGTAATTAACTTAATTAATAACATTTATTATTGCTTTTATACTAAAAAATATCAATTTATACTATTTACATATTTAAATTAGGATAAATTAATAATTTTATATTCGCGTGTATTTGATAGGTTTCATGGGGCAGATACTTATGTCCGTGTTTCCATTAGGGGTGGGAAATGGGGAAGCCCGCCCTGCCTCACCATAATCGTGCCATCTGGCAGATTGGACCGCCTCACTCTGTCTAGTGAGACGGTACTGAATTCCTCCCCCGTCCCGCCTAACGGTAGGCTGACGGATTGACGGACCAAGCTCGCCAAATCTCTCTTTTTTTTTATAATCATTAAATATTAAATAATATATATAATTTCACAACCATTTTAATAAATTTATAATTTCTAAAGATATAAAAAAATTATAATTCTAAATTCACGAATATTAAAGTTGTTATAATTATAAATATGTAATAAACATAATCATAAGCCAAATTTTTTGAAACAAAATAATAAAACCAATATTGTCCAAAACAAAATAAATATTATCCAAAACATATAATTAAACATCTTCAAGTTTATAATCAATCAAAGACATATAATTAAACATCTTTAAATTTATAATCAATCAAAGATAAAACATAATCCAAAATATAATTTAGAATATCTTCAATTATCATTTTTATCCTCTTGTAGATCAATAACATTATTGAAATTTGTAAAAAAATGGCTCTGACAAAGAAACGCTTGACTCGGCACAGAAGCCTGCCCCGTCTCGCCCCACCGAAACCCGCCAAAATCTATTTTTTAATTTGGCAGTCTCAAATTTTCAGTCTATCCCGCCCTTTTTGGTAGATTACGCGGGCCGGCCCGACGGGTTTCATCCCGTTTGCCACCCCTTACTCCCCATCTATTTTTGCATGGCAGGTCGTGAGGATTTCACAGGTCCCTATCTAGCTCTAAATCACGAGTAATTTTTGTAAATACATGTTTCCTCTGTTTTTGTGATCATCCCTATTGATAGCATTCGTTGGCTCGTGATGTGGAGCTATTTTAGCCACTCAGTAAATTCTCAAATAATCAAAATCTAAGATATATGATATATCCTTTTTTATAAAGTCACATGTATCCTTGTTTTAACAATATTAATAGGAGATAAATGGATAAATACTAAGCTATTGTTTGGATATAAGATGAAAAATAAGAGAAAAGAAAATGGAAAGAAAGAAATGAGAGGAAAGAAAAATGAAAAGAAAAATATATTTTTTGTATTGTTTAGATGAAGAAAAAATGAATGGAAAAAAATAGAAGAAAATTTTTCTTTTACTTGAATGGAAGAAAAAGTAAGAAGAGAGAAAATTATAATGGAGTAAAATTACATTAATATTTTTATATATTATATATAAATTATAATTTAAAGGGTAACTCTGTACTTTTACCCATGTTTGTACTTCTCCATCAGTGTTTTGCAACTTTGAAGAGAAATAATTTACATGAGTTCCACATACACCTTTTTTGTCTTCCATTCAATTTCTTTGTTGATCCAAACAATAAAAAATTGATTTTTTCATCCATTTTCTTCTCCATCATTTTATTTTTCTACAAATTCTTCTAATTCAAACAATACGTAAATAAGTCACATTTTTCATATATATAACAATAACTAATTTCATATATTATAGGTTAATTACGATTTTGGTCCCAAACGTAGAGGGCAAAAATTTATTTTATCCCCAGCCTTTTTTTGCTACAAATAAAATGGTCCCAAAGGTTTCAATTTATTTTAAAATCGTTCTTTTTATCAAATTTTTAATTTTAATTCCAAAAATATCCCTAATTAAAGATAAAAAAGAAAAAGAAAATGGGTTAAATAGGAAAGGGGAAAGGGTATCATGGGAGTGTTTGGTTTGGGGAAGGGAAGGGAAGGGAAGGGAAAGGGAATGGAAAGGGAAGGGAAGGGAAGGGGAAGAAGGAAGAGGGAAGAGGGAAGGGGGAAGGGGAAGGGCAACTGCCGCTGCTCCTGCTCTTCGTCATTCGCAGTTTCTGCTCCTCCACCTCACCCTTGCCATCGTCGTTGCCTCACCGTCGCCCTCGTCTAGCCGCACCTCGACCACGCAGCGCTGCGCCCTAGTCTGGTCCCGCCCTTGTCTGGCCCATGCCCTTGCGTTCGTCGTTGTCGAAGAGGCGGTGGTGGTGGTCGTGTGCGAAATCTGAGTTATGAGTTCTGCATCTGGGTTTTTGATGATGATGATGATGATGATTTTCTAATGTTTCTTCTTAATATTTTCATTATTTATTATTGTTGTTGTTCTTCTGATTCCATTATCTTTTGTTATTGTTGGTGTTGTGCTTCTTGTTGTTGTTATTTCATTGGTGTTTTCTCTGTTTCTGCTTCAATTTTTGGGTTTGCTTCAGCTTCTGATTCTGCTTCTGTTAATTTTGGGGAAGAAGGGGAGGGTATTTTCGTTCGAAGGATAATTTTGAAACTAAGTTAAATTTTAGGGACTATTTTGTAGCAAAAAAAAGTCGTAGACAAAATAAATTTTCGGCATCTACGTTAGGGACCAAAATTGTACTTAACCCTATATTATAATTTGTGAAGTCATAATATTTTGAGAAGTGATGTATAGATAACTTAAATATTGATAAGTGTAAAAAATTAAAAAAAATAAAAAAATTGCTTGTTAATCCATAAGATTTTTTTTTAATTTATCCATAGTTTATGATTAAAAATACAAAAATTATATATATTATTTATCTTATATATTTTTTATTTTATAAGACTTATAACTTTTTTATCAGTGATGTTAGTGGTTATAGAAAATTTTTTACTTTTAAATAAACTTATAAAAAAATTAAAACAAAATTTATTGCAATTTTTCTGACAATTTATTTAGTTTTTATTTTAAATTAAAATTAAAATTAAATTATATATTTAATTTATATTTGCTTGTTTATCCGAATGATTATATATAATAGATTGTTAAAGTAAATTATGCAATAAAGAATCATAAAAATTCATATATTAAATTAGAAAATAATCTATTTATAAATAAAAAATTAAAAATTTATTCTTAAAAGTTGAATATGCAAATAAAAAAATAAATTATAACGTACAAAAATTATCTCTAGAATTTATTATAATAAATAATAAAACTGTAAAAACCTTATATCTATATAAATTAAATTATATTAAATTATAAGATATCTATTTATTTAATCAACCTAATTAGTTGTAATGGATTTGATTTAATAATTTAAAAAAAATTGAATAACCCTTTTTAAAAATATGTCGATGCAAATAATATAGATTGATAAAAAAATATAACTAAATTATATAATACAACATAATATTCCTAGAAATTTGTTTTATAACAGATATAATGCTAAGATATTTATCATTATCTATAGTATAATCTAATTTCACAATTATTCAAACGTTGTTTTTATGAAAAAATCGCATTATTTACTTTGAAAAAAAATTTACTCGCTATTATAATTTAAATAAAATATATAATAGATATTAAACCAATTTATTTTAATAATTACTCAGTCACAAATATTTATCAAAAATATGAGATTTAAGAGCATACAAAATAAATATAATATCTACAATTTTTACACTACCACGATAAGATGATTATCATAAATCTTTTTATCATAAATTAAACATAATAACATATAATAATAAAAAAATAATCAAATCCAAAAAAATTATAGAACACCTATCATACACTACGATGGTTAACATTGAAGAAGTTTTAATAATTTATTCTTTTATTAGCTATATTTTTATCTACTCTATACTTTATCTACGAATATGTTAAAGATTAAACCTATGTTTCAACCTTTTAAAATCTCATATATTCTTGTCAAATGCAATATTATTATGTGTCATCCATATTTATCAAAGAACTGAAAATAACAAAAACATTCATCTGTTCTTTATAAAAACTATTGAATAGAAGAACTGTTGGTAAAAATATGATGTTTTCTTATAAATTATAATATATATGATTTTTTATGATGATAAAATAAAAATAAAAGGCATGGAATAATATTGCGTATACGTAAGTTAATTTTAATCTTTTTTAATAACCAGATTTGTTATAACGTAATTGATAAACAATGACAATTAATATAGAATATATATTTTAAGTATAATATACATTTTATGATTTTATACAAAACAATATTAGTTTTAATTTATATATTTATTATTGGGTATTAAAAATAAAAAGTATTTGTGTTGTTAACACTTTTTAAATTTTTCTCAACTCCGATCGTGATTAGGCCTAAAAGGTTACCCTCCTCGTCAGAAATAAATGTAATTTAATCAATTTTGATCTGATAGTACTATACATTGGCATAATCATAGGAGAATTAACTTTAGCGAGATAACAATATGATATTTAATTACCATAGGAGTATTTTTATATATAGAATTATCAATCAATTATATATGGCTTTTGATGAAAATAATATATCAACATGGATATTATTTGTTAGATAAAAGATAACAGATTGACAAAAAAAATTAATTACAATAGATATATTCATTATAAGAAATATTTTTCTACGTAATATTATAAAAAATATCATGGTTACCCTGAATTACTGCAGGTTCAACTTCCATCGACAGTGGTAAAATGCTTAAATTGAGACATTTTCGGACTATAATATTTGTCACCTTCTCATTTTAATTAAGTACATTTATACATAAAAAAGGATTCCGCTAGGGAGACAATGGACTATTTGTACAATGTGTACAATGGCTATTGAGTTATAAAATGAATATCTCCCATACTATCTAGAATAACCATCCAAGTACTAGGGATAATAAACATCTTCTCAAAAGATTATATTGATTTTGGGATTCACCAAGAATCGAACTCTTGACCTTTTGAATTTAGCGCTCTAATACCATGTTATGACACCACTCATCTCAAAAGTTTCAGCTGATGAGAAAAGATAACACTAATGATTATATCTCTAATACTTCATAAATCTCCATTGTACCTATTGTACAAGTATTCCATTGGCTCCTCATACTTTCCCATAAAAAAAAGAAGAGTTAAAATCGCAAAAGCGATAAAAATGATGGTTCTTATAATTTTGTGTGGCTATCTACATATAAAAGACCAAAAGACCATGATTATCTAACAAAATTAATTTGATTATTAGTGAAAAATATAATTAGTTGATATAGTTAATTTATCGTAATAAATTGTATTTAATTAGTTAAAAAAATAAATCGCTACACACTCTCAAAAATATGTCACGTCAAATTCATCATTAAGTGCAAAAACCTTATTTTTATATAATTGAATAGACAATGAATAGAAGAGATGAGAATATGATATGTGACATATTTTAATGATAAAATTAGTAATATGTAATAATTTTTTTTTATGAATCTTTATTGCTTGTTCGTTGCTAATTTTAACGTAATTACTTAATAAATTTTGCCTATGAAACTATCAACTACCTAATATTATGATTTAGTTAATAAGAACGTTGACATTAATATTTTTCATAAGTCTTGTTATTATTTATAATAAGAAAAGAACCCTATATAAATCTATTTTTTAATGAATGTTAATTTAATTTGTTGCAAAATTCTATATTACCTTTAAAATTTTAACGTAATTGAGTCTAATTTTTACATTTTGAAATGAATTTACTCGAAAAAATTAATATGCAAATCATATTAGTATTACAAAATTATTTTATTAACATAATTAGTGGTGCTTACTTGAACCATTAAATTTAGCTTCTAATGATATTAAAGTCAACTTATTATTATCTTGTACCTTTAAAGAATTTAACATAAAAATCTAATAATTGAAAAAAAATCATTACAATGCCAAAATTAGTACGGGTCAACTTCCATCCACAGTGGTAGAATGCCAAAATTGAGATATATTCATCAAACAAACAATCAATAAAATATCATCCGTACTTTTTCATTTTGGGTACATTTATACATAAAGAAAAAAAAAAGAAGAAAAGAAAAGTTGAAATAGCATTTGCAACAAAAATCATGATTCTTATTATTTTGTGTGACCATCTATATATAGTAGACCAGACAACTATGATTATCTAACAAAATTAATTTGTATTTATTGCATTCAATTTGAATAGGTAAAAAATCATCTTATTTTAATTTAGTCCTTAATTCACATAATTTGAGTTTGGCTTAATATATATGATTTGATTTGATTTGATTTAATTATTAGTAAAAAATATCTCAGTTGCCTATTTTATTCAAAGATTTATTATTTAATGACTAATTAATTAATTAGTACACACAATAAATTTGGTTTAATAAATTAAAAAATAAATTACAAATACTAATAGAACATTAAAAGAAATAAATTAAAAAATATTACCAAATCAAATTAATATAAATTATAATAAATTATGTGATATTTAAATATCTAATCAAATCAATTAGTTGATATAATTAGTTTATTGTAATAATTTATATTTAATGAGTTAAAAGTTAAAACAAATAAATCGGAAAACACTCTCAGAAGCATACCATGCCAGCTCCATCATTAAGTGTAGAAATCCGATTTTTATATAATAGAATAGATTTATTATTAATTAATAATTATTATATTTATAGGATCGAATTCAAATTTTAATACTTATTTAAATGAATTAGTAAACTAATTATTAGATTAACTCAAATTAATTACTTAAATAATTAAATACTAACCAATGAGTTAAATTCTAAAATGGTTTTTAAAATTGCATCGTGCACCAAAACCGCTCCTGAAATTTCAATTACGTTCTTAAAATTGAAAAAAAAATACATCACATTAGTCTCTGACCTATTTTCTCTTAACGGCGTGATGACATGACTTCATGATGTAGACTACTGTTAGTGACATGTGTTACTCCATGGTTTAGCCATGTGTAATAGTATGATGATGTATTGACTAGTAACGTGTGTCATGCTGACGTGAACGGTTGTGCCACGTGTCACAATATTATTTGGTCACATGTCCGTCTGTACCACATGTCATCCGTTATGTCATCATTGTAGATGCACCAAATTAGTCCATCACTTTACATTAAATTACTCATTTTAGTTTCTGAAATTGAATGATGTGCACTAAAATAATTTATTCACTAGTTTTTTTCTTTTTTTATGAATTTAAAATTCTCAATATCTTTAAATGCATTAATTTTAATTCTAATTTTTTTCACATATTTAAATAAAAGTGTCTTTATAAAATATTTTTTCTCTTACAGGTACTTATAACCACCATCTTGGAGTTGACATGAAAGCACTTCAAGCACCTTTACTATCATCTCCAACCTCTTTCATCTAGTCTAAATGAAAGAGGTCGGAGATGGTAATGAGGGTGTTTGAAGTGCCTTTAGTCTTAGTTTATTTACACACAATCAGAAACATGTATTTCATAAGAACAAAAAAATTTTGTATTTTGATTTTTGATTTCTTGTTAAAAATATGTATTTTTGGATAGAAAAATGTGTCTAATCAATCATATAATTCTTTTTTTTATAATAACACACTTATATATTGGTGTAATGTCCCAAATAGTCCCTGAAATTTCAAACTCGCTTTAATTAAGTCCTCCACTTTTTAAAATGGCCAAATGTATCCCTCACTTTCAGAAATATGAGTCTCCGTTAGTCCAAATATCATCAGCCATTTTAACGTTGCTGCTGATGTGTGTAGTTAAGCTCCTGATAAACTACAATTTTTTTGTTTATCTTGTATTGAATTTGGTGGATTTTATCAACTTTTTCTACATTTATTCAATGAAATAGCATGGTTTTGTGAATCTCTCCTAATTTGTGTTTAAGAGTGAAAATATGTTTTTTAGACCCAAAAATTGATAAATTTAATTCACTTTAATTCCATTCGATGCCTTGATATATTTGTTAAGTGATTTCAGATTTATAAAATAAGGATTGGATCAAAGAAGTGAAGAAAAAGCATGCAAAGTAGAGAACTCATGAAGAAATGAGGATTTGGTAAATTCATAGCGATGCGTACGCATGACATCCTGCGTATGCGTGGGTAGAGTTTTCGTCAGGCCACGCGTACGTGACAAGCATCACGTGACCAACTTAAAGGATAACGTTCGGGCAATTTTTAAGCTCATCCAAACCCAAATCCAACTCAATTCTGAAATATTTGAGACAAATTCAAGAAGGAACAAGAAGAGAGCAATTAGGGCAGTGTAGAAACATGCTTTAAATAATTTCTAGAGAGAGAAGATCCTTTTTCTCTCTAAAATTAGGATAGATTTAGGTTAATGTCATCTTAGATTTAGGTTTTGCTCTTACTTTAATTTAGTTTTCCTTGCAATTTTTTGTTCTTACATCTTTCTTCTCTTAGTTTACATTATTAATTTTTCTTTTATGTCACTTTTATGCTCATGCACTATTGTTGGAGTTGGATTTTCTTTAATGCACTATTTAATATGCTTCTCTTTTTATGCATACCAAGTGTTTGATAAAATGTTTGGCTTAGTTTTAGAGTAGATCTTTTTAGCCTTATTGGCTTGGAAAGAAAAATTAGGCAATCTTGAGTCATTAATACCCAACTTGGGTTGGTGATCTAGAGTTATTAGTTAATCTTGTTTCCATTAACATTACTTATGGATTAGAATTAACTAGGCCTATTTAACTTTCTCTTAATGTGGAGATAACGTAATAGGCTTAGCTCTTGGTGATTATTGTGTTATAATTAATGACTAGGATAGAAAACCTTGATTCTCAATCCTTTCCGTGAATGTCTCTTTAGTATTTGTTATCTTTAGTTATTTTCTTTATTTTTTTTGTCATTTAGATTATTAACTTCTTATCCGCAAACCACCCTCTTGAACCTCATAATTGATAATACACACACCTCACTGCAATTTCTTTGAGAGACGACCCGAGATCAAATACTCTCGGTATTTTTATTGGTTTGCACTTGTGACAAACAAAATTAAACTTTGATTGAGAGTTAGTTATCAGTTTAGAACTATACTTCGACGTGATCTTTATTGATAAATTCTAGACCAACGATTGGCTAGCATCAGCTCCGTTAGTCCAAATGTAATTAAGACCTTCAGAAATGTGGGAAAAGAGGAGAAGAAGAGTTGAGACCTTTTTATAAGAGACAATGGGCATAATGACTCCTTAAATCCTCTTAAAGACGTGCACGTAATTCGAAGAAACTGCCGCGCCAACTTAGCTCCTCATTTAAAAGGTGGGTAATGTTTAAAAATACGCCGAGCGCCCAATCTCTTGAGGACAGCGTACCTGACGTAGAAAAAATGAAACCGCAAAATGCTTGAGTCCGACTTAACATAAAGCTTGAACTCAAACAGGGGCAATATTCATATCCTGACCCAACAACGAAAAAAGACCCATCGAAAGAGGAGACTTTACAGCATATCCGACCTCCGTAAAGAGGTTGGACGCCGTGAAAGGAGTCCAGCCCTGTTTGCCCAAGCAAGTCTCCATTATCTTTATCTTCCCTAAAAGATAGGTCTCAACAACTCGCGAAATAGAGAGAACTGTCATCCACCCATAAAGGTGGAACTACTCCAACAAAGGTCGTTAACACTCTACTATAAATACATTGGCACCCCGCAGGTACAATTTATGTTCTAATCTACTAAAAACCTAGCTAAAGCCCCTACTAACTTAAGCATCAGAGTCTCTTGCAGGTACCATGCCCACCTCCTCACGAGAAACTAGGACAGACGGCATCTCGGCATCAACAAGTCAGACGCTGCCATATAAAGGGATCTGGACCACACGTTCAGTACCAAATCAACGTTTCAAGTAACGCTCGAAATAAGTACCTCTAATAATAAATTTATTAAAATACCCTTAATAACAAATATGTTTAATTAAAATTATTATTGATTTTAATTGTTTTAATATCTTTAATTCAAATGAACATGATCATAATTAAAGTTAGCATACTTATCTAAATTTCTAAAAATTTCATAATTCATAATTCGTCACATAATTCATAATTGAACTTATATAAAATAAGTCTCAACAATTCTAACCACATGTATTAAAAAACTTCACTATTATCCAAATCAAAGTTACAAAAAAATTTCAAAAGTAAAAAATTACTAGCACTAATAAGTATACATATACACAACAAGAGTACACAAATGCATCAACAAAATGAAATCAATATTATGATAGATAGCATCACACATAGAAAAATGGTCACAATTATTGAACGTGATGTCTTCTCCTCTATTGGTTTCATATTTCTTGTTCAAGTTGATTCATCTATCTACTCCAAGCATCACTCGTCTCAATATGGTGGATCGTCCCACCATCTACTCCAAGCATATTTTGATCTACTATTTTATTAATAGGATCCACAACCATCACTTTTCTAATGTGATTATGTAAAAGGCAATATGCAGTTATAACTCTTCCTTGAGTCTTAATAGGATAAAATGACATTTCCCTTAAAATTTCTCATCTTACTTTCAATACTCCAAATGTCCTTTCAATGACATTTTTAGTTTGTGAGTGTTTCATATTAAAAAGCTCTTATGCTGTACTGGGTTGATTATGTGGATTAAACTCACTCAAATGATATTTTTGTCCTCTATAAGGTGCCAAAAATCATTCACAATTTATGTATCCAACGTCACATAAGTAGTAATGACCTAGTGTGACATATAAAATTGAACAAAATTAATAAGGTTTAATTACTCTGTTAGTCCCTATAGTTTCGCGAAATTTTCAATTAGGTCCCTATACTTTTTTTCTTTTTAATTGAGTCTTTGCACCAAATTTTTTTTAATTGGGTCCCTACACTTTTTTCCTTTTATTTAAGTCCCTATACCAATTCTTTTTTTTAGTTGGGTCCCTATAAAATTAAGTCAATTACTATTAAGAGGGACTTAATTGAAAAAAAAAATAGTGCAGGGACTCAATTAAAAAGAAAAAAAAGTATAGAGATCTAATTGAAAATTTCACAAAACTATAGGGACTAATAGAGTAATTAAACCAATTAATAAAATATCAAATTGTTACTTTGAATAACATACTAAAGTTTCAATAAAATACATTGGAAAATACTAAATCCATTGTGAAATAATTCATCTCGCAATACCCTAGCATTTATAGCTGAACCCTCCCAATCCACCAGTACATAAATAAATTACATATCAGAAGTAACCACTCTAAATACATTGATTATTATGTCATTTTTTTCTATTTTAAAACAAGACTTATCAATTTTAAAGACATTGACTTTGATACGAATACTATCTAAAATTTTTAAGCAATTCTAAAATTAAAAAAAAATAGTTATTTTAATCCTAAAATACATCAAACATATTAGATTTAATAATATTAGTAAAACAAATTATTTTAAATTATTTTTTTTATTTGTCTATTTTATCTTGATTAAATAATTAAGATTTAAGGTTTGGCCTTTTGTTGTGATAAACTGATGATGAAAGTAAATTTAAACTAATAGCTTGCTTGATTGTACATGTTTAAAATTTGGCATTTTATATGGTGAAGGCGTATTTTATTAATAGTTCAATAAAAGAATTAACTATTTTTCGCTCAATATGAATAAATTTTATTTGAAAATATCATTTTACTAATTTTGCAATAAAATAAAATTTGTTAATATTGAGCACTTTCCTAGGAAATTTTTATTCAATGTTCCGGAAATGGTTACAAAAACATTCATGCATGTGAACTTCTATTTTGTTTTGTTTATATAAGCTCTCTTTCGTGGTTTGCCGGCCGGGGGCTTCATCAGTAACTTTCTAGAAACTTCCAAAGACTAAGCATGTGTGTAAACCCACATATTTTTATACTAAAATTAACTATCAAAATTAATTATTATATATTTAATTATAAATATATATTATTTAATTTATTTTTAATATAAAATATATATATATATAACGTAATTATAAAATTTAATCATATATCCTTTAAAATATATTGCGCTATATTAAAATCAGTCACTAAAATTAAAATTAATTACTTATAATTTAATTTATTTTTATTATATATTATATATTTTATATTTTAATATATATTCTATACTAATTACCGATTTAAATATAAATACATGTGATTCTTATATGACGTGCTTCCTTCTCAATTTTCTGTGGCACGTAAGTCCTCGGCGGCTCTCAACGCTGACGAAAAGATACATATCTTTGTTTGTCTTCATTACGATGAAATTATGGTATTTTCTAATCTTCCACGCCTTAATCACGTAAATGCCCAGAATCTTCCTTCTCTGTACCTGGTCGTACCATTTTGTTTGGTCAATTCACGCCACGCGGCATGTCCCATGCAAACATACCTCTATATATATACGCGTTTTACATTTCAAAATTCGTTTTGAAGCCTTAGTTTCTTTTCTTTTCCTTTTTCTTCTTCTTCTTCTTAACTTTATGCCATTTAGTTTGGTTACTAGAGCAACATATTATATGTACAAACCTTATAATAAGGTTATTATTCGATTAATTGTAACATGGTTATGGATAAGCTAAGCCAATATGAACGTGTGTTCAACCACTTCGATGAGAATGGAGACGGCAAGATATCGGCATCGGAACTGAAGCAATGCGTGGAGGAAGTGGGTGGGGAGTTGTCGGCCAAGGAGGCGGAGGTGGCCGTAACATTACTGGATTTGGACGGGGATGGGCTTCTGGGACTCGATGATTTTGTGAGGTTTGTGGAAGGAGGAGAAGAGGAAGAGAAAGTGAATGATTTAAGAGAGGCTTTTAAGATGTATGAGATGGACGGGAGTGGTTGCATCACACCAAAGAGCCTTAAGAGGATGCTTAGCAGGTTAGGTGAGTCTAGGTCTATAGATGATTGTAAATTTATGATATCTAGATTCGATCTCAATGGAGATGGAGTTCTTAATTTTGATGAATTCAGGGTCATGATGTTGTAATATTAATTAGCGTAGTAAAATAGGCTAAATCTGTTAGGTCAAATCGTCCAAAAAGACGGATCGAGAAAAAATTTAAAATTTGTCCAACACTAAAAATTCGCCAAAACTGCACCGTCACAACCGTGGGTTAAGGCAGAGCGGGACGGATTGTCCTCTTTTTTTTTTAAGGTTATGTTAGTAATTTTATACATGATATAAATAGTAAATATAAATTGAAATTAGGATACCAACATTGATTCACTGAAGCGACCTCCTCCGACCTTGGCTCCCTCCTCAATGACCGAACCTTGAGCTCCTTGCCTCCCTCCTCACTCTCATCTCTCAAGCTCTCACGCATTTTCAGAGACCAATGATGGCAGCAGCGATTCCCTCACATGTTTGCAGTGGCACGCTCGTCTCTCCTCTCTCATATCTCCCTCACTTTTGTGACAGCGCGCTCGTTTCTCCTCTCTGACAATTCTGTCTCTCAGCAGTGACAAATCTTCCTCACATTTGCGGCAGCGCACTCGTCTCTCCTCTTTCATAGCTCGTCTTTGGCTTTCTTGGCAACGGCGACAAACTCCTCCTCTGGTAATTACTGGTTATTACTATTTGTTTATTTCTTTATTTTTTTATTTGTGGGAGGGATGTTTGATGTTTTGATGATTCTATTTTATTATTGATTATTGATTCTGTTTGATTACTGTATTGATTTTGTTTAAAGATTTTTTTACTAATTTTGTTTGATGACTGTTATTGATGATGTAGTTAGTAGTTACTGATTTAGATATTGTTCTGTTATTTAGATTATGTATCTATTTCTTTTATTTTAAATTTGAGTATTCGTCTAATTGTAGGTGAAGATGAAGATGTGATTTCTCAAAGTGTAAAGTGTTAAGCAAGGCAGTATTTTAATTTTTGGAACAGATTTAAATTTTATTAATTTAGAAGTTAACAATTGATTTATCTGTTGATTTATAGATTATGTTGTGTGTTTTGTTTTAAGTGTAATTTAATTATTTGATATGAATTTATGTATGGATGATATGTTTACGTTTTATTATTGTTATGTTTGAGATTTATTAAGTTATTATGGTTAATATTGTGATTTAAATTTGTTTGAGATTTAAAATCATATTATTTTAGAGTATTTCAAAGAAAAAAGGAAGAAGATCGACCCACCAATTCACCCGTTAGTCCTTTGATTGGGTGGGATAGAAAGTTATAATAAACCTATATTAATTTAGTAGGATAGACAGTCCCATATTTGAACGAATTTTGGCAAGGAGAAATAGGGACAAACTGGCTCGCTTTATCACCTTTAATATTAATCAACTATCAAATTATTGATAGATATAAAATATATATTAAAAATAAATTAGACAACATATAATTATCTATAAATATATAACGATTAATTTAGTAACTAAATGTTAGTTAATAATATTTGATGCCTATATTTTTATTCATTTATTATTATTATTATTATTGACTATGTTAGTTTTTTATATTTTTTATAAAAAATTTTAATGATAATCTTAACATATAAATACATTTAAGACACATATTAGATAAATTTAAATTTTATATTATAATACAATCCTAATAATATAAGGAAAACTATTTAAATTATGTCAATATTAAAGTATTTATTTAAATATAAATTCTTGATAAAGTGCAAAAGAAGTATTTATGTTTCATATATGTCAATCTGTATTAAAAAATCGTACACAGACAATTAATAATTATATATTATTATATTCATAAAAATAACTAATTTTTAGATTTATTATTTAAAAAATTATATAATTACATGAATTTGATTATTGAATGATTGCGTAAAATTTTTTATATTATCAGCAATACATTAAAATTAAACTCATTAAAAAAATTAACAAAAGTTTTGTTTCTTATTTGATCTTGATTGTTAGAGTATTTAATAATAAAAATGGCAAGTAAATATAAAAAGGATAATTTTAGATTTATATTAAAATTAGTCACTAAATTAATCACTAAATATAAAATATAAAATAATATTAGAAAGCTATTAAAATTTATTGTTTTTGGCTATCAATATTTAAAAATATAGACTAAAGTATACTTTTAGATTACTAAACTAAAAGAATTAGATTGATCGTTAAAAATGATAGCAAAAAATAAAAAATTATTCTGATAGTTCTACAAGAACATCCAAAGGCACCACCTATGCTTCAAAGGAATGCCTATGTAAAATGGTGGTCTCAGTTTGATGCTGCCATGGCCCATCCAGATAAAGTTCGAAATTTGTTCAAAGAGAACCCCAAGTTCACCAAACCATTCGACCATGAAGAATCAGTATTCCTCAACCAGAAAGCCCAAATTGCAGCAGCCCTTGCAGGAGCCCAATCAAAAGAGACCTTAGCAAGACACTTTCAACAAATCATGCAGATGATCGAAGAAGATAAAAAACACAAAAAAGATCCTACTTCGTCAGCAGAATCATCAAGTGATTACAATCAAAATGAAGACGATTGCTTTGGAATCAATCTAGGAGAAGAGTAGATCTTAAGCTCAAAATTTGTAAAAACCCAAAGTTGTACCAACTTGTACTGTACCAATAGTTCCGGTTAACATAACCTGTACTATAGAAACAGTAAATTTCTCAACTATAAAAGGAGGCCTCATTCTCATTGTAAGGCACCCTTCAATTTACAAACACATAGAGAGAAGTTAGTGAGAGAAGTTTTGAGAGTTCCCTTGTAGGCTCTCCAGCTCTTCTTCCCTCTTCTTTCTTTTCCAATCATTTAATAAGACTTTCATATTCAGTTCTTTATTTTCGTGTTTCCATATTTAAATTTCTGCAACTGCATATGTGTGCGGACTACCACCACATCTAACTTCATAACTAACCTGCATATGCGTGCGGACTACCGCCGCATCTAACTTCATATTTACTTTCTTGCTCTTGCATTTATCATATTGCATTCATACTGACATTTTCTTTTAGTCCTTCTTCCCCTTTCCCTCCTTGATATATAGGAAAATATATTTTTTATAAGTATAAAATATAATTTTTTAAAATAATAAAAATATTAATAACTTAATTTGGAACGGTTTAAAAAATAAAAATCCAACCATTCAATTAAAATATTTGCTAATATTCTATTCAATCCAAATAGTAATAAAATAGACGGATACTCACTCAAAGATGTCCCAAACATCTTTTTTTTTAATTGTTGATGTGTCACATTGTGATGACTAATATTTATGAAACCGGTTAATAATATATTCTTCAGACCCAATTTGACCTGGTTGATTTACATAACCCGAACTGAGTCATGCTTAAAATTTTTTCTTTTTGATTTCTAATACAACTTCGTTCATCAACCCTTATGCCATAGCCCCTTCCTCTCATCGATGTATCACTAAAGCTCGAGTTCTCTCATCTCTCTCGCGGTGTCTCATCAGTTCTTGTACTCAAGCTTTCTCCCTCTCTCGGCTCTGGTCTCTCTCACTATCTCCGGTGTCGCACTCAAGCTCATCATCGCTCTTTTGGCTCCGATATCTCTCAATGTCTCCAATCTAGCACTCAGTCGTGATCGTGCACCATTCCTGCCCTCGTCGTTGTTGGCGGAAGATGCAGCAGGTCCTGGGATTTGTCTTCATCGCTCCCTGTCTCGTCACCGTCGAACAGTCAGTTCCACGCCTTCGTTGCGCTCGCAGTCATCTCGGCCCCCTTTCATCACAATTCCTCTTGATATGCTGCAGTTCCTCCATAACTTGGTTTTATAATTTATCAATTTCTGCTTTAAGGTTTGATTGTCTTGGTGTGGTTACTTCTAGAGATCCTTCAGTGTAATTAAAATATTAACAAGACTTACAATTTTAGAGTATTATAATAAACTAAATATCCGTATTATTTTCAGCAAGTAAAGTAATATAACATCCATTATATAAAATGGTTTAAAAGATGAACAAGTATCTACTAATTTCACAAATTTAAATATAGGAAAACAACATAAATTCAACAAATTTAAATAACATCTCAATCGAATTTCTGTTCACACTATTCTAGTTTTAGATTCACAAAAAATATCAATACAACAAATGCTAAGCTGAGCTGTATATTTTTTTTATTATTTAGAAATATCCCAACCCAAATGAAAAACATATAGAATTAGGTTGATTCTAGTACAACTAAAAATAAATTTCAACCAGTTATTTAATTAATTCAATCTACATAATAAATCAAGCAAAGGCCAAGTACATAACTAAAACAAACACCCATTTATTGAAGAAAACCAATCATCCATATACATAGTTTGTAAGCAATGAATTTAATACTTCTAAAAACTCTTTTAAGGTGTGTGTGGTTGAAAAAATTATAAATAATTTTTAAGAATTTTAATATGAGAATATTATATTTTTATATTTGGTTTAAAGTTTAAAATGTTATTTCTAAATAAGTTTGATTCCAAAAAACTAAAATACTATCATTTTAAATTTTCCATTCTTTTTAAGTATATTTAATTTCCATAAAAATAAAATTTAAATAAAAAAATAATACTTGAACCATACACCTTCTTAATGGCAAGTTGGCAACAAGATCCGTGGTTGTTGCTACCAATTGGTGATGCTGCCAAAAAATCTTTAGAAGAAGCTCGTGCTCTTGAATGTGAAGAAATTCTTAACATTAGTGGTCTTGAATAGAATGGGATTTACCACCTCATATTACCAAAGATGCAAGACACCAGCGTTTGTGGTTTTTGTCATGGACGGTTGATAATGGTAATTAGAGTTGCCAATATATACTCTAGTCGTAAGTATCTCATCTGAATCAATCCATTTGGGTAGGGTTATCTATCCGATCTGCTGTAAATAAAGTAGTGTAAATTTGTCTGCGAGTAGAATAAGGTAGAGATCCAAGATATATCCTATCCTATCCTATTAACACCTCTAATATATTATATAATGGAACACTTTACTATATAAATTAAAATTGTATAGAGAGAATATAATTTTTTTTATAATTATTTATAATTATTTTATTATTGTTTAAAATGTGGATCTTACCTTTTTTTTCAATCTCTTTTTCATCTTATAAAAAAAAATATATAAACTTACATCTTTATTATATAATTGACATGTAATTAATATTAATGGGAGTGAATGTGCTATCTATTTTAGATGCAAAATTATCAATAAAAATACCATTCTCATCCATAAATCCCAAGTTTGGAAGACAGTTACAAATTCAGTTACGAACAATGATAATGATTTTATAGCTGTGGTCATGTATGGATGTTATAGAAATTTGGCTTTTTACACACCCAATAATAAG
The DNA here is from genome assembly GCF_000817695.3 of Arachis duranensis. Taxonomy (NCBI): domain Eukaryota; kingdom Viridiplantae; phylum Streptophyta; class Magnoliopsida; order Fabales; family Fabaceae; genus Arachis; species Arachis duranensis. Next base: position 96,753,719 of record NC_029777.3, on the reverse strand, counting down.
AGATGGATTAAACTAATTAAGTAAAATAAAAAACAAACATCCATTTATTGAAAGAAACTAATAATCAGCATACATGGTAAAGTAAATATTCGTGTATTGTGTCAACGATGTTGTTGCAGTTGGCGGTGATGGCGGTGTACGGCCTTCGGCTTGCTTGGTGCTGCTGCTTCTGCTCGGTATGTGGCACAAGAGGGAGAAGAAGCTCCGCGGCATCCAGGGTGTCCGGTGAGGGAGACAGCGACATCGGCGAGCATGGCTGGTGAGTGAAGCAGAGACGGTAAATTAGGGTATGTGGTGGATGGTTAAAATTTCTGAAGTAACAAGCGTTTTTTGTTGGGTAATTTGAGTGGAGTTTTTTTTCTACTTTCGGTGGACCAAGATTGCTTATTCACAAGATTGTCTAACTAACGGAATTATTATTAAAAATAGGCCTTGTGACTCGACCATTTTCTTACATGCATACAATTAGAGAATGTTCAATGGCCTTAAGAACTGAGAGTGAGATTTTACCCCTTCCTGCATTCCTCGAGTTTGTAGTCCACCAAGGTCTCAATTTACTTTTGTTTTAATGCCTTAATCAAATGGCTGAGCAAAACCGCCCCCTCGTGTCTACGCATCTAAAGCTACTGATGAAGATTTCATATCTAATTTGAATGACAGCGGAACACAAAAAGCACGTTTAAAATAATAACGAGCACACAAGTTGCTAAAATTATTGTTTTTCCTTTAGATCATAATAGTTGTCTCACTTTTAAATGTCTCCACTATTAGATAAAAGATGCTCCATTGACTCATAACTAATCCTCTTAAATAGTGTCTATATTATTATTTATCTGATGAAAAGGAAACATAACAAAGTTCTGTGTACATTATTCTGATTTGCTATAGTAATTACACAATGGAAAGAAAGATCCAAATCCGATCCAACTACATACCAACAGAAAGAAACTATAGCTATGTTAAGTACTAGAGAGTAGAGACAGAACACAAATATAGAAATTGAGAGACAAAGAACTTGTGTTTTCTCTGCCTCCACTTTCAAGAAAGAGCAATTAGGTATGCACTCACATCATCAAGAGTACTGAACTTGTATATCCTCTCCTATATTTTCTTAGAAAGACAAAAAAAATAACTAGTGGAACTCATATGCAGTTGTCTTGATGTGAAGTTAATAATTACTAATACTTAGTGACAATAAATTAAGGATTCTCAAATATCAACTTTATATAAAGACAATTGCATGAGCCATCACCAAAATAAACGAAACTTATGTTTAGGATTTAAATTTTCATACAGCATTAACCAGTGGCTTGCTAGAGCTTTCGGTGATTAACATGTGGTGTTCATCATCCGGAAACTCCTCCACCAATCTTGAAATCTTGTCAACAATTTCATTTGCACTTGGTCTCAAAGAAGCCACATCTTCAACACAAGCCCTTGCAATGTTAGCCAATTCGAAAGCTGCATCGAACGAATAGTTCTCCCCTAAGGCACTATCAATCCACTCCCTCAGCTCAATTGCATTCTTCTCCGACGCCAAAATCGACCGGATTTTATCCGTGAGCCAAACACTCCCTTCACCCTTGTCATTAGGCCTGCTTATGGGTGTCTGGCCGGACAAAACCTCCAACAAAACCACCCCATAAGCAAACACATCAATGCTTGGGGAAACTACACCTTGATGAACAAATTCAGGTGCCAAATAACCAAGGCTCCAAGAAGCAGGGTTTGTGGAATAGAAATGTGGATCTTCAGTTTCATTCTCAGCACACATTGCCATACCAAAATTCCCAAGTTTTGCACCAAACTCTTCATCCAAGAAAATGTTCCTACTCTTTATGTTCCTATGAACATAGCTTGGGATCATCACATGGTGCATGTACTGCAAGGCGCCGGCTATGTCGAGGCAGATCCGGAGCCTCTGCCTCCACGTCAAGAAACAATAGCATGAAGCAATGAACTGATTCTTGATTGCCAAGCCACCGTGAAGCCAGTCTTTCAAGGATCCGTTTTTCGCATACTCGAAAACCAGGTAGGAATCTGGACCCTCTAGCAAGCTTGTTGTTCCAAGAAGCATTAGAATGTTGGGGTGACGTTGAACTGAGTGGTGGAAGAGGCCGAACTCTATCTTCGAAACCACATCGTTCGTTGTTCTTTTTATTGCTATGTTCTTGCCGTTCAATCGGCCATGGAACACCGGCCCCTCAATGTGATTGCTTGAGCTGAAGTCTTCTGTTGCGTTCCGAATTTCCTCCCTTGTGTATGTCTCAAGGAAAATCTTTCGAGGCGTCGCAGCTTCTAGGATCTTCCCCTCGTGAGGTACCTCGAATGAGACTTTTTTGTCACTGGTTGTTCTTACACTCAGATTCAGATGTTGAAGCTCCATATCTAACTCTTTACACTTATTATTGTTCTTCACACTCTGCTTCTTGTTCTTCAATCTGATGAAAAAGAATCCCACTAACGAAGCAATGAAGAGTCCAAGTGCAACACCGGCTAGGCCAATACACAACTCAGTTCTCCACATTTTTGTTTTCTTTTGTGGACTAATCACCGGATTATTAGAGGGTTTAGCCACAGGATTATCATTTAACAATGGAATCAGAAGGCATGTAAAAGGTGTAAGGCTTTGAGTTTCAAACCCTTCTGATGATGATAAATTATTTGTAGAAATTATGGATTCTATGGTAACATTAAACTTTGAAGCCAAATTCGAAACTGTGTCGCCTTTACTTACAGGATAAGAAAGCAGAGCCCTCTGTTCTTGAGAAGATGAAACTGGGCATGCACATCTTAATGGAATCAGCAACTTGAATTCTCCGTTGAGATTCGAAGGCGACACGCCGGGGTTTCGATCTTTTATGGCCTTGCAGGTAGTTAAGCCTTCAAGTGATTCAGCAATGCCATGGAAGCTCTCACCTTTGATGGTGGTTTTGGTTAATTCAGCATAGAAAAAACCATGTTTGCTGCACTTGCAATCAATTGGTATCAAAAGGGGTTGATCATTGGAGAGGATTTCAGTGTTTTCTGGAGAGAAACCATTTGATTTTGCTATCAGAAAACGGTTAAGTCCCAAGTAATGAGTGAGGTTTGAGAGAGAAGAAAAGTATGGATTTGTGTGAATGAGTGCAAATGTTGCACATTGAATAGAGCTTTTATTATTTTGTATGCAGCTGTAGCCAGATGCATCTGGTGAAGTTGTCTCACAGCTTAAGAGGTCATTCCCCGATGTGGGGACAAACACAAAGAAGAAGAAACAGATCAATGCTTTCATGTGTAAGAAGGTAATGATCATCATTTCTTCTTCACAATTCTCATAACATGGACACTGGCCTATTAAAAAAGGGTCCTAATTCCTAAAGCCACCCTCTCTTTCTTGGAGAGTGTATGGTGTATTCTTTGGATCTATACAAAAGAGAAGAAATCAAAGAGATAGATATATGAGACAAGATTCTTGAGAATCAGAACGTTTATTTGGACACTAATTTATATTTTATGATAGAAAATTTTTAAAGTTTAAGATAGGATTCAAGGACTCAAAATATTTATCACATTACACGAAATAAATCCTGTGAGAGAATTATTGAGAACACAATATATATATACGAATTACGAACACACCTCACTGACTCAATTGCAACACACTCTTTTTGCTTCTTGCTTTTAGAGACTCCTTGGGCTTCAAACCCGCCTTTATATGCAAGTACTTGTGCATGTGAGGGTGGTCATTAATTTTGTTGTGCATAAGATATAAAGATATCACATATTTATTATGCTGATGATAAATATTTTAGTCGACGAAATTCAAGTATTCTAAGAATATTGGTATTTTAATATTTTTAGTAGTTGATTTAGTTATAAAAGTATATAATATATTAATTAAAATTATTCGTTAAAATTAGTGAAATATCAATACTTCTAAATTATTTAAAAAATTTTCAATATTTTATGTGTATTTATAGGGCCACAGGTGCTATCACATCAGACGGATTGATTTATTTAGAGTGGGTGCATGCATAACTGATGACGTGTAGAATTTTATAGCAATAGCAATATTGTAGGCTTTTAAAAGATATCTTAGAGCAACGATGTTAATCAGATGGTATTTGAGGACCTAGAGAGAGAACAGGACAAAAAGATTTAGTTAATTAATTGTTCAGCTATGTAACCTATGACTAGTAGTATATTTGTACAAAAGTATTACTATTTAATAAACTCTCATGGAAAGTAGGGATGGACTTGAAGAGGAAATGGTCCCCACTAGTTAAAAAATTAATAATTTGATAAATAATTTTTGTAATAAGAGTAAAAAATAGAATATCTTTGAAACTTCAAATATACCTAATGGACTAAAAATTAAAAAATGTTATCCTTCTATTAAAAACTTTTCTTTTAATTTATTGTTTTTATAAAGTATTTTTAGAATATTTAAAGATTCTAATTTGATATATAAAAAAATTAATCATCAATCAACTATTGTATATGAAATATGTATTTATTTTTTCTATAAAAGTTTATTATTATATTACTGTAAAAATTTTAACTACTTATTTATTGCATTTTTAATTATTCTATTATAATATATTTAATTAATCTAAAGACTAATTATTTAAGATAAAAATTTACATATTGTCTTTATGTGAAGTTAATATTTAAAAATTGTTAAATAATTTACAAGTTTAATTAAATCACTATTTAATTATTATCAACTATTAACTTCACGTAAAAACAATGCATGTGAATTTTATCATTATTTAATTAAAAATATATAAATTAATATATATATATATAAATATTATTTGTACACTAAAATCAGATATTAAAATAAATCACAAATATATTTGGATATAAATATATATGTGATTTAATTTATTTTTAATATATATTTATAATCTAATATGTATATTTTATACTAATAATTGACTTTAATGACTAATTTTAGTATATATTACTCATATAAATATACACAAATATAAAAAGGTTTGCATGGTTAAGTTGGACTGAGTTTTGTTAGGCTTGGTTTGGTAAAGTTTTTTGAAGATGTGCTTGTGCTTTTTAAAAGCTCAAGCTCCTCATTTTGTGTTTGGTAAATCAAAAAGATCATGTGCTTGTGCTTGCAGCTTTTAAAAGATCGGGGTACTTTTGAAAGCACCTAGGATAGAGCTTTTCAAAGTTGGCTTGTGCTTTTCAAAATTTAAAAGTCTAATATAATCTCATATGTTAACTAATTTTCAAATTTAA
>NC_029777.3:96748097-96748397 GCF_000817695.3 Arachis duranensis | reverse complement strand
TCATCTTTTAAAAGTTAACTTTTATAAGCTACTTTTAAAAAGTAAAAGATTTACCAAACTAAACCTTAGACCTAAACCATTTCGATCCTAATATTTCTCGGACTATTTTAAAAATGGGAACCAAACCTTAAACTAATCCGAATTTCTGGTTAAATTAGATCAACTCGATAATATAATTAGTATATATAATTTTGTAAATTTTACATAATAAATTAATAAAATATAACTTCTAAAAGTTAAATTTATTAAATATCATATATTTATATTAAAATAAACCATTTTAAAGATAAAATGGCATTT
>NC_029777.3:96732601-96746993 GCF_000817695.3 Arachis duranensis | reverse complement strand
TAAGTTTTTTGGTTAACTAAATTCAATTAAATTGGTCTAACATATAAAAAAAATCAGTTATAATTAGCATTATTTTAAATTTTATTATTTAACTTAATTAGGTTTAATTCATAAAAAAATTTAAATATGTAGTATTACTTTATATACCAACCCTCTCTAAAATAAAAAATAAATTACTCTTTTTTATATCTCTAATGATTATTAGATAAAATTAATTTATTTATTATAATTAACTTATCTACCTCAACATCTCACTTACTTAGGTTTATAACATGATATATAAAAAGTTTAATTACTTCTAGGGTATTTATGGATCGGATTCGATCCTTAAATTCGTAATATTATCCAAATTCTATTCGAAAATTATGGATATGAATCTGAATCGTCGATTCGCATATTTACGGATATGCAAGAATAAATAAATAAATAAATAAATAAATAAATATTTTTTCTATATTTTATTTCAACTAATAATTATCATATATATTGTATTATTTTATTTTTTATTTAAAAAAATATGTTTAATATTATTTTAAATGTAAACATGTTTAAAAGAATAGAAAAAAGAGATTTTATTGATATTTTTTAATAAAAATAAACTTTTAAAAATATTTTTATATTTTGCTGATATATCCGATCCGATAGGCAAATACAAAGATCGGATCGGATACAAGCTAAAAAAAAAACTGTAGATATTGGAGTCGATCCGATCCAATATATTTGGTGCGAGTTGGCTAAGAATTTTGGTCATATCCGATCCAATTTGAGTTCACCCTTAATCACTTCATCCTTATGCAACATAGCAACAAAACAAAATGGTAAATTAACTAAATGTCACATAAAATATTAGAATTAAAATGTTCGAAAGTGGCATCTTGAGATATATCTCTGCATGTGATCGCAAGCTGAAACAGAAACACGATGTGATTGGTACTTTATCTGCAATTATATGCGACACAACTAAAATCTTGTAAATGCCTTGGCTCATGTATAATTCTTAGAAGCCATTTGAGTTTTAAATCGCGTGTGCATACAATCACAGTTATACTGATCGTAATTTCAAATATTGAAATTATGGTGATGTATGTGAATCTTTTTTATATTTACATTTTAATGTTGCATCTGTTGTAGCATTACCAATTTCTTTCTACTATTATCAAATTATTATTTATTTCAAAAACTTAATTTAATAAATAAAAATATATAAATAATTATATATTTAATACATTTTGCACACAAATTGTTTTTGATTTATATAAATTTTGCATGAACTTTTTTTTTTCCTTTTTACTTGCTTATGTTGCAATCTTTTTCCTTTTAAAAGTTAATAAAAATCAAATATTATGCCTTTTGGTTATAAATTTTTTATACCGTGTGAAATTCTGGTAGTGTATTTTTGTTGTGATATATTTTGTAAATGCTAATTATAATTAGTGATTTTATTGTGTTTTCGTTAGCACAAAATTTCGACGGAGCACAATTGTTAATAATACAAAGGTGTATTGGTCAACGAGAATTAGTTAGAATTTTTTAGATCGAACTAGAAAAGTGCAAATAATACGTGGGAAATAGATGTAACTTTTAAATGGAGATAATCGTAGGGACTATTACTTGACTATCAAGATATAGTAGGAACGTGAGTAGTTAAACTTAGAGAGTAAGTAAAATAAGATCGTGGTAAGAGATCAATAACTAATCATTGTAGTATAAATTTTTTCTTTATAAATAGGAGAATCAAAGAATTTCAAAAGCACTTTCATTTAACACTTTAAATTATCCTAAATTTCTGTAAATTCTCAGTCATATCGACACAAAGAAAAATTATGAAATACTAATACGTGAGTGTTTGAAGTCAATTTATTTTGTTATTTTCTTTTAAATATTGGCTTTTTTTTCTCATTTGTTTATCTTTAATTTTATCTTGTTTTCAGTTTCTTTCTTTGTTTATTAGTTTTTGTCCAGTTTTATTCATTCATTTACATCTTTATTTAAAAATATTTTGATGGCATTCTTCAAGGTTCTTTTGATATAAAGTTTTGATTCATTTGTATTCACATAATTATAATTTTATCATTTGTAAAGCTAGTTTTGACACTACAATCGATAAATTTCAGATCAAACTCATTTTTTTAAGAAGAGTTATATCTGTTTTGTAATTTGAAATTTTGGATACAAGCTTAATCAAGCCCTTATGTTGAAAGTAAACCAAAATCAAGCGAAACAATTTCTAATAAGATAGTTTAATTCTTCTAATTCAAATTCAAATGATAAATCTCTTCATATTTATCTATCTATTTATTAATATACTAAAATCTACTTATAAATATATAAAAAGTAAATTTTCATGAATGCTCTTTAGTTGATATCTTTCGTCTCGGAATGTTGAGCTTCGAAGTTAGCAGCGTGTCTCCTGTCACATTCTTAGAAGTACTTTTCTGAATCTTCACGGATAATGTCAAGACGAGTTCGTTCCAAAGATGTTGAGAGATGTGTACTTGTAAGGGACTGATAAACTTGAGGTGAGGGATTTAGGATAGTGTGTATATGAAATCAATCATATTTAGGAGTTACTAAACCCCTCTATTTCTTGCCCCGTTAGGTGGTTACAAGTGAAAAGATAGTTATATCTCCCAGATGTTGAGAAGATCAAATAAGATAACGTGTAATTTTGAATATGATATGGTATCTTAATTAGTAATATTTTGGTGGGTATACCTGCTAGTGCTGAGCTTGGAACTTGGTGAACAAGGTACTAGATTGCAAATTAAAGATTCTCCAAAATTGTTTAAATGTTCCAAGGTTTTTAAGATACAGTCCTTAAACCTGAAACTATCCCCTCCCTCCCCTCGTATATATACTATATATAGTCCTTAAGAAATGTTGAAATAATAAGCTGTATATTACAAACTGTCATGGATTAAATTGTCTATGGAGTTAACAGTCAAAATCGTCTCTAAAAAATATTTCGATCTCTATTTTTATTCATAAAAGATAAAATTAATCAAGCCAACTTGAGTATATTCGTCCTTTTGTCATCTCTTCGCTGAGATGGCTAATATTTGCTGACGTATCCTGTTAACTGCCAGCATGACACACAAATAAAAATGACGCAGTTTTGATTCAATGGTCTCCAAGTCTTGAAACGTCATTGTTTTAGTGTCCAGAAGAAAATTTTAAACGTTACAAAGCCTAACCCTCCTCTCATAACAACTATCTCTGTCTGTTTTGCTCCAAAACGTATTGTCTCCCTCAAGTTATGTCCTATGCCTTTCACCCAAATTTTGAACTACCCCATCAACATATGTTAGTGTTGGTTGACGATTAAAATAGAAGAGTTGTTGCTACTGAATGTAGAGTTAATCTTATCCTGGAGTAGCATTGATAGTGGAGGAAGCCATCGCGACGGTGAGAGGTAAGGATGGAACTTTTTTCATAATTTTTGAGTTATTTTGTGGTGTGATGTCTTTTTAGTGTCGTGTTGTGTGTGTTCCTCTAATTTAGGCTAGGGTTTGGGGTGATCAAGGGTTTGTGTAAATGTTCATTTATCATTTTAGTGTGTGAGAATTTCTTACTTTAATTGGCTCTGTGATGATTTTTAATTAGGGGTGTTGATTTTAATGATGGTTCTTTTAATTTGTTTCATATTTATTTTGGGTTTAGGGTACAATTTCTTATGATTGATTGATACAAAGTAGGTTTAGCCGTTGGTGACACATAGAGAATAGCTAGTGCAAATATGTTTATTAATGGTATTTTTATTTTTGTTATTATAGATGGAGGGTCCTCCCATGACTTTTATGTTTCACTATGGTGGGTTATTTAAAAAGTGTGAGGATAGAGAGATGATATATGAGCCTGACAATATAGAAGTATTGATAGGTATTGAAGGAGACACACTTGATGTGTTTTTTGTAAAGGGTTACTATAAGGAGTTGGGATACATTAAAACTGAAAAATATTGGTGGAAAGTTCCTGAAGTTTCCATTTTATCCGGGTTGAAAAAGTTGGTGACAGATGCAGATTTGCTTACAATGTGCAAGGATTGTAGGAAGAACCAATATTTAATAAATCTATACTTTGAGAATTGTATTTCACAGCCATGTGTAGTGGATAACATGGAGGAGGATGTAGCCATGAAGAACTAAGAAGCACCATTCTCAACCTGCCAAAATTTCCAGTACAATGCACCCTCAGCCCAACAAACCAACCTCTTAGCCCATTAAAACAGCCTCATAGCTTAATAAGATCAATTCTCAGCCCACTAAACTAACAATAAGCCCATTAAGACTACCTCTCAATCCATGAAGGCTCCCTTGCAGTCCACAAAACTCCACTCTCAACCCACCAAGACCACATTTCAAATCAACACAATTTTGTCTCAACCCAAAATATCATCTCAACCAGCAAAAAATTCAGAAGGTAATAAGAAAAAAAAAATAGTAGTAGATGCATACTCACAAGATTCGGAAGAATTGTAAAAGAAGCTCCCATCTAGGAAGATGATACTGACTCTCTTGACTTATATGAGAGTGTTGAAGATAAACTGTACATGCCTCTCAAAATTCTAGAAGACAATCTTTATAGTAGTGACAATGACAATGCCAATAGAAAAAGTACACCAAAAAAGAACAAGAAGTTTGAGGTTAGAGAGAAACATAGGTCTCCTAAGTCCAGATTAGGGGATAAAGAAATATACGCTGATGACTCTAGCTATAAGGATTTTGAAGATGAAGAAAGCTTTGGCTATGGTATGTTTATATCCTTAGGATTATTGATTTATTGATTAATTTGACAAATGTTTAAGGTAATTTTTGTTTTGAATTTTTCTTGGAAGATGAGAGAAGGGGATGATGATGATTTTTATGGTGCCTCAGATGATGACTCATGGCATTTAGAGAATTCTGGTAAAGAGTTGGATTTTGATGAGGAATCACCAACTGTGCATCCTCAATTTAATGAAAAGACCAAGTTTAAAAATTTGAACTTTGAGGTTAGTATGATATTTAAGTTAAAAACTAATTTTATGCAAGCTACTAAGGAGTATACAATCTAGTGGGGTAGAAATATTTTACTTACAAAGAATGATAAGGTTAGGGTCAGAGATATTTGTAAGACAGAAGATTATCCATGGATAGTATATTGTGTATGTAACAAACAAGAATCTTGACAAATTAAAACTCTAGTTGATAATCATACCTGTTCAAGAAGGAGAAAAAATAGAGCTGCCACCCAAACATGAATGCTTATTAAACTAGTACCTAAGCTTAGGAAGTATCTAACTATGAAGCATCAAGAGGTTTACGATTGGTTTGTAAGAAAGTTTAATGTGTACTTGAATAGCACATGCATTACTAGGGCTCTGAAAGCTGCTAAAAAGGTTGTAGAATGTGATGAAATAGTACAATATGAGTTGTGTGGGATTATGCTCATGAATTACTGACTAGCAGTCTGGGATCCACAATACAAGTTGGTGTCATTTTCATACCCAAGAATCCTCCTTTGTTTGATCAGTTCTATGTCTGTCTTGATGCTTGTAAGAGGGAGCTTAAGGCAGGTTATAAACCTTTAATTAGGCTAGATGGAGCGTTTCTAAAGACATTACATGGGGGACAAATTCTGACAGCATACAGACAAGATGCTAACATCAAATCTTTGTGATTGCATATGCGATTATTAGTGTGAAAAATAAGGATAATTGGCAATGATTTTTGGAGCTTCTTCACAATGATCTTGGAGATTATAGAAAGAACAAACGGTGCTCTATTTTAGACATGTAGAATGTGAGGATGTAATTGATTCACGATAACACGTTGTAAGAACTATTTTGATTTAATGAATATTATTGAATGACTGTTTTGATTTACTATCTTTTTGGATCTTTCCTTTGGTACAGGGTTTAATTCCTGCCGTGTAGGAAGTATTTTTAAGGGTTCACCATCAATTTTGTATATAGTATTTGTGGCGCAATTTCTCAAATCTGTGGAAATGCCGTGAGTTAAAAGACTTGGTGTGAAAATGTACTCGATCAAGGACAAGAAATGAATTTGATAGAAACATGAACAGAGTTAAGTTGATCAACGAGAAGCTTGGGAATATCTTGACAAATGGCCGAAAGAAGCATGGACGAAGGTACATTTTAGTGAAGTTCCGAAAGTGGATAACATATGCAACAGTACATGTGAGTCATTCAATGGCAAAATCAAGCACGAAAGGAGCAAGCCCATCCTGACCTTAGCTGAAGAAGTTAAAAGAATCACCATGAAGAGTATAATTGACAATAGGAAGAAGTTGCAGAACTATCAAGGAATTCTTCCTCCTGTTTAACAAAGTAGACTAGAAGCAATGACAAGGTTGTCTAGCCATTGAGCTCCTCAATGATCTGGTGATGAAAAAGAAAAATTGTATGAAGTGCATGGCTGGCCAACCAATATGGTGGTTGACTTAGAAAAGCACACATACACTTGTAGATTTTGGCAACTCATAGGTAACAACTTCAACACTTAGTTAATGATCTCTTTAATCGTGTTAGAAATTTTAATTAATATTTTAATTTGTTCTAAAAGAAATGCCGTGTATGCATGCAATATCAGTAATACAGGATAAGAATGACAAGAGAGCTGAAGAGTATTATCATGACTGGTTGAAGATGGAAGCGTATAGGCGAACTTACTATTTCAACGTCAATCCGGTAAAGGAATAGGATCCATGGGGAAAAAACTCCATATCCAGCTCCAGTCCCATCCGTAATTAAGCCAAAACCTGAAAGACCAACAAAAAAAAGAGAAGGAACAAGGATGAACAACCAACTAGCTCAAAGACAAAGATGAAGAGAAAGTACAACCCAATCCGATGCACATATTGTAGTGAGGTTGGACACAACAAAAGAGGTTGTGCAAAGATGAAAGCTATGGATGTTGAGGAACATGCCAAGTAAATGCAACTGCAACTAGCAGTTGTTGCCTCTGGTGCAAATGGTGTTGATCCCGAAGTACATGCTGCCCCTGCTGAGATTGATATTGCTCCAGAAACAATAGCACCATTGTCTGCATTTTTATCACCTATCCAATCTCCAACATAGATTGACATCAATCAATTTGAAAGCATTCCACCAATCCAAGATATACAATAAATTGTATCATCATTACTCAACTATAAAAATTTTTAGCTTTATTTAATTATCTATCAAATGTATTTGGTACTAAATTATGTAGGATCAAGTGGTAATTCGGCCACCTAAATTATAAGTGATAAAGGAAAAGCAAGAGTCAAATCCTCCCCTAAACTTACTGTAATTGCACCCGTGGCTATTTCTGCTAAGACAATCAAAGGAATAAGTTCTACAACTGTTAAGAAGTTGGCCAACTTCATAACTTTTATGCCTACTCCAGGCTTTAAGCACCCAAGAAAAAATGATAAAAAAGTTTGATTAGTTAAAATGAGTTGTAGTTGGCTGTTTTTTGTATGGGGCTACTTCTATTTTTTGTACAGGACAAATGAAGTACCATATTAATATTGTGATTATCTGTAATTTAAAGATTATATTTGCCCTTTTTGTTGTGTAGCCTTTTTTTTAGATTTGTGGTGTCATAAAAACCTTATGAATTTGATATGGTATTTATTTCGTAAGACAATGTGACAATTAGCCTTCAATGGCAAGACAATGCTAAGATTACTTAGTTTGATTACTTTGTTTATGGCTTAATATATCTTATAGCAACAGTGACAGAGATTTATTTGCAATATTTGACAATGTCTTAGTTTTACACAACCAACTTCAAATAGCTACTCTGATTTAAGCCATGCAATAACTAGGTTTACTTGGAAGCTACTCTCATTCAAGCCATGAAATAACTAGGTTTACATGGAAGTACATATCAAACAATAAAGTATCACACTAATTACAACTACCACAAACATGAAAATCATTAGTAGTGTCAAAGCTCTAATTTCAGCTTCTAAACTGTCCAATCTCCATGACATCTTCACCTTCCATTCATTATAGTCACTTTTAACCTCTAAATAAGTTCCTGCATCTTTCTTTGTACCACCTACAGTCACTTCTTGATAGTCATCATCATCAACTCACTTAAAATAATTGCAGTGATTACCCTTCTATAATTTTCGAAAGCAGAAAAAAAAAATGAAAAAATATTTAACAACAGATAACAAGATGAAAAGTCTTTAACTTTTTTTCAACACCACTCACCCAATATTTTGGACATGCATGGAATAATCTATCTATTACTTTCGGGGACGAATTCAATTACTTTTATCTTTTGAAAATGAAAATGAAGATCAAAGTATCTTTTAAAGACAATTTTGACTATTAACTAATTGTCTATGACCAGTTACATAATTTTGTAATTAGCAAATCAATGCACCTATGCAATATTTTTAAGGAAAAAATGTCACAAATAATGAGTGGTACGGTATATATGTTGTAGACTAATAGGTTTTTTTTTCCTTAATTAAAGACAGGGAGACTCGAACTCGCAATTTTTTAGATGAGTATAGAGAGACTATGTCATTTGAGTTATAACTCATTAGCAGCATAGACTCATAGTTGCAACTACATTAAGAGCCACGATTAATATATGGAGGGTATCAATGTACAATTAATTAACCAATGATCTCATGTAAAAAGATTTGGATCTTCTAAATTTTGGATTTCATTTTAAAGGATAAAATGTAATCTCTCACCATTTTTTTTTATAATAAGTGCGACAAAAAAAAGCATCAAACATGAAAGAAAAAATATTTAATAGTGAGAAATCATATTTCTCTCTCAAGTGAAAATCCAAAATTTAGAGAATTTGAATTCTATGTACAATTACTTAACCAATTAATTAACTTTGAGTTGGCTAGTTGAATTCTTAATAATAAAAACTTTGAATTGAGAAAAAAATTACAAATATTAATCTCATATTGTTTAAGTACATTGTTACAACTTAATCAAGGATATTTATTTTCTTTAATCACTACCAACTTCACCTAAGAAAACTAATTACAAAAGAATATGCGGGTGTTACAAACAATTTCAAATTGCTAGAAATATCCCCCAACAAATGAATTAGGTGACGGTAGCTAGCATGTGCTATATACTATATATTTTCACAATTTATGAAGGACACACTACATACATACATTAACATTATTAAATCACTTGATATTTTTATTCGCTTGATTAAAAAGGGAGCTCATTATGCAGATTGAAGATAGGTCTATGTGAAGTTGTTAAAGTCCACACTTTGACCAAAAGTCAACATTTTTGCTAGGCTTTCTGAACAGAACTCCTTAGCAAGGATATTACTTCAGCTGGCTCAGAGGCTCCAAAAACTGAACTTCCTGCAACAATGCAGTTTGCACCTGCGGATGCCGCCATGTCTATGTTTGAAGGTCCTAAACCACCATCAACCTGCAATTGAAGTTTGCCATGTTTTTTCATCATCTTTATAAAACCTTACAAATCATGTAGAAAAGAAATTTTTGGTCTAAGACATATACGAGTTAAAACATGTATATTTACAGAGGCAACAAATACAAATATTGGTTAAGTTCCTAATGTCCTATGGGAGTAGTTTTGCTAAATTTCAATTAGAACTATTGTTTAAAAGTCTATAATCAAGTCTTTACAATGCACTAAAATTTTAAGGCTATAATCTAATTAGGTTTGTGTGTTGTATAAATGCCTTTTAATAAGCTCTTACAGTTTAAAAATTTTGTAATCAAGTCACTATGCAGTACCAAGATTTTCAGATATCTGTAGAATTTAGAGATATAATAGATGTGTTTATAAGGATCTAGTACAATTTAGAAAATCGAACTAGTTTACAATTATTTTAAATATAGGGACTTAATTGAAAATCAATTAAATCTATTACGGGGGCACTAGATTAATCGGATCATTGATGTAAAAGAAAAAAATCATACTGCTGCTAACAGAGCTGTTCAACAAGTAGTTAGAAATGAGAATATGGGCCTATTTGGTCTATATTCGTTTTCTTTCCTTTTCAAACTCTTTATTTTCAGGATTTTGTAAATAAAATTATAGAATTAGGAAATAAAAAAAGAACAAAAGATTTTATCTTTTCTACTGTGTTCACCATTTTTCTTCAAAAACGATTTAAAGTAGAAAACACTGAAAATAAAAACAAAAAAGCAATCAGGCTACGTACATGTAAAATGTGGAACATATTCAAGGAATTTTTTTCAAAAAAATGCTCGAAAATCATTCAAGGAAAAAAATCTCAATGTCTCTATGCCTAAAACATGTACAAAATATGGAGATAATTTGATAGAAAAGAAGTTAAATACAAGACAATGGGTCAAGATACCTCTATGTCAAGCAATGGATACCTCTTTCTCAGTATGCGTACCTAATTAAAAGTTCAAAGAGATAAAAGGAAATTAACCAAAACTAAGTTGAATAATAATAAAAAAAACAGCCATAACATACGAAATTAAGAGTAATATTACCTTATCCATCATCTCCGGCATAAATTTTTGTCCACCAAATCCAGGCTCTACAGTCATCACAAGAACCATTTCCACTGGTTTTTCAGCCTCAACCTGAGAAAGGAATAAATAGAAAAATAGAGGGAATAAATGAGGGGGAAAAAACAACTAATTCTTAATAAAGATAATAATATCCTTTACTGAGTTTATGCACACAATTCAGGAACATCTCTAAGAGATAATGCACTAATGATGCTAATAAAACCCATGAGATTACAACAAGATGGATGCGTACCAGAGGATAAACCTCGCCAATGGGTGTCCCTGGATTCAATGCTACACCAGGTCTCATGCCGTGTGACTTTATCATTTGAATAAGTTCTTGCCAGTTATCTGTAATTCAGAAACTCCAATGAGAATGCGGCAAAAGTAAACATCCTATAAAGGTGAGGACCAACCTTTAGATGTCTCGACATGAAATGTAAAACCAGAAGCACCGGCTTTCCCCAAAGGTTCAACATAATCTAGAGGATTTGTAACCATCATGTGACAGTCCAGATATGCCCTGCAAGAGATAATGACCAATTATTCAAATGCAAAGTGCAAAGAAGTGTATCATGCTTAGAGGCAAATATAGTTTTTCTACATGGAAAAAGATCTAGACAAAAATAGATATTACGTTGTATGCTTTCTCAAACTTTCAATGACTGGAGCACCAATGGTTAAATTGGGGACAAAGTGCCTGCATGGAATAGAGGAAGAATTTGAAAAGAACAAAGTGAGATGACTCTAAATACATCCACAGAGACCAAGCCAAGTTAACAAATAAAGTTTTCTCCCATTATTTTGAAAATAATCCTAAAAAGAACTAGCACCAGAAAAAAAGCTATAACTTAGGATTTTATGCTTCACTTTTATGCTTCACATCTTAGCAGCTAGATCTTTGTGAGCTCTTCCTAAGTTCCTTCCATTAGATGATCATCTAATACATCCCATGTTACTTTTATATTTAAATAGAGATTGCAGCATTGATTAGAAAGGAAAAACTAGTGAAACCTATAATGAAATCTGGATGTTGTATTGATCATTTTCTTTTTGGATCTAGTTGAACCACGGGCATCTAGATTCTGTTATCAAGAATCCAAAAAACTTAACATGACTTGGATGAAGTTCCATAAAGAGGGTAGAGGTTTCCCAATGAGGACCCTTTCCATTTCCAGATTTTGAACCTGAGACCACTGATTAAGTGACCAAGGTACTTATCACCTTGACAAACGCCACATTGGTGTTGCATTGATACTATTATTGCTGTTATTGAACTTGAAAGGAAGATCGACTTTCTTTGTGTTGATAGGAAAACCTTACTAATTATAATTTGGTGAATAACTAAACTCAAATAGGTACAAAGAAACAAGAATTCTTATAGCTATAATGTCACTAAGTATTATGCATAAACACTTTATTTGAATTAAGTGAGATATATACTATTCAATGCTAAACCCAAAGGCCAATGCTAGAAAATGTCGAATTAATTTTACACCTAACTCATCTTCATGAATATGGATATACCTCTTGAAAGAGTGACAAAGAAAAAGAAGAGAGGAACAAAGAATATGATATCTAAAATTGTTAGATTTAATCAATCGTCACATGTACATATACAAGTACAACGTAGATATCAATACCAAATGGAGCAACTATTTACATAAAACTTAATGATCATCCTGAATGCCAAAACTATTGTTGTGTTTTCAAGACTTAGATACACTCAACAATAACAATCAACCATAACAATTAGGCAAATAATTGAACGAAACAAGAAATGCATAACGAAATTAAGGACTGAAACTTAAAGTCCAGTAGTCAAGTTGGGCATAACAGCAACCTCAGGATTCAAGAGAAAGATAGCAGCATAAGCAAAAGCAAAGACACCTTACCCATCCTGAAAAACAAAAAGAAACAAAAGATGAGGAAGAACGATCACATACAAAACTTAACATGCACAATCTCATCAATACTCGACTCATGCTAGTAAGAATAAAACTTTTTTCCCCATCCACCATAGGAAACTAAACTTCTCATTGAACCTGAATATAAATTTTAGCAAGAATTGATCTCCTATCTGATTAGATTATTTTCATGCTAGATTTTATGTTGCAATGATCCACATATAGTACGGATCAAATCAAAACTTGACTACACTATATGATTACAAACAGCAACAACAAAACTTCATCCCATTAGGTGGAACAGTTATATGATAAAACAATGCTATTGCATCGTGTCATAATAATAATAATAATAATAATAATAATAATAATAATAATAAGTATCACTCATCCATTGAGACATCATGATTTCTCTCACACTAGGCTTGTGTTCTTCTAAGAGTTTTCCTCCTATAAAATTAGATTATTTTCATGCTAGATTTTATATCGTAATGATCCATGCACAATAAGGATCAACCATTAAGATGACTATCCTCATTGTTAATACAAGAAACTAAAAGAAAGTTATAAATATGAAATATGTATATGGCTATGATATGGTTCTGAATTGATAGCTAAAATCCTGAAAGGTGTGGCATATAAAGTACACAAAACTAAGGTAAATAAATAAATGGAATTGTTAGAACGTGAAGGGAGGAGTACCATGACATCCATGTGGAGCCAATCGGCGCCGGAATTGAGAATGCGGTGAGCCTCCGACGACAAATTAGCGAAATCAGCAGATAACATCGAAGGAGCGATATTTGGGGTCACTCCCATCTTTTCCTTTTTTTTTTCTTTTCTTTTCTTTTTTAATTTTTTTTTACTTTTTATATTTTAACACTTAGAAAGTTAGAATAACCCAAAGACCGCTTAGAAGGAACTAAGCGGAAGATGCTGTGTGATCGTTTGTGTCTTTGTGAAGGATGAAAGGTTGAAAAGGAATTCCCCTACTTGAATTCAATATTTAATTATTTATATCTAATAAATTCTTGTTTATTTTGTAGAGTAAATTTTTTTTTCTTTCTCTACGTTAATAAAAAATATTATGCGTATATTAAAATTAATTATATATTTATTTAATTTATTGTAATTTATATTTTATATTAGTAATAGTTTGGCCCAGTCCAATAAATTAGAGATTCGGAACCGAATATCCGATCGATTTGGCAGTTTTCCAAATCCAAGAGGTAATCCGAGCGTCACTCTCCCTCCCCACGTAACTTTGGACAGTTAAAAAGGAAGTTTTCAGAAAAAATGGTCTACTCAAATGGGGTCCATTCCCGTACAAATTATATAAGAAAAGGCTCTATCCCTTTTTCAAAGTAAGTTACATATTCTAATCTTAATTGCCACTTTTTATATGAACATTGATTTGAATGTTGGAGTCTTTTTGCAGGTGGCTCTACCTCTTCCTCACACCACCTGCTTAGAGGCCCCTTACTCACAGAGTTCGACCCGATCCAGCTCCCAGTACCTATCGCTGCGTGACATCTAGTAGATCCGAACCGTTTGTGAACCGTTCGAACAAGTAATTAAATTTTTATTAACTTAATAAAGTTATATTATTTCTCTTCATTTTCCTGTTATTTTTTATTTTTTGTTTTTGTTTTTTTAAATCTAATAGATAAAATTACTCAACAAAATAAATTGTCACTCCACATGGAGCATAAAAATATGAAAAATATTAAAATTATTAGAATTTATTATTTTTTGTTATTAATTAACTATTAATATTTATAAGTATCGACTAAAGTATGTTGTTAGATTATTAAATAAAAAAATTTAAATTAATGACTAAAAATAATGACCAAAAATAATAAATTTTAATAAATTTCTAATCTTTTTTTAAAATAATTTTTATTCATTTATGTTTCAAATAAGTTTAGTTGACGTAAAATGAATGCATTTTAATTTGTGTTTTTATCCTTAAACAAAAAGAATGCGAA
>NC_029777.3:96726380-96732443 GCF_000817695.3 Arachis duranensis | reverse complement strand
ATTAAAATTTATTCATTATATAATTATTTTTTTTAAATAGTTACTTTTGTTTTTTTTATCATTATATAAAGATAAATTATTATGAAAAGATAAGAATACAATAAAAATTTTATGATATAATATAAAGATAGAAGATTATGTTCAAATTGTGTAAAATAACCATTTAAACTAACGTGACATTATAGTAAAAAATTAAAAAATTAACAGTACATCCAGAGATTACTTTTAATTCTGTTTTAATATATTACTAATAGATATTAGGGGTAAGTACGATTTTGGTCCCTTAAGTTTAGTGTCAGAATTGAATTCGTCCCTCTTGTTATTTTGCCATTAAAGTCGTCCTTAATGTTGCATTTGTATTTAAGTTCGTCCTTTGTAATTAAATTTTCTTTTTAATGACAATTCTACCCTTTTCATTTCGCGGGAAACGCTTGGTTTCTTTTCTTGGATGAGAAACCCTTAACGTTTCTTATTCACAACGCTTGGTTTGTTATTCACAAGGCTTCGTAAAGGAAATCCAATACATTGTGCCCTAACCCAGAATCGGAGAAGACCGTAGATTTTGATGGACTAAAACTGAAGAGAGGAGGCGAGATCGAGGAACTGGAAGAAAGGGACGTGAGGAGTCGCTGGAGCATTACCGATAGGGTTTGAGTAGGTATGTTTTTGTTCCTTCTTTTCAGTTTGGTAGCTCTCGCTGCAATGGGTATTCTCAGGTTAGATAACTTAGGGTTTGGGGGTGTGTTTATCGTTGGAATGAGGCCATGTGTGTGGAGAGTAGGGATTAGGTAGGTCCGTCTATTTCATATTCTATATTAATGTGTATGTGTTGTTGTACTCTGTTTCAAGGTGTGGTAGAAGAGGATGTGTTATTTTAAAGTGAAGGTTTACCATGGAGGATGATTTACGTATAAGAACGGTCCATTAGAGTATGTGGGAGAAGAAACAACGGTGATAGAAGAGATTGACGGTGATCGGTGGTCTGTATTTGAAGCGTATGCTGAGCCAAAGCAACTTGGTTATGTCGAGGAGAATATCCCATCATTATGGTTCAAAGATCCAGTTGCTGAAGACATGGAGAAAAATCTGAAATTGTTTAAAGCTGATGCGGATTCCATTGAGATGTGTCGAATAGCAGAGTTGAGAGACCATGTAGATTTATATGTTGTCCATAAGGTTCAGGACGAAGAGATGTTTCCTAATGTTGGCTACATTGATATTGGGGATAAAGATGGGATGTGTGACATTAGTGAGGGGCAGGAGCTGGTTCCGTATGGGGGAGTAGATGAGGGGGAAAAGCAATCTGAACCATTTGCTGCTAACTCTGGGGCAGAGGACGACAATGAAGTTGGGTATGATAAATCTAGTGACAGTGACAGTCTCGATTCAGAGTACAATCCATCTGGGGAAGAGGACGATAGTGAAGATGATGTGCACTTTACTGATAGTGATGATGATGTTGATCCTGAGGTAAGTGGATTTTAAGATGTGAATGTGATGAGTAAAAAACCTAGGGTTGTGAATAAGAATGCTTGTGCAAATGAGCAGTTTGAGAATGTTGAGGGAGGAGACAGTGATGACTTAGATTTCGATCACCAGGTTGGGTTTGATTCAGAGCATGAGGGCTTCACATTTCCAGTTCACAAGCTTCAGAAAGATATGAGTCAATACAAATGGGAAGTTGGCACTTTGTATGCATCTCGGGAGGAGTTCAAGGACACTGTAACTGCTTATGCTGTGCATACGGCAAGGTCAATCAGGTTTAGAAAGTGTGACTTGCAGAGGGTTAGGGCTGTTTGTTCGGGTGATTGTCTTTTCTGGGTGTATGCTGCAAAGGTCAGGGGTGAGGAAACTTGGCAGCTACGCAGCATGAACTTGACACACACATGCACACAAGCACACAGGGTGGGGATCTTACATTCAAAATGGCTCGGCAAGGCGTTTAAGAAGAAGGTTGAGTCAAATCCGAAGGTGAAAATAAAGGAGTTGGTTTCGAAGGCACAGAAGAAATGGAACTTGACTGTCACTAAGTCACTGGCCACTAAGACCAAGCAGATTGCACTTGATCAAATTCAGGGAACCTTCCGAGAGCAGTATAAAAGAATTTACGATTATGGACAGGAGCTGATGAGGGCAAATCCAGGATCCTCCGCTCGCATACAAGTGCAGAGGTCCCCAGATCTTGACAGTGAAGCACCAGCATCATCAAAGACCAGTTACTGCATCTTTCAGAGGATCTATGTGTGCTTGGAAGCATGCAAGCAGAGCTTCCAGCATTGCAGGGATTTCATTGACCTAGATGGCTGCTTTTTGAAGACACCCCAGGGAGGACAGCTGCTAACTGCAATTGGGTGGGATCCCAATGACCAATGCTGCCGATTGCGTATGCGGTTGTGGAAGCCGAGACGAAGGACTCATGGAGTTGGTTTCTAAGTCAGCTTGCATCTGATGTTGGGCTGGATAAGATGGGAAGATCTACCTTCATGTCTGACCAACAAAAAGTAAGCAAAGTACACTAAATTTATAGAGTGAATCACTTCCATTCAATTCTCCCTAATTACAATTGCCTTGATTTCATGCGTGCAGGGTCTGTTGCCAGCATATGAGGAGGTTATACCTGATGTGGATAATCGGTTCTGTGTGAGACACTTGTACAGCAACTTCAGAAAGAGGTTTCCAGGATTACAATTGAAGAAACTGATGTGGAAGTGTGCTAAGGCAACTCACTGGAGGGATTGGGAGAGGCACATGGCCGAGGTGAAAGCTATGAATCAAGAGGCCTATAGGTATCTAATTGCTATCCCTCCTAGGTATTGGTCTAGATCTAGGTTCACTTATAACTCTAAGGTAGATACATTGGTTAATAACATGTCCGAGAGCTTTAATTCTGCCATTGTTGATGTTAGAGAGAAGCCTATAGTCACCATGTTAGAGGAAATAAGGGTAAAACTAATGACTAGGTGGGCAGAAAATAGAGAACTTGCACAAAATTATTTAGGGACAATCTTACCTAGGATTAGATTCAGGTTGGAGAAGAGATCTAGGTCAGCTAGGGATTGGAGACCATACTGGTCTGCAGCTTTGAAGTATGAAGTGGTGAACGGATTAGAGAAGTTTGCGGTGGACTTAGGATCCCATGAATGTTCATGTAGAATTTGGCAGATGAGTGGCATACCCTGTGTCCATGCTATCAGTTGCATCAAGTTCAAGGGACTAGACATAGAACCTTTTGTGGCTGGGTGTTATAAGAGAGAAGCTTACATGAGGTGCTATGACTCAATCATACATCCCTTGAATGGAGTAGATCTTTGGGAGAGGACTGCACACCCTGATGTTATGCCTCCCCCTATCGAAGGCCTAGTCACAGGCCAGTGAAAAAGAGGATAGCAGCTCCTGGAGATGAAGAGCAGAGCAGCCGCACTCAACTATCAAGGAAGGGAGAGACACAAAGGTGCTCTCTGTGTGGATCTGTTGGGCACAAAAGAAGCAGATGCCCTAAACCTATTGAGGAGTTGGTATGATTTTTAATTTGTCTTTCTTCTATTAATTGTAGTCTCAACTATTGTTGCTATCCCATTATTAAATTGTATTTGTTTGTGTGGCCCAGCAGTCAAAGAACAAAGGAAAACAGTAGAAGGGAAGCACCAAGACAAACCACCTACCTGCCAAGGGAGGAAGGAAGACTGCCTCTTCCCAGCCCAAAAGGAAAGCTGTTTCAGCAACTCAGCCACCCTCTGCAGCCCAATCCAACAATGCAGCTTAGCCCAAAAGGCCTAGAGGCAGGCCCAAGGGAACTACTATGCCCAATTCCTCAACCCAACCTGCTCCACAGCCCAACAAGGTTGCCAGTCCAACAAGTTCAGCACCTCCTTCATCCTCATCACAGCCAGCCACCACAACTATTCCTTCATCTCAGCCTACCCTTACCACATCTTCAAGCCAACCTGTTGGTCACTTCTCTGCCAGGCTCTCTGGAGCACTTCACATCTCTCCAAAGAAACTGAAGTTAATGGCAAAGTTGCCTCCAAGAAAATGGGAAATGCTTTAAGAAAAGGAAAATGGGATATGCTTTATTTTGGGTTATGTTGTCTTTTGTGTCTTCTGTTGGGTATTTTGTGCATGTTGTCTTATTTTGGGTTATGTTTTTGTGAACTTTGCTGGGAAAGTGCAGTGTGACTTGTTAGCTACTTCTTGTTATGTTATGTTTCTGTCAACTTTGCCTATGAGCATCTATGTGTTGTACTTGGTTGCTGGATTGGACCAGCCAACCCTTTTGGGATTACCTATGTGCCTGAAACACTTTTTATTATCTATGTTATTATGACATTTACCATATTCACATGAGATTGTTTTTGATTCAAGTTTGTTATATTGTTAGGAAATTAGTCAGTAATGAAAAACAGGTATTTACCAAGCAGAAATCAAATTCACATAATTGTCATTTATACATGTTGAGAAACAATTCAACATAACACATTCATACCAGGTACATCATTGTCACCTAATAACTTACCACCAAAACACTTCTCACCAAAACACAGTCAACAAAACCAACCTTAAAAGAATTTACCAACAACAACAACAGCATCATACCCAAACACCCTTTTCATACCAGGTTCAATGGAATTACACACTTAGGCCTAGACAGAAAAATTCTGCAGCAACAGAAACAGGAACCCAGCCCACCCAACAAACCCTAACAGAGCAACGACCATTAACTTCCACTCTGCCGCTCTCGTCCTTGATTTCAGGGAGGCAACCTTCTTCTTCATCCTTGCAATTTCTGGGTTTCCCACCTCTGTCTCCGGCTCTGCCCAACGAAAGAAGTTGGAGCCTTCATGCACCTACACAAAATCACCGTCTTCAATCTCCACTCCTCAACCCAAATTACTCAACTCAGAAGAAAAGAAAGAAAAACAAACTCCATAATAAATACAGCCCCAAAATATGCGCCCGTAGTTCTCCTTGGTCCCCGAAGTACGTAGCACCGGCCTCTCACCATGGGAACAGAGCAGCAACGCACCATCCGAGGGAGATTTGCTCCGAGACGACATCGAGCTTTCGGCAGCCATGGCGTTCTCCCTCCTCGACGTCGACGACGGTGGTGTCGGCAGCAGTTCCAGAATCAACCAACTTGCCCTTCTTTTTGGGGTTAACATATGCCTATTGCCTTTATTTTTATATAACCATTTTTCTAACTACCCTAACGATGCAAAGGGCATTTATGTCCGAAAAAAATTTTAAGGGCGAAGTTAAATACAAATGTAACATTAAGGACGACTTTAATGGCAAAAGAACAAGAGGAACAAATTCGATTCTGGCACTAAACTTAAAGGACCAAAATCGTACTTACCCCTAAATATTATAATATCACTCCACTTTATGTGCGTCAAAAATTTTTTTTTTATCATAACAAGGTTTCAAAAATTTTAGGTTCATGATAGAGGATACAAATATCCTTATGCGAATTTCCCATACGTAATAAAATGACATTGTTAAAGGAGAGAAAAAAAAAAAAGAAAAGCACAATCAAATTTCTGTCTAAATAAGACATCGTCAAAGAAAATAAAAACCAAGAAATTGAGAAAGCTAAAGAAGCTAATTGCTGAGTGCATTAGTTAGATCAAAATACAAATTAAAGAATACAACCGTATTGTCCATGAGATACACATATAACTTTTTAGATCCTTGTTTTAAGATGTTAACACTTTGTATGATTATATTTGCTAATTTTGTATATAATATAAATAAAATATTTAGATTACAAACAACTAAAACTACTCTTCTAAAATACGAGGAGAGTATAGAGTGAAAGAAAAAAAAACCCTTAAAATGTGAGAAGTATAAATATTGAGAAAATTAAATATCATTTTTCTCTTTTAAAAGATATTAAAATGATACTCTTCTCTCTTTTATTTATAAAATGTATATTCTCATTCTTTATAATTTTTAAAAAATTTTCTCTTTAATTCATTTTAAATTTTATGTTAATTAATTTTAATTCTATTCATTTTTCAAAAAAAATAAATTATTTTTTATAAAAATATCCTTTAACAAAAAATT
>NC_029777.3:96720282-96726015 GCF_000817695.3 Arachis duranensis | reverse complement strand
TCATAAATATTTAGAAATTATTTTTGCAACACTTCATTTTTTCTGGCTCTCCCGGAAGCTGGAACACCTGTCACTCGTATATATAGTGTAAGAGAACTGGAAATCCCTCTTCTTTCAAATACACTTTATTTTTGCTTGATACAATGTCTTTTGTAAATTTAATATGTTTTGCACTTAAATAAAGGAGAAAGACCGAAAGAGACAAACTTCTTTTTTAAATATCACTGTTAAATTTTATATAATGAATTAATAAAAAATATTATGCATCTATTATTTTACTATCGTAAATAATTAAATTAATATTTTTTTAAATTAAATAATTATTTATTAAAATTTTCAAAGACCTAATTATCATTTTATTTTTTAATTTACTATGATTAAGAGATAGGGCTTGGAAGAACAAAAAAATGCCATGTTCGTGCTCAAGACAAGGAATAGATTGAACACGTGTTTTATCAGAAAAAGGAATCAAAATTTGTGGTCGATTTATATGCCGACGAATCCTATCAATTGAAAAATAAGAATTTCAATTCAATACTGTTATAAAATAACTAAATAAATAAACAAGGAAGAGATAACAAACATAAAATATAAAGAAATATAAAGAGAGTGAGAGAAATATTGTAACATAAAAGAGAGAGAATTATTTTATTGTCTTTTTGTGTGTTCAAAGACCTCAGCCTATGCTCCTATTTATACATGTGCAAGGCTTCTCTTTTTCAAACTACATTAAATTCATTCATCCTTAGGAAACTCTATCTTATGAAAAATGGGCATCCACATAAGATGTGATAACCCATTCTTATCACAACACTCCCTCTTGGATGACCATTTAGGATTATTGCCTCGTTAAAACCTTACTAAAGAAAATTCTGTGGGAAAAAACCTTAGTGAAGGAAAAAGAGTACAATATCCTTTGTGATGGGGA
The DNA here is from genome assembly GCF_000817695.3 of Arachis duranensis. Taxonomy (NCBI): domain Eukaryota; kingdom Viridiplantae; phylum Streptophyta; class Magnoliopsida; order Fabales; family Fabaceae; genus Arachis; species Arachis duranensis. Next base: position 96,725,087 of record NC_029777.3, on the reverse strand, counting down.
TTGCCTCATTAAAAACCTTGTCAAGAAAAACCCAATGGAAAAAAAACTGACCAAGGAAAAAAGAGTACAATCTCCCCCTCTTGCCGACATTATTTTATATCTCGAAATCGGCGCATCCCAATCTGATGTACCAATCTTTCAAAAGAAGATTTTGGGAGTGACTTTGTGAATAAATCTGCCAGATTATCACTTGAGCGGATCTGTTGGACATCAATTGTCCCTTGATTTTGAAGATCATGAGTGAATAAGAATTTGGGAGAAATATGCTTTGTTCTATCACCTTTGATATATCCGCCTTTAAGTTGAGCAATACATGTTGTATTATCTTCAAACAGGACAGTTGGAGCTATTTTCTGATCAATCAGTCCACATGATGACATGATATATTGGATCAAACTCCTTAGCCAGAAACACTCGCGACTTGCTTCATGTATCGCTAGTATTTCAGCATGATTAGAGGAGGTTGCTGCTATCGTCTGTTTCGTGGACTTCCATGATATAGCTGTTCCACCATATGTAAATAGGTATCCTGTTTGAGATCTCCCTTTATGTGGATCAGACAAGTATCCAGCATCTGCATAGCCAACTAGTTGTGATTTGGATCCATAGGGATAAAACAATCCCATATCAACCGTTCCTTGAAGATATCGAAAGATCTGCTTGATTCCACTCCAATGTCTTCTGGTTGGAGAGGGACTATACCTTGCTAGTAAGTTCACAGCAAATAATATATCGGGTCGTGTATTATTAGCAAGATACATTAGCGCTCCAATGGCACTAAGATATGGTACTTCAGGACCAAGGATATCCTCATTCTCTTCTTTAGGACGGAATTGATCCTTCTCCACATCCAAAGATCTTACGATCATTGGGGTACTTAATGGATGTGACTTATCCATATAAAATCTCTTCAAGATCTTCTTTGTGTATGTTTTTTGATGAATAAAGATCCCATTTTTTATATGCTCGATCTGCAGGCCGAGACAAAATTTAGTTCTTCCAAGATCTTTCATCTCAAACTCTTCTTTTAGAGTTTTTATAATTGTTGGAATCTCTTCAGGAGTTCCAATGATATTTAAATCATCAACGTACACAGCAATTATAATAAATCCAGATGCAGATTTCTTTATGAAAATGCATGGACAGATATCATCATTCTTAAATCTGTTTTTGGCCAGATACTCAGTAAGACGATTATACCACATTCGTCCAGATTGCTTTAGACCATATAAAGATCTTTGCAATTTGACTGAGTATAACCCTTGTAAATATTCATTTGATGGTTTAGATATCTTTAGTCCTTCAGGGACTTTCATATAGATATCCCGATCTAATGAGCCGTACAAATAGGCTATTACCACATCCATTAAATGCATATGCAGTTTATGATATGCAGATAAACTGACCAAATAGAGCAATGTTATCGCATCCACTACAGGAGAATACGTTTCTTCATAATCTATACCGGGCCTTTGTGAAAAACCTTGTGCCACAAGTCGGGCTTTATAGCGCACGACTTCATTTTTCTCATTTCGTTTTCTCACAAATACCCATCGGTATCCAATAGGTTTTACATCTTTAGGTGTACGGACTACAGGTCCAAAGACTTCACGTTTTGCAAGTGAGTCTAATTCAGCCTTCATGGCTTCTTTCCATCTTGGCCAATCATTCCTTTGTCGACATTCTTCGACTGATCTTGGCTCAAGATCATTAATTTCGTGCATGATATTCAATGCCACATTATATGCAAATATTTCATTGATAATTATCTTATTTCGGTCCCATTTCTCTCCTGTAAAGACATAATTTATCGAGATCTCATCATTTTCACAATTTTCAGGTACCTGAACGTCTTCTGGCGTTATATCAGAATTTTGGACAACTGCATGTGTCTTTACTATGTCTTTTCAACAGGAATAGTATTTACCTCTTTTCTCTTTCAAGGATTTTTTATCTTTGGAACCGACAGACCTGCCACGCTTCTAGCGTGAATTTGCTTCAGTGGCTATTTGTCCTACTGGGGCATTAATTCGAATTGGGGCATTTTCTGCTTGTATATAAGATTTGGTTATCCTCTTTGTATCGAAAAATGCATCAGGAAATTCATTTGCTATTCTTTGCAAATGTATAATCTTTTGAACTTCTAGTTCACATTGCCCTGATCGAGGATCTAAATGCATCAACGATAATGCATTCCAATTAAGTTCCTTTTCAGGAAGCTTATTCTCTTCCCCTAATGTTGGAAATTTTGATTCATCAAAATAACAATCTGCAAACCAGGCTTTAAATACATCTCAAGTTTGTATCTCAAGATACCTCACTATAGAGTGAGAATCATATCCAACATATATCCCAAATTTTCTTTGGGGTCCCATTTTGGTGCGATTAGGTGGTGCAATAGGAACATATATCGCACACCCAAATATTCTTAAATGGGAAATATTTGGCTGCTGGCCAAATGCTAATTGCATAGGAGAGAACTGATGGTAACTCGTTGGCCTCAAACGAATAAGTGCTGTGGCATGTAAAATAGCATGTCCCCAAACTGAGGTTGGGAGATTTGTTCTCATAAGTAAGGGTCTAGCAATTAATTGGAGGCGTTTAATAAGTGATTCTGCTAATCCATTTTGTGTGTGAACATAAGCTACTGGATGTTCAACACTTATTCCATTAGCCATACAATAAGCATCAAAAGCTTGGGAAGTAAATTCACCAGCATCATCAAGACGAATTGCTTTGATTGGATTTTCTGGAAACTGTGCTTTTAATCGAATAATTTGATCCAGTAATCTTGCAAACGCCAGGTTGCGAAAAGATAATAAGCACACATGTGACCATCTCGAAGATGCGTCTATTAGGACCATAAAATATCTAAAAGATCCACATGGTGGATGAAAAGTTTTCAATAATTCTCCTCATCATGGTTGTTCCCGAATGACCCAATCTATCATGCCAAGTTATGAATTCATTTGGGCTAGTAAACTTCTGGTTTACAATGGCATGTGATTCAATTGCGCTAATCTTGGTATAATATAATCCAGATGAAAGTGAGGGCAACTTTTCTAATATAACTTTCTTATTTGAATAATGAGTTATGATACATAAGTACTCATGATTTCCCTCATTTATAGTCTCAATATGATATCCATTTCGGCGAATATCTTTAAAGCTCAACAAGTTTCTTCGAGACTTGGTAGACAATAGTGCATTATTTATTATGAATTTTGTTCCTTTAGGAAACAAAATTATAGCTCTTCCGGAGCCTTCTATCACATTGCCCGAGCCAATAATAGTATTAACATATTCTTCTTTTGGCACAAGATGGGTAAAATATATATCACTTTTAAGAATAGTGTGCGAACTTGCACTATTCGCAAGACAAATATCTTCAGAATATGTCCTTGCCATTTTTCTTCAAAAACAAATGATCATTATAAAATGAGTAGAAGTACATGCACAGTCAAATTATTCACATGAATACTTAACAAACACATACATATATCAAACTATTCCATCATTGATCAAATAGCCAATATTTCCTTTAGAATCCTTAAAGAAATTATATACATCATAAAGAGTAGTGGAATTTTCATCATTTGAAACAAAATTTGTTTCCTTTCATTTGTCATCCTTTTTCAAGGATGCTTGATAAAGATCAATTAGGTGCCTTGGGGTACAACAGGTACGTGTCTAATGGCCCTTTCCACCACAATGGAAGCATTTATCCTCAATTAATCTATTTTGCCCATTGTTCCTTTCTTTATTCCACTTCTGGTGAGATTCTTTCTTGTGAACATAATTTCTTTTCCTTCCATAATTTTTCTTGTTATCAAAATCTTGCCATTTACCTCTTTTGGGGTTAATTGCCGCATTTACTTCAGGGAATGGGGCAGCGCCAGCTGGGCGCGCTTCATGATTTCTTAAGAGTCACTCATTGTTGCGCTCAACAACAAGAAAGCAAGAAATTAACTCAGAATATTTTTAAATTCTTTTTCTCGATATTGCTGCTGCAGGAGCACATTCGAGACATGGAAGGTCGAGAAAAATTTCTCTAACATATCGGGCTTGAGGAAGTATCACATGATTGTACCTTTCTTCAAGGTCTTTCCACAGATCTGCAGGATCTTTTAATGTGGGATATTCATTTTTCAATCATACTTCAAGATGACGACGAAGGAAAATCATAGCTTTGACTTTATCCTTCTGGGATTATTTTCAACCTCAATGGTATCTCCAAGATCCATTGAATCAAGATGGATTTCAACATCTATATTCATGATAAATAATTATTTTCAAATATATCAAAAGCATTATATTCAAGATAAAAGAGTTTCGACATAATAAAAATTTGTTACCTGGAGTCTTCCTAAAATTTCGTTAGAGCTCGTGCTGATAACGTGTTATAAAATAACTAAATAAATAAACAAGGAAGAGGTAACAAACATAAAATATAAAGAAGTATAAAGAGAGTGAGAGAAGTATTGCAACATAAAAGAAAGAGAATTATTTTATTGCCTTTTTGTGTGTTTAAAGGCCTCAGCTTATGCTCCTATTTATACATGTGCAAGGCTTCTCTTTTTCAAACTACATTAAATTCATTCATCCTTGGAAAACTCTATCTTATGAAAAATGGGCATCCACATAAGATGTGATAACCCATTCTTATCACAACAAATACGCTGTTTTGAACAATTTTTTAAGAAAATATTCAAAAAATATTTTTGTTGGGTATATTAGTTTTTTTTTATGTTTTAGAAAACAATTTTTTATGATAATATTTTTTGTTTGATTATTTTATATTAAAA
>NC_029777.3:96698776-96720227 GCF_000817695.3 Arachis duranensis | reverse complement strand
TTATGATATCGACAGATTAAAATTAGTTTATCATAAATTTAAACATTATTCAAGGATTTATCACCATTTAATAAATTATTATACGCACAAAAATGAATTAGTTTACAAGATTTATGATTATTTATTCTTTCAAAATTTTTTTGGTTAACTTATTCTTTCAATTTTAACGGAGAGAGGCTAGTACAAATTAAAGTCTAGATTAGAATAGAATCATATCTTTGTTTTTTTAGGAGTATTAGAAGTAGAATTTATTATATTTTATCAGTAATCAATTAATAATATTAAAAATATAGACTAAAAATATATTATGAGATTAATAGTTAAAAGTGTTTGTCAAAAATAATAAATTTTTTTATTTTTTTGTCGTAATCCTATCATATTATCTCCAAACAATATCTTACGAATAGGCCCACAATTTTCTTTGCGCAAACAAGGCCCATGATTGCTGTGGAATAAGACTACTAATTTTTTATTTTTTACGTCTCTATTATTTTTAAGAACGAGTTTCTGAAGCCAGCATCAATATACATTATTAATACAAATCATTTGAAGTAAATCAACAAAAACACCTCCAAAATATTTAATTACTGATAAAAATATCATCCAAATTTATCAATAAAATTTTTTAAAGTATTTCAAAATGCGACAAATAAATACTAGTTTTTCTATAAATAACAAATGATTAACGATAAAAATGTGGAATACATCCCTAATGGAGGGAAAAAACAAATAAATAAAGGAATTTGACCCCGAAAAAAATTCAAAATTGAAAAAAAAATGAATTTGTTTCAACAGAATTGTGTAATCACAAAACACACCCTTCAATTTCTTCTCACCTCAATATTTTCTACACAAACCGATTGTAAAATGCCTTACCATATAAAAAGTATAAAATGTTTAGTACATAAGATGTACTTTAGAAATTAACTATTAAATTAGTCATTATATATTTATAACAATTAATAATTAATATTATATTTTTAATATATATTTTATATTAAAATAATTGATGGTTTGTGTATGTTCATACCCTAACCCAATGATAAAGGCCCAGGTCCAAATAGAAAGGCCCAATCCGAAAAACTAAGCCCAGCTAAGCGCCGACCTTCATATAAGAAGTCGGTGTCGACCACGACTTACTTCGAAGAAGTCGGACATGAGGTTAGTTGGCGGATAAACACTCATTTGAATGAGTAACCGCCCCTAAAATCTCTCTAACCGTTTCATCAAGCCATATCTTAACCTCCCTAAGATAGAGGGGCGGTTAACACCCAAAAGATACGGCACTACTCCAACGGTGGTTATTGGCTCACAACTATAAATACACTGACACCCCTCAGGTATCTCTAAGCCCAATACTCTATAGACCTGCTCACACTCTTGCTAACTTAGGCATCGGAGTGTCTTTGCAGGTACCACCCCCCATTCACTCGCGAGCACAAGTCGGGCGGAGTCTCCCGAGTTGCACACTCACACGGAAACCTTCTCCTTCACACTTACGGGCCAGCCAGCGCTATCCATTCAGACAATCTCTGATTACCCACCGTAACAGTGTATATATAATATTTATTAAAAATATTATAGCCAGAAATTTAGATTTGAAGTGAAGGGATAGAAAACGATGAAGAGCTGACTGTGTGATACTGTGTTAGGCAATGTCAAATCTAACTGATTAAGGACTAAGGAGATAAGCTAACTCGCTAAGACAAAGACATTTTTGTTTATTTTTATTTTACATATTTTCTTTTTATTATTAACTGCCACTTGAAGACACGAGACTATTGTATGCTTGCCGACCATGGACATGCCCACGTGCAGGCACGATATTTTCGTTAGGGCAAACGACGTAAATAAATTAATTGAGATTTATATTTATTTAAATACAACAATTTGTAACCCATTATATACCTATTTTATTTTGTTTTTATGTAAACTACGGCGAAAAACAACGGTTTATTATTTGGGTATAAATGTGGAATCTCTTCGGCGATTTTTGAAGAACTGCATTTAGGCATAAATTACAGGATCTTTATTGCAGTTTTTAAAGAACAGCATTCTTACATTGTGAAATCCCTACCACGATATGAAAGTTGTTGGCTCTATATATGAGTTAAAAATAGTTATTAAGAAGAGAGTCATTTTTACGATGTTAAATGAAAAAGATAGTTTGTTAACATTAATGCATTATTCTGAAAAATTCATAAAAACAAAAGAGAGAATGTGAAGTTTATCGATAAAAAATTTTTGAGTGTATTTATCCGTTTATCGAAAATATTATCAAATTTAAAAACGAGTATATTGCAAAAGTTTGATGTGCTTGGAATCAAGTGGATAAAGAATTTATTTTATAAGATATATATTGCAGTTGTGTCAATTGGTGTGAAGTATAATATGTTTGTGATGGGGTTTGACGAAGATCTGTATGTTCTATTTCATTATCGAATAAGTCTTTTGGATGTCAGAGTACACGAGCACTATGCGAAATTGGAGGATGATGTCGACAGTTCTGCGACATTAGTTCCGAATCCTCAGTCGACTGGCTTGGGGGATGCTTCCAGTTCGATCCTTGTGGTTGCACCGGCTTGTCTTATCATTGCATCCCCATCTGTTGCGGTTGATTTGAACCGTACGGATGAAGATGGTTGTGTAGCATTGGAGAATCGTTCATTTTGACAGCTGACAGTTGAGATAGCTAGTTCTCCTATCATGATTTCTGATTGTGTAGGCGACAGTGAACCTGATCGAGTTGAAAATGCAAGGAGAGGGGATGATTTGGAAGAAGAGTTTGTCGATATAGTTAGGGACAGTAATGAGGATACAAGGAGCAATTCACATATATAGTAGGGTCCATCAAATTCTAGAACACAACAGTATCATCCACACTTTTCAAACTTGAACTTGGAAGCTATGGGATAACAACCGGACATAGATGCTGCCTTTGGTAGTCAAGGATTGAATCATGGAACTGCTCCTACAAAATTTTAAATTGGGCAAACATTCCAGAATAAAGATAAAGCTGTGTTGAGTGTGAAGAATTATAGCATCCGTAAAGGAGTTGAGTACAGGGTGTTAGAATCAGATCATCTTAAGTACCACACTACGTCAACGAAAGAGTATCTGAGACGTTAGATGGTTTAATGGTCCGCACACATGATTAGTTACATCTATTTCAATCGATCACTGCAACTTGATTACCACATCATCTGTGCGAAGATCTTTCTGTTAGTTACAGCGGATGCTGCGGTTACGATAAAAGTGTTACAGGAAGCAACAGAAGCAAGTTATGGTTTTAGGCCTACCTATAGAAAGGTTTGGATGGCAAAGTAGAAGATAATATCACAGATCTATAGAGATTGAGAAGAGTCCTACAGTGAGTTGCCATGTTGGATGCTTGGAATCCAGTCCACCATGCTCAGAACCATTACAGTGTTGAAGACTTCTCCGATTAGAGTTAGAGAATAGGTTGATAACTCTACAGTGTACTTTCATAATCCTTTTTTAACATTTTCTCCTTGTATTGAGGCCTTCGACATTACAAGCTATTAGTTAGTATTGACGGTATTCACTTGTATGGCAAATATGGAGGTACTTTGCTTCTGGCTGTCGCACAAGATGAAAACTCAAAAATCTTGTCCATTGCATTTGCACTTGTGGAGGGAGAGAATGCGAAGTCGTGGACTTTTTTCTTATCCAACCTATGACAGCATATGACGCCATAAGAGGGCATTCTTATTATCTCAGACAGGAACAATGACATCGAGGTTGCCCTAGAGGTAGCTGACAGTGGTCCGACCAAGTTAATCACATTTCTGCTTGCAACCTGACACATACATTTATATAATCAGGCCAGTGCAGCTAAGGCCTATCTATACTTTTCCAACTCTTCAAACCTCACCACAAACGGCAGCCGCTGAAGGTGAACTCGGTTTTCATTATTGTCATTGATTGAAAAGCTGAGTGGATAGTAACATTATGATGTAATCACAAGCGTACCTATGCACTGTCTCCTCATTCGCATCGGCAGGGAGCACTCGAAACCTCTCGTGGAACCATGTGAAGTGGATCGTCATCTGCTTGACCCTATTCAGTGGTGGTAGCTCGCTGAATTCATGAAACCATTCCCACTCTGGTCTTCCGTCGGGAACATACTGCTCAAAGTCAGTGAGATACCCACTAACAGCCTTCCCATCAACGAGCAACCCCAACTGATAAGCCACGTCTTGTAGCATGATGTTGCACTCTCCGAATGGCATGTGGAACATGTGCATCTCAGGACGCCACCTCTCAATAATGCGCTCACCAGAGGCTCATCCACACAGAACCAATGACTGTTCAACCTCGCCAAGTAATACAAACCTGCAGTTTTCAAATAAGGTATGATCGGTCATGTAGAAGTATATTCTGTTGCCTCTTAACACCAGTAATGCACCTAGTCGACTACATTTTGCAAAAAATTAATTTGGTACTAATCAAATTTTAATAGAAAAATGACTAATACCTTAATTATTTTTAAATTAAATAATTAACAGATAAAAGACGAATACATACATGCACAAAAAGTTAAACTGGTATCTATTAAATTTTAATAGAAAAAAGACTAACACTTGAATTATTTTTTAATTATATAAGTCACAGCTAAAAGGGTAACACAAGAATTACAAAAAAAAAAGTCATACTAATCAAATTTTAACAGATAAATCACTAACATACATATAAATTATTTATAAAATAAATTATTCAAAGATAAAAGACTAACATATAAATTAACAAGAATTAAATTGATACTAATTAAATTTTGACAAATAAATCACTAACATCTTCAAATTCATTATAAAAATATCAAAATCACACATCAAAATGACAATAATATATAAACGGAACAGCAAACAACTAACATATAAAGAGAACAAACTATAAACAACTAACCTTTTCATTGATATTTCTAGCCACGCGTGAGCAACGTCATTTAAAAGGTACAAACGATTTCGATGCCAAGTGATTTTCTCCCAAATCCTCTCAAAATCCTTTCAAATCCAAAAATTTAAATATTAGAGAATGCAACCTATCATTGTCTATCGCGTTTTATGTACAAATCCTAGTTTTCATAAATTTCGGTAGAAGTTCCACGGTTTATGTACGAATTCTGCTCTTCATAAACCGTTCTCGCAATTTATATCCAAATGCATCTCTTCATAAACTGCGGTAAAGGTCCTGCGATTTATGACTAAATAATAAATCGTATTTAGCATTCGTGGTTTACATAAAAATGAAATAGGACAGATATGTAATGAGATTAAAATTATTATATTTACGTAAATATGAATTTCAATTGATTTATTTAGATTAAAATTTTTTTATTCATTGATAAAATATGTTTAATCTTATATTTTTTTTAAATCGATACATTATTTTTATTTAGTTCATTGATATATTTAATAAAATAATTGGAAATTTTAAGCTATTCTCCTAATTTTTAAATAAAAATATTTTAGTTTTATGATAAAGTATATTTTTTGTCTCTAAAATTTGATAAAAGTTTTAAAAATACCCCTAAGTTTTTTTTTTTTTGTTTCAAGTTTATCCTAAAAATTTTTAATTTACATCAAATATACTACTGACGGTTAATTTTTCCAAAAATTTAAGATCGATTCAACAACAATTTCATAAGAACAACCCTCAACGCAAGCAAATCAAGTATACTTTTTATGCATTATTATTAGATTGGTTTTAAATTTTTTGAAAATTTAGCCGTCGATGGTATATTTGATGCAAATAAAAAACTTTTAGGACAAAATTGAAACAAAATAAAACTTAGAGATATTTTTAAAACTTTTACCAAACTTCAGAAATAAAAAATATACTATACCCTTAGTTTTATTATTTTTTATATTTCAAGATATATATATATTATAAAGTAATTATTAAACACTTGTTTGCAAAATTTTTGTTTAAAAAAATAATTATCTTCTATTAGATTTTTTATGTCCCAAAGAACAAGCAATTAGAGCTTTCTTTAATTAAAATAAACCTTTGAATGTACGACAATATAGTGTAATTTGCAATTCAATTATTATTTACAATTTTTTTTCACTTTAGTCTCTAAAAATATATGTACTTAGGAATATTATTTTTTATTTTTTATTTTGTAATAATGACAGGAAATTAATTAAAAAATTTATAAAATATAAAAATTTAATTATATTTTTTTAAAATATCAAAACCTATTTACAAATTTCATAATACTATAATGACCTTCAGATTAATTAACATTTTTGTTTTCTCTTGATAAGAACGTACGTTTTAATGGGATAAATTACTGATTTTTTTTTAGTTATATATAAAGCAACACATGATATTGGAAAATTGATTTGCACGCATGTGAGACAAATAGACAATGATAGAAACGAATTGATAGTCTTAGAAAGTTATAATCTTTTAGGAAATATTTACAAAAGACTAATAAATCATTAATGTTACAAAAGTAAAAAACTTATTTAATTCTTATTAAAGGATAAAATCAAAATATATAATCCTTTTTTAATTTAAATTAAAGTTATAAATAAGTTATAAAAATAATTATTTAATAAATATGTTGAACCCCACAAAGTATATCCATATACATAGGTGAAACTTTTCTTGCAAAATGCTAATAACAATGTCATACATCATGAGTCAATTACAAGGATTTTTCTCTCGACATCGGGGATATGTCTCTCTTTTTGTTTTTCCTTTCTACTTTATTGGGGATATGTGTTTGATCATTATTATTGTGATGAAGTCGATAGTTAGGGATTTTTTTCCGTTATAAAATAAAAAAACTTTATTTTTAAAAAAATATTTTTACTTTAATTTTTGAGATTTAACTTTTTTTTTTTTTGTTGGCATTACACACAAGTTTACTGCTCTCTTTAGCTAACCTTGTCAGTTTAACAAGGTTTGCCGTATGAGATTCACCTCCTCCTTCGACAATCTTCATATAAATTCGTCCAAATATAAAATTCGTGGTCCCTTATATTTCACATTTAATTTTTTTACTTTTTTATTCTTCTTCACTCTCATCCTTTTTTCTTTTATGAGACTTTTCATTTTGAGAGTTTTTGATCTTTTTATCTCTTTAATTCGTCAATTTTAAATAGTTACATTCATTTGTTGCTTTTTAATTTAATTTATTGTTGTATTATTTTCTAATTTTAACATGTTTATTTAGTTGGATTAAATTTTGTTGTTAATTTTAAATAGTTTGATAATTGATGATACAATTAGTTTAAATTATCATATATTGTTAATTTAGATAATGTCAAACGATCATGTAAGTAGGGTAGAAGATGAATAAATTCTAGATAAAGAAAAAAAATTTTGATTATTGTTTTGTTTGAACTAATTATGGCTCAGAGTAAAATTATAGTTTATGTTCGACGTAACTTTTAGATTTATTTTTAAATGTGATTAAGTTAATATTAAATTATTTTATTTAAATTATTGTTTAAGTTGAACTGATTATGGTACTTAGCTTTAGTTTGAATTTGTCTAATAAGAAGCGAGTTAATTTGAAATTATTTTGTTTCAATTTATTCTATTATAATGTAGTTTTATGGTGCAAAATATGTTAGAGTATGAAGATACCTTTTATAGACAGGATCAGATTGACCATATTGCTGGCAGGCTTCGTCGAGTGGTATAAATTTTTTAAAACTCATGTCTTTTATATGTTTAAAATTTGTCTTATTACTTTATGACTCCGTTTTGTTTGACTGATTAAATTTTTTGGTAGATGCCTCGGGTCTTGCATACTAAAAGGAATTTACTAGAACGTCTGTCCGAGCATATTAAGTCACATCTTAGACGAGCATGATTTAAGTATGTGGCCTATATGCTAGAGTAGACCATGACTGGTCATTGGTCTCCACTTTGATCGAGAGATGACGGCCCGAGTCCCATATTTTTTACCTGCCATGTGGGGAGATGACTATCACCTTTCATGACGTAGTGTATCATTTGGGATTCAACATTAATGGAGATCCAGTCAACAGATGTATTGGAGGTGGGAGCAATTTTATGAAGGACGATCTATTGGGATATCTATCAACAGTTGCTAGGTGTTGTTCCGGGACTATGATAGACAGTTACAAACCAAGTGGACTGTCAAACTTACTTGGTTTGAAAATATTATTTGCAGACAATTAGAAGAACACCCGAAAGAGGTGCGCCTACTGCGTTATACCAGAGATACATCATGCAGATCACTGGGGCATTCTGTTTCTGGATGCCTCTGATTCTCAGGTGCATATGAGGTGGTTGCCTCTATTAGAAGACCTTGATTGATGTGTGACATTGTCATAGGCGTCAGGTGTATTGGCATGGCTTTACCACCAGATGTGTCGAGCCACGAATTACTGTCAGCGGAACCTGAGTGGATGTGGTGGTTTGCTTCTCTCTTGGGCATATCACCATATAACAATGTGTCGATCGGATGAATTTGACTGGCATCGATTTTCCCTGATTGAGATGTATTGTTATTTATTTATTTTTTTTTTGCATATCATTTCTTAAGTTAATGAAATAGTTTTGTGGTTTCTAAATATTCATGAAGTTATAGGTGGGAGGGGTTGGAGCCACCTAATGACAGAGCAAAAAGTGCCTCCATATTTACTATACAGGTGGGTGCTATCATTGGAAATAAGTGGTTTGCAGTATTTGAAAGTCTTAATACACTAGAAAACGTCCAGAGCACCAGATGAAATATGACACTATCGACTGAAGTAGGCCAATGATGTATTATAAGTTGGACCCATATACCTAAATAACCCTAGATGTTATGACATATAAGTAGTGACTTAATTAAGCATATATAACTAGGGACAATGTAAATCTTACCAGGTAGATACATCTGCATTGTGAATAACCAACGAGGAAGCTCGTTGTATGATTCCTCCCGATCTCCATATACCCTAACAATGACTATCTGCTTTGCAAGCCAAACCTTTTTGTAGGACATCTCATAACCGAAGTAATTCTTTACACCTCCTTACAGAATCCTTATGCTGATAGTTGGATCTATTTTGACCATTGTAAATATGTGCTGAGCAATCACCTTCGAGTCCAACCTTTCATAATCTTGGCCTATTGATGTTTGCATGCAAGTATGAGGCCCGTTGTATCTCCTCACCTCCTTTTTGTTATGCTTTCAGCAATAAGTTATGCGTATGTTCCACTGAGAACCAAACTCAAACAAGATACACTGTATATCATATTTCAACTAGTCATTCTCTAATATCTTATACTTCACATCCCTCCTAATGTTATATCTTAACTGTACCATAATAACTTCCTCTTTATTTTTATATTGTTGTCTAATCTCAAACTCATTGGTGGGATCATCCTCAGAGCCTTCTTGACTAAATAAATAATATAAAGTCATTGCCTCGAAATTCAATGTGGAAAAGTGATTCAGATGATCATATGGTTGAGAAATAGCAGGCTGTGTTAGTATGATTTGTGTGTCACTATAGTAATTCATCTCTTCCTCCTCCTTCTCATCCGGAATTTTCATTGGTTCAACCTTAGCATTTTTACCGTCATCAAGGTTAACTTGATAAGGATCCATCGTTGGGTCTCCAATAGCAGAACCCTCATAACTTTCAACATCAATTTGCATCATACCATTAATAGAATCTTCGATATTTGACCCCACTTGACTACCTTCAGGTGACATATTTAGGTCAACCGTCGTCCTTCTAATATTTCTTCTAACTACCCTACTTAAAGGGTATCATCAGCAATATCCGCAGATGATTTACCACCCAAATTGACTAGAAAAATAAATAATTCCAACAGATGGACATTTATCCAACAGTGGTGCCAAGCCTTAATAAGAGTATGTCCTCGTCATCACGTAACCGACCTAATTTACAAAAACATAAAATCTTATCAAAATCGTGATGTAGAATAAATAATAATTAAATAATAATAACAATTTTGATCTATGATATACCTTTTGTAAAACAAAATGTTATGTACTTTGGACGGATATCTGTAGTAAATTTTTTTTACTCTTTTCGTGTGTTTTTGGCCAATGGCGTACAATATTATATTCTTCAACGCTGTTAGACTTTCGACTTTAGGTGCCATATATGTAAATACTGGTTTAGCAGAGCTAAACACAATAGATCCCGCTTCATTATACACTATTTTACCATCATAATAAATGGATAATAATAAAATTTTAGACATTGCATAGAGTATTAGAAGATCAAAATCAAGGAGAACGATAGATTACTAGTAGTAATTTTGGTTCCCAACCAGGCTCGGTAGGATTTTATTGACGAATCTGCTTGAAGTTTGCTGAGGGGGTGGAAAACTTCACATAATCCATGAAATTCATCGAGGGGGTGCGGTGAACCTTGTTAAGTTGACAGGGTTCGTTGAGGGAAACGGAAAACTTGTGTCTGATGCAAAAAAAGGATTAAATTTCGAAAATTAAAACGAAAATAATTTTTCTTTGGAAATAATTTTTTTATTTTATAACGGAAATTAAGAAGTAAATAAGAATAATGTATATGTGCATTGTTTAAATTTTTCTGTAGTAAAAGTAATACTAATAATAATAAGTTTTTATTACTAATTTAGTTGTGTATAATAAAATGCAGTAAAAATATAAATAATAAAAATAGTTAACAAGAAAAACTTATTGTATGCAATAAATCACAATTATTAGGACATTTGATTTCATACATTATAAAATTGAATATGTTGGATTTAGTGTCATTCAATTTATTTGTTGAGAATTCAAATTGGTTAAATTTTTTAATATAATTTCTAATCTTTCTTAAGATCGAGAAACTCTCTTAAACTCATATAAATGTATTAATCTCTTAGCTATAACTTCTGTGAATAAACTCGGAAAAGGATTGTATTTTTGTGAAATTTGTATAATAACCACGTCAATAGTGTTTATCTATTTCTAGTTTTTTCTCAATTTATGATGTTTATAATTAGTGGTTTTATTTACAATTTCTTTCTCTAGGGCATTGTAAATCAACATATCATCTAAATAGGAGTAAAATCCTAACCCACCCCCAGACCATTTTGCTAACTCCCATTCTGTCCCTTATCGATTGGAAAACGATATTGCGGTTTCTAACCATTAATTTCGTCAGACATTTTACCTCCTCTATTATTGTCTCCGTCCAAAGCTACGGAATTTTACCTACGTATAACGTTAACTCGACAAGTGTCAAGGAACCATTGAAAGGGACAAAATACCCCCTCTCTTTCTTCTTTTTTCTCCTCTCCTCTTCTTCATGAACCAGAACACCACCATTTTCTGTACTCATTGCACCACCCTTTTTCTTCAATTGAATAATTTTATCTGTTTAAATATTTAAATTTGGTTTGGGATATGGTCTTATGTGTTGCCCCTTTTTTTGGATTTTGATTATTGAGTATGGATATTTACTTAAAGTATCAATTTTTATGTAAAAGAGTGATTTGGTGATTATGAGGTGTGTGAGTATTTTAATTGGTGTTAAAAGCTGATTTTTAGAAAAAAAAATCTTATGGATCCTCATAGTAATACTCTTCGAAAATTCAGATTTGAAATAAGCTTTATTCTTGCATAATGCTCTAAGTTCAATCTAGTTGTATGTGTATTGTGTTAGTGTTGATGTTATTAATGGACTGGTGTAGAGTAGTACTTGCAGAAACTGCATAAATGTTTTGAGATTTTGTGGTTGCTTGTATGGGTGGTATTTGTAGTCAAGTAGTTATTAAGCCATGAAAAAATTCACTCTTTGTTCGATGTAAGGTTCTCTACATTAGATGCAGATTTAGAATTTAGTGTGAAAGTAAATAGAGACATGAGCGAACTAGTGACAGAGGGATTGTGAGGGTAAGGAGAAGAAAAAGGGAGAGAGGGTAGCCGTGGCGGCGCTAGGGTTGCCAGGGGTGAACAAAGAAGTAGGAGGAGAGATATGACTTTGTTGTTTTAGTTCGGTTAGAAGAAGAAGAAGAATGATGGTAATGAGGTGGTGCAATGAAAACAAAAAATGATGGTAGATATTGGTGATGATGGTGGCCGAAAATGGTGTAGATGAGAAGGAGAGAATGCAGAGGATGGTAGTGGATGTTGGTGACCGAAAATGGTAGAGAGGATAAGGAGAAAAGGGAGTTAGCCTGGTGGTGTTCTAGTTCGTGAAGAGGGGGAGAGGAGAAAAGAGAAGAAAGATAGGGGGCATTTTGTCTCTTTCAATGGTTCCTTGACACGTGTTGAATTAACGTTAGTCGTTATACGTAGGCAAAATCTGTTAGTTTTGGACAGAGACATTAATAGAGGGGATAGAATGTCTGACCGAATTACTAGTTAGGGGCCGCAATGTCATATTTCAATCGATGAGGGATGGAATGAGAGTTAGCGAAATGGTCAAGGGACGGGTTAGGGTTTTACTCTTTAAATAGTGATCAAGCATCTAAAAATATTAAAATTGATTATAAACACATATAACTCATAACATAAATCATTGAATAATATCAATTCATAACATATTAATTTACATAATAGACTACATCAATTTCCTAGCCAATAAATTTAATTCATAATGAAATAAAATAAAATAAAAAGTTTAATTGAAATGGAGAGAAAAAAAAACACGATTGTATTTGACAAGAATTTGGCTCTAAATTACTATAATAATGCTCTCGTTGCTTGAAATAATTCTGAATCAACCTTCTAGCATTTTTATAATTTTTTTTAATTTTTACTTTTTTTTTCTTTCTTTTTTTTTCGTGGCTCTCTTATACTCAAATAATAAGAACATAATTATCAATCTTCATCCATATTTGGTTGTCATAATTAAGTTGAAAGAATAGTGAAATTTTTCAGACAGTAAGTTATAATGAAATGAGTTGATAAATGAAATATAAGGATGGAATGCGTTGCCACTAATATTAGGCTAAAAATTTTAATATGAAAAAAAACATGTGAGTTTTTGCTAGAAATAAATTTTTTTTGTATATATACAGGTGGGTGGACGTTGCAGATATAGCAGGGCCAACATGCAAGTAACGTGCTAACTCAGCACGCATACAGCGTGATGGACACGTGTTCTAATAAGGAGCAACATGCACCCTGCGTGTTGAACACATGGCGGTCATCTAAGCAACACACACCTTGTGTGTTGTACACATGTCAAATACTGGTTGGATGCCATTCCAACACATAACCTGCGAGGTGAGTCCTCTGCCTATAAAAATTGAGGCTTGCTGCCATTTTACTTCATTGCGAGAGAGGTATTTTAGTGCATTGTGATGATTTTGGAAAACTCTAAATTAATATTTGTGATGAACAAACATTATTGAAATATTTAATTACAAAATTATTAATTTAATCTTCAATTAACATATGTTAATTAATAATTTTGTGATGCAGGTTTTTAATTGGGCCGAAATAAAAGGAGAGATTCCAAGCCCAATAAATTAAATTTCAGCCCTATATAATTCTTGTTTTGTGATTGTTGGCTGAAAAGATTTTATCATTTGGGCCAGAAATCAAACATTGCCATAAGCCCAATTTAGTTTTGATGAATGATCCAATGCTTGATCCAAAATTCATCAGGAAAGCAAATGTTACTAACCGGGCCAGATTAAATTTTTGTTGCTAACAAGCCCACATTAATTTTTTTTGAATGTTTTCAAGCTTGGTCCGAAACCAAGCTAAAGAGAAAGCATATAGGCTTCATGCTTTCCAACGGATTCCATTGCTTGCTAAGGATGGATTTCAAAACTTAATATGCTAGCATTGGAAACATGAGAGAGAACTTGACTTTGATTTGATGAAAATCATTATGATTAATGCTATACGCTATTCAAAGCAAGGGAAGTAAAAGCAATCCATCAATATGTTTCATTTCATTTAATTGATTTTACTTTAACTTCACATTCTCTCTCATCTCTTTCTCTCTTCTCTTCGGTTATTGACCAGGAAGCCATGGAAGCAACACTCACCGAAAAGAAGAAGCTGCATGCATCAAGACCATCAAGCTAATGATGGCAAGAAAAAGAAAACCAAAAGTATGCTGTGTCTGATATAATCACCAAATGTAGTAATATTTGGTGAGGTAATCTCGGATCCTTCATACTCAAAAAGAAAGAAGAAGATTCAGCCAGCAAGGAAGAGATTCTTGGAGGCATGGCTTGTCTCTGACTCTACTCAACCACCACAGGAAGTAGCTAGAGTGGCGAAGTGATGGAAGAGGCAGAGATTGGAGCAGATGAAGTCATCATCATCATGAAGCATCAAGGGCCAGAAATCCATCTTGGAGAGGAAGCCAAGGATGGAGCGCTCGGATTGATGAAGAGTGATGACCAAGGAAGAACTAGAGGTATTTGCATGTTGAGTTTTGCATGAGTTACCTCTTCTCTCTCTGTGGTCGAACCGGTTTTGTTTTGAAAGAAAGGAAGCTAAGCTCAGTTTTGGTGTTTTAACTGTGAAGGCTTCACTTCTCTATAAAAGGGGTGAACAGTCACGGTTAGAAAAAAGGGGAAGAAAGTGAGAGTGCAAGGCACAGAAATCTCATAGCTACCTAAGCTTACAGTTCTTCTTCTCCTTCAAAGTTTTCTGTTTTGTATTTTTCTATTTAATTTTGTCATGTCTTGCGTCTCATGGAAAAAGGCAAACAGTGAGGTTTGTATGAAAAAGCCATAGAGCGGAAAAAGGCAGAGAGTGCAAAATTAAAAGAAAAAGCCATAGATGTCTTAGAGTTCCTTTGTTCATCTATGTTGTGTTTCATGATTCTGCGGGAATTCCCTTGTAAGTTGGGTTAGCACTTTACAGTTTGTAATCAAGTTGATTATAGTGAAATTCCATCATTGTTGTGATGGAGACTGGATGTAGGCTGCACTGCACTTAGCAGCTGAACCAGGATATATCTGGGTGTAATCTTCTTTCTCTCCTACTCCACTTCTGTTTCTACTGTTCAGGAACAAAATCCAAAAATGTCTCGTGCCAAGTGACGAGACAAAATGAAAATGTCTCGTGGCTAGGGACGAGCTAAAAACAGAAAAGTCTCCTCTAATTCCAGCAAGTGTTAGCAAGCAAAAAGGGGGCTAAGATTCAACCCCCCTTCTCTTAGCCACTGAAACCATCACATTGTTAGTGTCATGGAAGGTACTGTAAATATAGTGGTTTACCACAACGGTGAGATTATACAAAATACATATGAGGGGTAAGTTTTATGTGTGAGAATCCATTTTCATTTGTGGTTCCATGCACTATAACATTCGCGGAACTACAGTACGGTATCTATCAAAGCATAGAGAGTAATATTTTAAAGAGGGTGATCAATATTCTCCATAGGAGTTCCGTTGTCGTATTTAGCGGCCTAATACAGTTTGAGATTATGGCAATCATTGACGAAACAAGTATTCAACGAATGTTTCATATTCACCAGCAAATTCAGGTGCAACACCCAATGATTAATTTGTATGTTGAGTTTGAATATATAGCTGCGGATGAGATTCAACATGATCCAGACGTGCAAGATGACAGAGTTGAAGCATACGAAGGAATGAACAATGATAGCGAAGAGGAGTTTGAAGCTATGTATAAAGCCGGTGACAAGGATGAGGACAGCGATGGGAGGTGAGGAAGTCGCTGAAACTTTAGTGGTCTCACCCGCAGTTAGTCAATCTATGAACATTCTACTTTTTATGCGTAGTTTGGATCTTGACGCCATGCATGCATATGAGTTCCTTGAATATGTGCACATAGGTATGTGAGGAGTGCGTAGTTGTTTTTCTTAAGTTTTTTTTGACAGATCGATGAAAGACAATTTATTTTTTTATAGGTGTTGCTGATTCTAAGGATGGAAAGTTCAGGATGAGAATGGAATACAATTCTAGAAAATTAGTCATTGTGGCAAAATGCAAAATGTAAGATTTATGGATATGGGTGCGATTGGCTTCTCCAAGTCAGATTGATATAGAAGAAAGGTTGTTGGGAGATTCGGAGATACAATGGGAGGCACATGTGTTTCATGGGAACGATTTCACAAGATCACTCCAAATTAGACTCGGACACAGTTGCTGAGGCTATGAAGGCATTCGTTGAATCCGACACATCCATAAAGGTAAAATCTATAATGGTAGAAGTCCAGGCACGAATTAACTACACCATTAGTTACTGAAAGACTTGGTTGGCAAAGCATAAGTCGATAGCCAAAGTTTTTCATGGATGAAAATTTTTTTACCAAGCTTTGTCATTGTGATTCTCAGCAATGGTTTAGAAGATGCCTGGTTCACACGTCCAAATAAAAACACAACCCCTGTATAACGGGGGTGATGAGGTAGACAGTGTTAAGATACTTTACCGAATATTTTGGAGTTTTAATCGATACATTAGAGCTTTCGAATATTGCAAGCTGCTGGTTCAAGTTGATGGTAGCAACCTATACGGAAAAAATAAAAGTTGCCTTTTAGTTGTAGCTAGCAATGTGAAATGTCCTCTGATCTCTCTAGCTCTCGAGATATGGTAGAATCTCGTTGTTCGTAAGGTCTGATCAACCGTCAGATGCCACATCTCCAACGGATCAAGTTTACGAAATAGAAAATTCTTGTTAGCCTAGTAATTAACAAAAATATAAAATATTATATTATAACAGAAAATAAAAAAGAATAATATTATCAAAAAGTATACATACTAACAACAGAAAAAAATAGAATAATATTATTTTCAAAAATCAATATTATTATTAATTATATTATTTATTCATATTAACAGAAATAACAGTACAACTAAATTAATATAAATCAAATAAACAATAACAAACTACTAAACTAATGTTAATCAAATAAAAACTAACAAATTAACTGAAAATAATAAAGTTACATAATTAAGATGTCCCAAATATTTGATAATATGATCTGCTGTGGACGTATAATCATATATCATTTTGAACATAGTAATCTCACTCTCAACTAAAACTAACTTACTCACTCTCAACTAAACTCTAAAATCTCTATGCATATGTTACTACCCTAAATAAAGACACTTCCCACAATAAAAAAATGAAGCACCCCACCTCCCATTTTATAGCCTCGGCGCCATTAATGAGCCACTTCCCGGAGCAAGCCTTATCTTCTGTATGGAGACATCGACCAAAAGTGGTCAAAATACATCCTACGTGTTGTCCTGGTGCTACCACGTGGTGTTCCCGTGCTTGCTTGAAAAGTAACACGTACCCTCTATGTTGCTCTGGAGCTGCCATGTGGCGTTTCCCTGCTTGGAAACACTGATAAAAGTGCTTAAAAAACATGCATACAATCTCGATAAAGTTAATACGCAAGATGCGTATTGTCTTGGGGCTACCACATGACAAATCTTTATTGAAAATTTTTGATAAAGTTACCTCAAAACTCTATAAAAAATTTTTGCTAAAGTAACATGAAGGGTGCGTGTTACATTGAAAGATGACACGTGGTAAATTTTTGTTGGGAATCTCTGATAAAGTTATTTCGAAATTCTGCGAATCTCTGATAAAATAACAAGTACCATGCGTGTTGTGAGAACATTTTATGAACATCCATATTTCTACAAAATACTCTAAATACCAATATTCAATAAAAATACTATTTTTTATATCTCAAATAATTTCTGTTAATATTACCGTCTTTTAGTTATTTAACTCCTGAACATTAGATAGGACATTAAACATAAGGGTCCATCTAGTGTACAGATGTGTTTTGGTACAGATTTACAGATTTTTGTTTTTTATTGATTTAAAAGTGTATCACTAAAAGTGTTGCTTAAAGAAAAAGTGTTACCCTTAATCGTTAACTTGGCTCTGATACCAATTTTTACCAATTTTTAAAATTAACTCTTCATATTTTGCTTCGAATAAGTTTATAATTTGTATAGATTTGGTTGGTGGTACTTTATAATTTGTAATTTCAAAAGTATTGAGCATTTCTACTATTACTAATTCTGATTTCATTTTTATAGTTTTTCAATCTTGTTTTAGTTTATAATGTTCTTTTTTGCATTGATTATTGTATATAAAATCTTTTATCTGTTTGTCTTTTTCTTTAATATAATTTTTCAAATTCTCCAAAACTTCTTTTATTTCTACACTTTTTGTTGTTTCTAAATGTCTTTTTAATTTTTCAACTTCATTCTCCATTTTTTCTTTCAACAGCTTTAATTCTTTTAAGTCATAATATGGTGTTTCAGGCATTTATAAATTTTTTAATTTTAGCTCCAACTTGTTTATATTTGTTCTTATTTCTATCCTTTTTATTATAAGGTCATTAATTTCGAACTGAAGATTATTTAATTTATTTTACTTTTTAATTTTTTTGCCCTTTTTCTTTTTATTTTATTTTTTGGTCTTTCAATCTTTGTATACTTCATTATTTATCTTAGAATTTCTGCAAATTCTATCATCGATTCATCACTATTTTCTAGAGATTCTATCAATTTTTCTAACTCTTCAACTTCTCCTTTCAATTTGTCATAGATTATTTTTAGAGCTTCAAATGCTCTTTGATTTATTTCAGAAAACTGTAAATAATTCAACCGATTTTCTCTTTCAAAGAGCTATTGTTTCTTGTCTTGATAGGTTACATATATTTTTTCTTTATTTATTGTCATAACTTAGTGTTTAGGGTTTCATTTAATTTTTCGACCTTTTTTGTTAATTCTTTTATTTCAGAATTTTCTTCTTTAATCTTTAACTTAGATAAACTTAAAGGGCTATTAATTTTGGATTCTCTTATATGAAAATTTGATGAAACTAATTTTCCTGATGGTTCTTTTAGTAAAAGAACTGGGTTCTCAATAGCTTTATATTTTGGTATTTCTGTTTTTACAATTTTCTGAAATAATTCATCGACATAAATTCTTTCTCTGTTTTTAAATATTATACTATAATGGCTATTTGTTAAAGCATAATTTATTGCATATGTAATTGAAAATGGTTCATCGTCTTGTTCCATTAGATTCTTTCTGTGAAATTTATAAGCCAAACTTATAGATCTTCCAAGATTTTCAGTTGATAAAGGTATAGCATATCCAAGATGGGCATTGAATTTAACATTTACGTTTGCCAAGTTTCCATGAACAATTCCAATTATTTGATCTATTGGGTCATCAGTAATTCTTTTGTCACAGATTGCTAAACTTATTGGTGAATTAATTCCTTTCATATATGTAGATTTGATTAAGACTTGTATAGTACTAATATGAATCCATCCAATTTTAGATCTTTTTTGTTGATCCTTAATTTTCTCAATCTTATTTAATTCTGTTGTTAGAACAGCCTGTTTTTCATTATCTAATAAGGCAGATAATCTATAATAATCAGATTCTTCCGTTAATTCTAAACTTTCTAAATAATTCATGACTATGAGATTAAGATAAAGGCGTACCTTTCTGGAGAAAAACTTCCTTTATTTAAAATATTTTACATAAGATGTTTTTATCTCCAGAGGGGAGATTGTAGATACTAACTCCAGAGGGGAGTTTAGAATTGGTTTTTCCTAAGGAAATTCTTCTTCAAACTATAGAATCGCCTCGGCCGCTTCCTCCTTGCTCTCCTAGCATATGATTACTCTTAGCCTCCTGCTTTCTATTGTTTGATGCTTTCTACAATTGCCTAAGCAACCTATTTATAATGGTTGGGTCTGATGGACAATTCCCATCCTTACCCTTCTTATGACGTCATTACTTACGTCATTGTTTATTATCTTGCACCAGCTACATTGTTGGTGCTCTATGACCTAAGCGCTTACGTCACTATGCAATAATGTTGAGAGATGCTTCAGATGTGCTGTCCTCCTCTTTCATCATGTGACCTTCAGATGCGTTGTCTTCTTCCTTTATCATGTGAGTTGATTCCGTTTCATTATTGCTTTCTTCAGATAACTCTGAGATACATAGCTGGCACTTGTGGTCTTCTCTGTCTTTTATCAAATAGCAGAGATTCCTCTTTATCCTTTCAGGGAGCTTTTCTAAGAGTCCAGATAAGTTGTAGAATGCTGATTCAAATTCCACTAAGAGTCTCATCTCTCTCTCTTCAATTTCTTTCCTTTTACTGGACACAAGCAAAGTATTTCTGCTTTTATAATTGATTCTTGTGTGAGATTCCCTTGTTATCTTTTGAGTTCTTTCGAAGACCCTTGCTAGTGTGCTGGCTAGTCTTCCTTCATGACTGTAGATTGTTAAATCTTGAACTTGATCAATTGGTTGACAATTTCCTGGGAAGACGAACATGAATATTACTTGGTGTGCTGGAACCAAGCATTCTTCTTCTTCATTAAAAATAGGTTGAATGTTCGTAAATTTTAGGGATATATCCCTTGGATTTACGTTGTCAATCATATTTTTAAATCTCTTTACTGCATCAACGAATCCTGCAGGACACTCACTAATAATTTTTAAATCATTAAAAATTAAAATTGTATCAATTAATCCATACTGGAAAAACTGATAGGTGTTAGATGGGGAAGCTTCTGGAAATATAACCAGCTTTGTTAACTGTTCTTTGGCAATAGGATAATATCCCAAGATTGCCCTTTTTTCTGCAGTCCAATTCAAGACTATGTTAAGGGTTTCTCTGAGATTTGATCTACAGACCCTTTTCTTTTCCTTGATTTCAGCCCTTGTAGGAATGTTTATTATTATCCCTGTTCTCTGGGTTTGAATTGGAGCTTTATCTGCTCTTTTTAGGGTTTGCTCTGGATGAAGAGTTTCATATTCCCTGAAGGATTCTTTTACTTCTTTCAGTGTTAAAAATCCTCCTTTATGAATTATCCTTGATTGATGTGTAAATGGTGCTGCTTTTTCCCAGGCATCATATACTCCTTGATTTGTCCACCACGCTTAGCTGGCTGAACTCTGATGGTTTTGGATGTTGTGTTGATTTCATTGCTTCGATGGCCTTCTTAAGGGATTGGATCTGTGTCCTTATTTGCTAACAATGCTTGCATTTTTCGAGTTCTTGTTCGTATTTCTGAATTTCTTGATCTAATGCGTTGTAGACGAACTCCATTCTCTTGTTAATGTATCTGCAATAACATTTTTGTCACCCTTAATATATTCAATTTTTATTGGATATTGTAACAAAAATAATTGCCATCTTACCAATCGTCTATGATTATAATCAACCTTTAAATTATATCGTATGAAACCTGTTAGGTAACTTGAATCTGTCCTTAATGTAAATTCTCTGGGTAGTAAATCAATTTTCCATTTCTTAAGAGATTTAATAGCTGCTAGAGTTTCCTTTTCATGAGTGGTATATCTCTGTTCTGTTGGAGTAAAAGTTCCTGAAATATACCTGCAAAGTAATTCCTTTGAGGAATTTTTAGAATCTAGTGATTCTTTTTCTTATTCCAAACTTTTTATAGCTTTCTTAGCTTTTAGACATCCTGACCAAGTTATGTCTGAAGCATCTGTTTCTAC
>NC_029777.3:96679781-96698676 GCF_000817695.3 Arachis duranensis | reverse complement strand
CGAATAGTTGATTTCAATATCTCAATGGACAAATATCTGGAAAAGTGAGAATTTAAAGTCAGTAAATTTGTTACTTGAGCTATTTTTTTCTGAGTAATACTCGTAATACTCAAATCAGTTTTAAACAAAAATTAGTTAAACATTTGTCTAAAAATGAAAAGTTAGATACTAATTTGAAAAAAAAATATTATTTGTATATCAAAATTAATTATTAATATATTTTTGTATAAATATATATTATTCAATTTATTTTTAATATGTATTATATTTTATACTAATAGCTAATTTAAATGATTAATTTTAGTATGAAAATATCTAAAAAATCAATTAAAATATAACTAACTTGAAACTAATTAATTAAAAAATAGTTTTTATTTTAATTTTAAAATTTAAAAATTAGAATAGTGGATTTTTTTTGTAATAGACTTATTTTTTAACTAATTGATTCTAAATTGACTACCTACTAATTAGTTCTCTAAGAAAATCGTTTTAGTATATACACGTAATATTGTTGAAATTGGTATTTTATTATTTGTCTTGGTCGCGCATCTGATATGCCCTTCCACCATCTGTTCCACTTTAATTTTACCCTTGTTTTTATCCAGATTTAATTAAGTGAAAAGGGTTCATTTTCCTTTAATTAAGTGTCGAGAATTTATAAGATTCTAGACTAAATAATTTACGAGTTCTGTTAGGTAGACAATAAAGAGTATAAATAACGTAAACAATGAACTATACTCTAAGCCTACTAAAACAAAAAACATTTCACCTCATTTATCCACCACAACTCTAGCCTTCCATCTTTCAACTTTTTTCCTTTTACCGCAGCCGCTTCATTCTCCTTTTTCTGTCACGCCATCACCAATGCACCTCACCGTCGCTGCTACCATCTGAAGAAGCAATACACCGCACTGTCGTTGCACCTTCTTCTCCCATGCATCGCGCTGCCCTGTGCTCTCTGCAACTGACGCTGCCATTGCACCTTCTTTTTCCCTGTATCGCGCCCTAGATCTCGACGTCGCCGTTGCACCTTCTTCTCCCATGTGTCGCGCCGCCCCTATTCTCCCTACAAGTGATGTTGCCACTGCGCGCCTTCTTCTCTCCTCTATGACGTCGCACCATCGAGCAACCAGCGGCCATGTTCTGCCGATTGCACCTCTACCCTTGCTTCCACGCCTCTGCGTCGTGTCTTTAACACTTCCATCACGTGCTGCTTTACTTCGTTCACTCAAATTGTATTACCCAAATAAACATTCACTTAGTGAAAAAACCATCCGCATATATAGTAAAATCAACATTTGCGGAGCATGTATATGTAGAATCAACCAAATCAAGTAAAATATCAATGATATACCTAAATAAACATCCACTTTAAAATGAAAACAACCATATGCATACATAATAAAATGAATATTCGACTTATTTGATAAGAAAAAAGTAACGAGACAGCAAATACGAGAGCAATGGGGTCGCAATACAGCAGTGGTGGCATTAGCTCAGGATTGCGAGAGAGGGAAGGTGACGTCGTAGAAAAAATGATTAAAAAAATTCAAAATTACGATTAAACCTAATTAATTCAAAATTTAATTTTTAAAATTAAAATTAACTTTTTTTTAATCTATTATTTACGTTGTTAAAAAAAAACGTTATTTCCTTATATTTTCTCAACCAGTTTTTCAATCCAATATTACCATATATTCTAAAATAATGTTCATACCTTGGCACAAAGATATAACCATCCCCAAAATAAATAAAAGTTCACCCAAGAGAGCTGGCTTTGTTTAGTCCTACCCGACTTCATAGAGGTCGGGCGCAATGACAGACAGCTCATCACTACTTATCTGAACAAATAACTAACTCTTAAAATATCCCTCATTTATTTAGAAGGAAAATCTCAAGAACCTCGTTAGGAAAGAAAACGGTCATCCACCATCAAAGATGAAACTATTCTAAAAGGTGGTTATCTATTCTATCTTGAAATATATTCAGGATTCAATCTACTAAAAACCTACTTAAATCCTTACTAATTTAAGTATCAGAATCACTTATAAATACCATCCTCATCTTCTCATGAGAAACTAAGACAACAACATCTCGACAATAACAGAAATTAAACGCTACCCAAAAAAAAATTTAAACCTTAAATTCAAGTCCAAAATAACCCAATTTTAAATACCTCTAAGAACAATACTCAGTTAATAAAATCCATCCTTTAAAGAGGTTGGACATTTAACTATGAAACAAGACTCTAGCTAAGAGGAGAATAAATTACGCTGGCACCAGCATATTAAAGGTGATAAAGCACAATATTCGAAGTAGCTTGAACGGAATCGAATTGGTGTAAATTCTTGAGAATAGATTGCACCGGAATTCTGTTTTTGTGTCTGCATTATTATATAGATATAGTATATATCAGGCTTGGAATCACATAATTTCCACATGATCAATGAAAATATTCTTCTATAATTTAAAATAAATTTACTACATTATATTATAACTCGTTTCTCACGCTTAAGCTGTCAAAGATGAATTCATGATTAAAGGTTCATGCTGTGTGCGTAGCTGCATCACCAGTAAAAACTAAAAAGTTGGTATATCAACTGTTGGCTCTGATGATATATATAATTATATATCAGCCTCTCTCTTTGATTTTTCATAGCTAGAGCTTAAAAGATTTTTAATTTCTTAGGCACATGGCACATCTTTAACATATATTACTATCTTCAGACACAGTTCAAAAAAAAAAATAACATTTAACTAAGATAAAAAAAACAATAAATAAAGTGTGACAATAAACCATTATTATTTATTAATTAACATAACGATAACTACTTCCATAATTTAAAACTTAATTGGCAATATGTTAAAATAGAAGAAATAATAATTTAATATATATATTTAGTTTGCATTTTTATTTTTATTGTTAATATTTTTATTTTAAAATATTATAATAAAAATAAAAATAAAAATATTTTTTATAAAATTTTAAAAATAAAAATATTAAAATAAAAACACAAACTAAATAAAAACACGAAAGTGCACTACTGCAACATATTGCGTTTTTTAATTTAAATATAGAGGCAACAATAAAGTTAGACAGGAATATGAAGAAAACAAGTGCTTCACATCCGTGTGGTATTAAAATAATAGAATTTGGACCATGCGAATTTTTTTATGATAACAAAAAACACAGAGTCCGATTTCCTTCTTTTAAAATTTAAATTTTTTCAATTTTAAATTAGACCATCCAATTTATTCTACAAAATTTTTAAATCAAACAATTCACAGGATCTGAGTTTTACATTCTAACACTCACAAATAACTGTCCCACAAATTTATTTTGTACCTCATAAATTCATATTCGAACACATCACATACGAGGCTTCCATAACCATAAAATTGAGCCGAACATATTGTTGCCATTTAAACAAATGAAAGAGTGAAGAAACAAACAAGTTAATTTAATTGAATGAATGGTCAATTATTTCGAGCGTACAGTATACTAATAAAAAAATTTGCAAAAGTAGCTTTCTTAGACTCATACTCACAGACCAGGGTTGGTGATCTCATGTCTTTTCATTGAGAAATTTCTGCATCCTAATTCCCACTTACGTACATATCAACAATTAAGATTGGGCTTTCTTACTTATCTCTTACCTCCATTTTAACTATATTTCTGTATGTGTCTTATTTTTTACGTTACTGTTATAATATACATTATAAATTTAATTTTAATATATTTTCAATCTAAAACAGTTTTATACGTGTAATTAATTATATAATATTATTTTAAAAATATAATAACTATATATATAATAAAGAAAACAGATTGAATTAGATGACTCAAAAGTCAAAACTGACTGGTACAATAATATTAACCATAGCCTTCATTTTTTTTAACACATACAGAAGCAGAGTTACGCTCTCACAAATATTAGGTTGATTCATTATGGTCTTGTAAGTGTGAAGAAGATGGAGATAGAGGAAGAGAAATTGTTGTTGTAGTAAGCTTGTATATGTGGAGATATAAAATGTTGTTTTATGTCAAAAACGCCTATTAATGTTTTTTTTTTAAATAGCTTTTTAAATTTTTTATTTATTATTAGAAATGAATAAATTGAAAAACACCCGTTAGCATTTTGAGCTCCCATATTTCTCAAATTATAACACCATTATCTCACATATGATGTTTTTTGCTCCCATATTTAATTAAATGAGTCAATAATAAAAAAATGAGAAATTTTTACTACTCTATTAATATAGTTTTATTATTGATTTTTTAAATAATATAATTTTTTTAAGATGAATATATCCTTTTAACTTAAAAATATTTAGACATTTTTATACAACTAAAAGTTTACAAGTTTTTTTAACAAGTATGTTAAAAATAATCATTAAAAACTTACGGTGGAAGTTTGCAAAAGTTTCCCTAAATTAAATATGACGAATACATCGATCACCTCAACTTTTATTTTTTTTAATTAACATTTTTTTATTTAAAAGAGTTTAATGAGCATCTTTAAATCACTCGGAAAAAATCTAATTTATTTATGCTCAAATGTGCTTTATTTACACTTCATGTTATAGGAAAATTTTTAAATATACTGTTATACTGGTATTTTAGTAATTTTTAACCGTTGACCTTAATTATAAAAAATATATATATAATTAATATCAACGGTTAAAAATTACTAATACACCAGTATGACAGTACACTTAAAAATCTTTTCATATTATAACCTTTGAAAAAAGTTTAGCGGCAAAAAAAAAGAAAAATATTACATAGATCTTTTAAAAAAAAGTGAAAATTTAGTACAATCAACTTCACATAAAGTTAATAGTCGAGATGTATTAGATAAAAATTTAGTCAAATTAATTAAATTATTTAAGAACTCTTAGATATCAACTTCACGTGAAATCGACTACCCTTAAATTTCTACTATAAAAAAAAGTTTGACCTAGAGTAAAATGGTGGCTAAAGTGGGAAGTGTCCCCATGCGCAGAGCAAGAGTACAATAAGTCTACACACGTTAATGTTTGCATTACTTCCCTTTCAAGGCCATTTCTCTATTGTTCCTTCCACTCCATTTGGCCAAATTTTATTTTATTTTTCTCAAAAGATAATATTATTTTATTATTATAAAATAATAATATTTTTATAAAAAATATAAAAGAAGTTAGATATTTTTAATTATTATCAAATGTAATTAGAAGATAAATAATTTAAAAAAGAATAAAGAATAAAAAAATTATTA
The DNA here is from genome assembly GCF_000817695.3 of Arachis duranensis. NCBI lineage: Eukaryota > Viridiplantae > Streptophyta > Magnoliopsida > Fabales > Fabaceae > Arachis > Arachis duranensis. The sequence goes on along the minus strand of NC_029777.3, from coordinate 96,693,421 downwards.
GCATTTATTAGGTATGGTTATTGAGTTTACGTACTAAACTGCTGACTTGTTACACTATTTTCGACGCTGGATTTATTAGCTTTTTAAAGACATACCTATTCTTTATTTTCCAAACATTCCAACACAGCGCCGCGATGAAGAGGATTTTCTATTTACCTTCGATTTGAGCTATTACCCAAGATAAGGCTCGTTACCACCAATTAATGAAGGTCTCCTTTTTTTTTTTCTGTCATAAGTCAGGAGTTATTAATCTTAGACTCTAAATTATTGAAGACAGAAAACATTTGGCCAAATTTTAATATGAAAAAATATCTATTTAAGAATCTAATTTTTTATATATTGAAATTGTAAATAATTCTATACAGTTATTTAATTAAATTTATTTCGTTTAAATATTTTTAATAATAAATTAAAATTTTAGTAACTTTTATAATACCATAATATATGAAAATTAAATCCCATCGTGAGACATAGGCTAATTTTTTTAGAAATAAAGTACACAGAACGGTAAAGTAGTGTGTTTTTTATTTTTATTATTAGTATAGATGTTTATTTTTTTAATTTTAATTATAAAATTCAATCCTCAAATTTGAAGGTTATAAAATTACTAAAAAAATATAATCTTCAAATTTTATGATGACGGATTATTAAATTAAAAAGTTTGATTTATATTAAAATTTAATAAAATATAAATTTAAGGATTAAATTTAGGATAAAATATCTAAATAAATCAAGGAGCTACTAATATTACTTAATAGTTCTAAAATAAAAAACGTTATATAGATATTTCAATGTATATATCTATGTAAATCGAATTATTTTAATTCGAATTACACATTTTGGTACTAAATCGAATCAATTTGATTTGAATTAGTAGTGTTATTAGTAAATTGAAATTGTTTGATTTGAATTACAAATGATTAATGTTCGAAATATAATCAATAAGTACTAAATCGAATCAATTAGATTCGAACTCATATATAGTAAATCGAATCAGCTTAATTCATTTGAGTACTGATACAGATTATTGACATTTACTATTTTAAGTTAATTTATTAACTTTAAAATATAAATATCAATAAGAAAATACTCTTATTTGTATTCAAATAAAATATTAAAAAAATCAAAACGAATAAAAATAGAAATTTAATTTTTGTATTTTAGTTCAAATTTCAGAAAATCTATATTTTTATAACCTTATAAATTTAAAATGGGACAATAAATGATATCTAAAATTCACTAAAAATTATTCTTTGACTCATTAGCATCTAAAGAATTATTGCTGGAACTTTTGATGTTAAAAAATTTAATATAAAGTACAGCCCTCCAAGATTACATAGAGGTTAAAACTTGAGTTTTGTTAGAATAAAAAATAACGTATACTTATACAATATAAAAAGATTAACTATATTTATACAATATGTAATTTGAAACTTTAAATATATTATTTCTCAAGATTTAAATATATTTATACAATATATAATTTGAAACTTTCAATTAATTTTAAAAAATTAGTTGATTCGATTTACTATTCATAGACTATATTTCGAATATCAATCATTGATAATTCGAATAAAATAACTTCGATTTATCAATAATCCTACTAATTTGAATCAAATTGATCAATTTAGTACTAAAATCTGTAATTTGAATTAAATTAATTTAATTTACATAAATATATGCATTAGAATATCTACGTAACTTTTTTATTTTGGGACTATTGAGTAATACTAATAGCTCATTGATTTATTTAAATGTTTTACCTTCAAATTTATATATTTAAAAAATTAAAATTTAGTTATAATAAAACACGCCAAATTCTAATAATATTAAAAAATACAATTATTCACCCATATTAAAATTAAAAAAATGTCTGACATTTCTGTTAAAATTTATTATAAAGTTTGACAAATAACCAACTGATATTTAATCTTTATCTAACTTGGTCTAAATAAATTTGCACATGTACCATTGTACCGATCACATAATCCATTATTAGTTTATTACCAACTCAAAAACAAAACCACTTTTTTCTCTTCTCTTCCAGTCTTCTCCTTTTACATCATCCTTACCTCATTCCATTCATAATCCCTTTCTCTCACTTCCACTCCACTCTCTTTCTCTTCCTCTCTCTTAAATGCAAGGAGAAGCAGAAAGGTCCATGTGAACCTTGACGATCAAAAAGTGACTCCTTTTCCAATTCTCTATTAATTATTATATTATACACTTACATACCAATGGGTTCATGCTCTTCCCTTCAAAGAACCCAACAGACTGAAGAAAAAACCACCATGAAACTCAACCTCTCATCTTTTGCCTCCAAAGCTAACACCCTCATCATTCCACCATCACCCGTCAAGCCCAAAAATAATGAAACTTACCCGCTTGACGATTCTGCCCTTAACTCTCACCGCTCAACCACTACCACTTCATTCACAGATTATGATAAAAACGGTATATATATGTATATATTCCTCTTCTTTTCCTTCAAAAGTCTCTGCTTTTTTTTTGGTTTCCCTTTTTTCGCTAATTTTCTTGCTTCATGACATAATAATGAAGCTTTTTTTTGGTTCAAAACTAATAGGTTTCCTATTAGACCCAAGCTTGGGTTCTTGCTCTTCAAATGTTATTCATAGGTGTTTTCTTAAAAGTTAGAAGCTTTTAAATTTTTTTAACAACTGTATTATAGATTTCGTCAGTTTGACGGTTAAGAATTTTTTTATTTTTTAGCTTTGGGAATTCCGATACAAACTTTTAATATTCAGAGCGTTGACAAATCCTTGTTAATTTGTTTCTTATTTTTTATTTCTCTAAAAGATTATGCGTATATGTTATTGGTCGTCTCTTCGGCTCTGTTAGATTGATCGAATTCTAATTTGTTTATTTATTGAAATTCAGTGGTTATGTTTTGTTAATTGTTACCGTGTACAAATCCGTTCGTACAGAATTGTCTTGTGTAGTTTATGTTACAGTTCACTTCTACAGCCTCCCAGACCCAGTTACTTTTCACAATTATGAACATGAATTTTCTACCTAATTTTTCTATGGATTTTTTTTTTCTTTTTGTTCTAATTATCTCTCCTGAGGAGGAAGGAATTTTCTGCTTTCTGCTACTATACTTTGTGTGCTGAAAATGGAAAGGAAAAAATTGATAATATAAGCGTTAATGATGATTAATTAATTTGAAAGGGGTTAATTTGTTGTCCAGTTGTTTGTTTTATTATAGTACACACAGGGAGTGCTTACTACTTCTTCATCTTCTTTCTCCTCTTCTTCCATGTCTTTCCTTTTCTTGATCCTAATTGATTTTATGATAACTATATGTATATGATTTTTCTAGTAGAGTATTGTTAACCAAGGAATTCCCTGTGTACATGATATGGTTTAACTTAATCCCGAGTGCCGGAGCTTTATTTAAGGGTTTGTTGTTGGCTGATGAGTTGTGTTGCAATTTGAACCGGGGGAAATAACACAACGACCCTTGGGATAAGGTTTTATTGGTGGTGGTGTTGTTACAATTTGATGAGTTTTTTTCCGTGTTGATTTTTTTCTGAGTTACCATTCGTGGTGAAGTCTTAGTTGAATCGATGATATGACTTCGATTGCTAATTGTGATTTTAGTTACAAATATGGAGGCTTTGGTGATAAAAAATGCCATGTACATCAGAGCTGTGTTGTTTAACTCATTTTTTATGTGTATTTTATATTTTAACATGTATTATATACAAGAAGTTGATTTGGTGACTGAATTTTTGGTGTACACCTAGCATAATTGGGTTGTGATAATGTTAAAATTTCTTAATGAAAAGTTATTATTATAGGTTGCCATCTCTATCCCTTTGTGGACCAGTAATTTTACCCAAGAGTATTATGCCAAGATTGGAGTCTACTCTAACTTGTGGACCACAATGGGGTTGGCTGGTTGGCCATGTAGGAGTTACAATGAAGGAATAATTGGAGAGTTTTCAATAATATCTTTGAAAATTGATGAAGAATAATTGCCATTAATAAACACTAAATTGACTAAGATAAAATCTATTATTGAAAGAAACACATGTCTTTGGTGTACTAACACTACTGTAATCTGTTATCTGTCTTCTCTGATCTATTCTAAGTTCATTGTTATTTGTTCATGAACAATTTGTTGCTTTTATTCATAGGGTCTTCATAGCTCACTTGAACATATAATCCTTATGCGTTACCATGTCATGGATTCCATTCACTTGCTTTTCGCTTTTGCTTCGATTGTTGCATCTGAACATGGATTTTTCTTCTCTTCCTTTAATAGTTTTCCATTGTTTGAAGTAGCTAACTTAAGCATCCGCTTAAACAAGTGTCGAAGTTCATTTAAGGACCGCTGGTTAATGAGTTGCTGCATGCATAAGGCGGTGTTCGAACCCCCGACACTTGCTTAAGAAGATTGCAGAGTCTTGTTAGATGTGCACGTAGCATGGTTGTTTCTTCAATGATCTAACATTTCTTTGTTTCAATTTAGAGTTCACCCCATCGCGTGGCACCACTCCAGTGCACCATTCTTTCGCCACCCCTGTGATGACCAATAGCATTCCTGGTTCTGCTGCCGAGCCATATCCAACAGAAAGGAAAAAGAAACTGTTGGAGCTTTTTCGCGAAAGTATCAGAGAACACAAAGATGGTGGCGAAAACAATGAAGGAGACAAACCAATTATACAGGACTTTCTACTATCTAAATCTGCAAACAGCACTCCATATTTCTCAGAGACTAACTCTGCAGGCAGCGCTGTTAAATCTAAGCAGCGGTGCCTGCCGAGCTTGGTGCCGTGCCGCAGCTTCAGCGAGAGGCGAAGGAAGGGGAGTCCGGGTCCGGCAATCGCTGCTAATGGGAAGGCTTGAGTCCTCCTGTTGCAATCTTTATTAGCAAACATAAATCTTCCGCATCTTGGAAGATGAAGTCAATGTGATATATACGATAAATGTATGTAAAAATCTTTAGTATATGGCTGTAAAAAGCAATGTAGAATTATATTATGAATTTGGAAGGAAAAAAAAAAGAGAAAAGAAAACACACATAAAGGAAGAGATTTTTATTTAGTAATCGATCTTATGTGATCAACTTTATGTTTTAGACTAGTGGGATTATTGATATTGATGGGAGTGACTATCAGACCACAAAACTTGGATATTTATTTTGTGAAAGATATTTAATTGGGAACTTAAAAACTCAACCCCTTAGAAAAAGGAAAGAAAAACGATTGGCTTTGTTACCTGAAGTTGCGCACACGATTTATCCTGGTTCTTAAGATTTCGAAATTTTTTTTTTTTCTTCTTTTAGAGAATTAGAGTAATAATGGCAGATCCAGATAGTGTGACAATCCATTTAAATTACAATTACAGTTTATAAAATTAATTTGTTTACCTATGATGTTGACACTCATCCTGGTTCTAGAAGTTAGAATTGGTTAGATGAGTTAACATGACCCCCTTTTTTTTTTAAATGATCAACTAAGTTTTCTACTTTGCTATTCTTATTAATAACAAACTTTCGTCATACATTCATTGATATAATAATAATTAAACGTTACTATGGTATGGTAACTGTTATTTGGTATTAACATTTTTTAATTGTAATTAATATGATATCTGAAATTAGTTCATTAGACATTTAGATTTATTTAAATCAAAGTTGGTAGACATCAATCAAGTCACATGAACCAACTTTAGATGCCATATTGATCATAATTCAAGGGTGCCAGCATCAAATAACCATCACAGTACCAGAGTGACATTCACATCAGCACTAAATTAATAGTTGTGAGATGAAAGTTTTTTCCAGGATTAACAAAAGTCACATTTCTTAAAGTAGATAACTTTGGTCATTTTGAAAAACTAAACACAAACACTAGAGCCAACAGCTTTTAATAATTTTAGCCATTATTTAGTTAGCACAAATACTAAATTATTTTCAACAAATAAATTTTACTAATTCATAGGTGTAAATTTTAAAAAATGTGAGTACAAATTATATTGACTCATGTTCTATGCCAGTTGACGGTTTAGCCGACGTGTAGCTTTAACTCGGGGCGTGAGATTGCTCAGCACAAGGAATCCTTTTCTCCTTCCACTGGAGTCCAAGCGTCGGGAGGTCCTGCAAAAAACACTCCAATGATCAAGTCAGTGGAGCTGTTTAATAAAAAGGGTTAATACTCAAAATTGTCCCTGAAAGATCACGCGATCTTTATTTTCGTCCCCGAATATTTTTTTAATCAAATTAGTCCCTGAATGAATTTTTTTAAATCACATTCGTCCTTCCGTAAACCTCGTGACGGCGCCGTTAGAAATCTGCTGACCTGGAATGTGAGCTGACAATACAAGTAACACCTGGCATGGTGTGTGTGTTGCTGACGAGATATGTTTAGAGTATTGTATCAATTTAGTCCCTAAGTCTCAAATAAATAAACCCTAATTTCCATCCTCCGAAGAACATGATTGCCTTGCTTGAGCGTTGTCGTAGACCTAACTGCTGTTCAGGGAGGAGGAAGTTGATCTCGGCGCCATGATGGGGAGTGGAAGTGGAGAGTCCGGTGGTGGGTTTCCGTCGCACTCATACGGTAGTTATACTTCGAGCTCGTCCATGTGAAAAAGAAGACAAAACCATGAGAAAACCTGTTTCTGCGGTTTAAAAACTTTGATTAAGAAATCTGGGACATCAAAGAATTCATATCGGTTGTTTCGTACTTGTCCAAGATATCGGGTGAGTTTAATTTTGTATGAATGATAGCATCATATTGGCTTTCACTCTTTATGTGGGGTTAACATTTTTGTTCAATGTTTTTAGAAAGGGAGCCATTACAATTTTTTTAAATGGGTCGAAGAAAATGAAAATGTAGCTGTTGCAGAAGGTTCTGGGGGTGTCCTAGAAATCGAAAGAGAACTAGACATTGATTATGAAGATTGGAAGGTTAAATTAGCATGGAAAATATGTAGTTTAGAAGCAGAAGTTAGAGTACATAGAATGTTAATGTGCTTCATATTCACTAGTCTGATGCTAGTCATCTTAGTAGGAGCTTTACTTTGCATGTCATATATGTACAAGTAGGAGTGAGTGAATGTGATATGGTGGTGTGATTTAGGGAGCTTATTTTTTGTTTCCAGTATCATGGCTAAACTATTGTAATATGAAACTAGAGGTTATAAATGGCAACTTGGATTTTGAGTACACCTGTGAATGAAATATATTTATGCATCACTCACACTGTAATATGTAAAGAAGTAAATGGCAAACCAGAGACATAACAAGATAATAAAGTTCCTTAAATTTCTTAATATAAAGTGTTAATATGAAGTTCCCAACATTGCGTTTGTCACCACAAAAGGTAGTAAAGTTCCTAAAGGCGATTAATCAGAAACATTTCACACCAAGGTAAAACATGCATCCAAAATAAAGGCCTTACAAAACAGTGAGACTTGATAGTGTTTAACACAAACATATCTTTCCTAATCTATAGCCTAAAACCAAAAAACAAGCATATGCTCCGATGAAGGTCTTCAGATGGCGTTATCTTTCTTCCTTAGCCGCTTGAACCCCGAAGTCGGCACAAAGGTCATGAGACTTGTAAACTTCTTGGTTGTCGCAACATTAGATCCTTTGATTGTTCTAGCAGAAATTGGAATTGTTGTAGTTGTTAGAGAAAGTTGGGGAGAGACAGTTCTTTTTCCTTTTCCCTTAGAAACTTGAAGCTTTGGTGGTCTTCCCCTCATCTTAGCCTGCATGAACTCTTGGCATCACTTCCTGCATGGCTGGGATTAATCCCTTCAAAAATAGTTTACATCGACAAGATGTTGCATTGATTCAGTCCTCAAATGATATTTCATTAAATCAAATAAGTCCTTAATAGATTTTTCATTAAATCAAATTGGTCCTTTAAAATCTTTTCGAGAATCACATTCATCTTTACCTTCTGCATTTCCGAGCTAAAGGCCCATCCATTTTCCTTGTAGTCACCAAGGTCATTGTGCAGCAGCTCAAGAAACCATTGCTAGTTGTCTCTATTTTCGACATCCACAAATGCATAAGCAATCACGAACATGTGATTGATGGCATCCTGGCCACAAGCAGTCAGAAGCTGCCCTCCATGCAAGCTCTTCAGAAAGGCTCCATCCAGGCCAATCAATGGTCTACACCTGGCCTTGAATCCTTTCTTACACGCATCGAAACATACATAAAACCTTTAAAACTGTGGAGGACTCTCAGGCATGGGAATGACACCAACTTGGATTGTTGAACCTGGGTTGATGGTCCACAGTTGGTTAGCATAGTCCTAGATAAGTGCATACTGTTCAACTTCATCTCCTTCCACAACTTTCCGTGCTGCCTTTAAGGCCCTAGTAATACAGGTCCTATTTAGCTTAATGTTACACTTCCTCACAAACCAGTCATAAACCTCTTTATGCTTCATAGTTGGGTGCTTTCTAAGCTTAGGAATCAGCTTATCCAAGGTCCACTCTTGTGTTGCAGCCCTGTTCTTTCTCTTCCTAGCACATGTGTGTTCATCAACTAGTGTCTTAATCTGCCGTACCCCATTTTGCTTGTTACATGAACAATAAACAACCCAAGGACATCCCTCTATTTTGCATAAAAACCTGACTCTGACGTTATCATTTTTGGTAAAAATGATATTTCTACCCCATAGTATGGTGTAATCCCTAGTTGCATTCATAAAGTGGTGCTTCGACTTAAAAATCATGCTAACCTCAAGCTTCAGATTTCCAAATTTTGCCTTTTCATTGTATGGTGGATACACAGTAGCCTTTTCTTCATCAGAGTCCCAGACCTTATCCATATCTTTCGAGTGCCAGGAGTCACAGTCAGATTCACCCTCAATTTCAGTTTCCTCTCCCGAGTCTATCAGTCCAAGTACAACAAAGTTCAGTTATCCAATCAACATGTGTGATTAAAAAATAACATGAGTAACATTAGTGGAAATACCAATCATGACTTACCATAATCAGATGGCTCGTCCTCTTCAATATCTTCATAGCTAGAGTCATCGGTGTCAATAACCTTCTCAGCCCTTCTAGAAGAAGTTGGTCTGTGCTTCTCTCTAAAATCAGTTTTTCTTATCCCTCTACTTTCAAAGTCATCACTCCAACTGTCAGTGTCACTAAGATCTCCCAAGATTTTAGTGGATTTATACAGACTGTCCTCAGCACTCTCATATGAGTCATGAAAGTCACTATCATCCTGAATTGGAGGTGGCTTAACAGCTCGACCAGACCTTGTGAAATGCTGAGGTTCTTTGTTCTTATTTTGAGCATTTGACTTCTTTGGAGGTTGATGGCTACTACTTGGTTTAATAGCAGTGCTAGGATTTGCTAGTTGGGAGAAACTTTTTGGTTGGAACTTGGCCTGGGGTTTGAGCTTTTGTGTTGGCTGAGAACTACACTTTCTGGTGGGCTGAGAATTGGGCTTGTCAATGGGCTTTTTTGTGGGCTGGGAGGACCTTGTTTTGGGCTTCACATAATCCATTTTCTTGAGAGTTGGGAGTGGTTTTGGCTTTATTCTTGGAAGTGGGATGCAGAGGGTTAGTTGTTGGTGCACGAAATTATGATCTCAATGGCTCCAACAACTTGGTACGCACAATTGTAATATCACTCTTTTTCACAACCTCGCATAACTAACCAGCAAGTGCACTGGGTCGTCTAAGTAATAAACCTTACGTGAGTAAGGGTCGATCCCACGGAGATTGTCGGCTTGAAGCAAGCTATGGTCACCTTGTAAATCTCAGTCAGGCAGATTAAAATGAGTATGGAGTTTTGATAATTAAAAGATAAATAAACATGAAATAAAGATAGAGATACTTATGTAATTCATTGGTGGAAATTTCAGATAAGTGTATGGAGATGCCTCATCCCTTTTGAATCTCTGCTTTCCTACTGCCTTCATCCAATCCTTCATACTCCTTTCTATGGCAAGCTGTATGTTGGACATCACCGTTGCCAATGGCTACTTCCCGCCCTCTTAGTGAAAATGGTCCAAATGCGCTGTCACCACACGGCTAATCATCTGTCGGTTCTCGATCATGTTGGAATAGAATCCAGTGATCTTTTTGCGTCTGTCACTATGTCCAACACTCGCGAGTTTGAAACTCGTCACAGTCATCCCTTCCCAGATCCTACTCGGAATACCACAGACAAGATTTAGACTTTTCGAATCTCAGGAATGGCCGCCAATAATTCTAACTTATACCACGAAGACTCCGATCTTTCAGAATGGAGGCTAAGAGATATACACTCGATCTAAGGTAGAATGGAAGTGGTTGTCAAGCACGCGTTCATAGGTTGAGAATAGTGATGAGTGTCACGGATCATCACATTCATCATGTTGAAGTGCAAGCGAATATCTTAGAATAAAAATAAGCTTGAATTGAATAAGAAGACAATAGTACTTTGCATTAATACTCGAGGAACAGTAGAGCTCCACACCTTAATCTATGGTGTGTAGAAATTCCACCGTTAAAATTACATAAGTGTCTGGAGGTCCAGGCATGGCCGCATGGCCAGCCTCCCCAAATATGAAAATATAATACCCAGAATGTAGAATACAATAGTAATAGGTCCTATTTATAATGAAACTAGCTACTAGGGTTTACAGAAATAGGTAAATGATGTAGAAATCCACTTCTAGGACCCACTTGGTGTGTGCTTGGGCTGAGAATTGAGCTTTACACGTGTAGAGGCTTCTCTTGGAGTTAAACGCCAACTTTTATGCCAGTTTGGGCGTTTAACTCTAACTTGTAACCTGTTTCTGGCGTTTAACTTCAGAATAGAGCAGAGAAGGGGCGTTTGAATGCCAGTTTGTGTCGTCAAAACTCGAGTAAAGTATAGACTATTATATATTGCTGGAAAGTCCTGGATGTCTACTTTCCAACGCAATTGAGAGCGCGCCATTTGGAATTCTGTAACTTCTGAAAATTCACTTTGAGTGCAAGGAGGTCAGAATCCAACAGTATCAGCAGTCCTTTGTGAGCCTCTGAATAAGATTTTTGCTCAGGTCCCTCAATTTCAGCCAGAAAATACTTGAAATCACAGAAAAATACACAAACTCATAGTAAAGTCCAGAAATATGAATTTTTCATAAAAAATAATAAAAATATACTAAAAACTAACTAAATCATACTAAAAACTATGTAAAAATAATGCCAAAAAGCGTATAAATTATCCGCTCATCAGTTGTCAATGGCTGTGAGTGGCTCTTTGTGGACTATGATGCAATTTTTGTTGCTTGCATTGTAAGCTGTATGCTGGGTAGCTTCAACAAAGAGGCATTCATTGGCAGAATTACCTCATCATCCTCACTCATGCATTCCACCATGTGTGGCTCTGAAACTCCATGTTCAAAGAATATGTTCATCACATTGTAATTCTTTCTACAAGTCTTACACATTTTAAGCAGATCTTTATCAGTCTCCAACTTCCTCAGCCCACTTTTAATCGACAGCCAAGGAACTTTCCACCAACATATGTCCCCCTCAGCATATCCCAGTTCCTTATAGTATCCTTTAACAAAAAACACATCAAACGTATCCCCATCAACCCCATCAAGACTTCTGTATTATCTGGTTCGTAGATTCTACTTTTTTTTCTTATCATTTTTAAAATTTCCACCATAATAAAATATGAATGTCATCGGAGGAACCTCCATCTAAGACTGGCAATGCCTCCAAACCCTATAAAAATTTAAAACAGAACATAAAAAACACTAAATCATCACCAACACAGCAACTAAACCAGCAACCATTACTCCATTAACACAAACAATAGTTATGATTTTTCTAAGCCACAAAAATAGAGTCTTTCCTCATTTACGCATATAACCGATCATAAACCAAACCCTGGGATGAAACTCTAGACCAGGGACGGAGCTAGATAAAATGTTAGAGGGAGGCTAAAAATATTTACACAATAAAATAAGACTAAAATAAAATTTTAACGGGGGGCTAAACTGAAATTTACATATAATTTATATGTAAAGATTTAAAATTAGGGGGGGCGATTGCCCCTTTTGGTTCTATGTGGCTCCGCCACTGCTCTAGACCCTATGCACTAACAGATTCTTAACGATGACTCAATCATATAATGCGAAAACTAGGGGTTTACCTAGCGTTACCAATTTTTTTCACAAGATACAAAAAACTTTACCTCTCACTTCGAACGCAGAAACAATGCTGTATAGTTGCCTTCAAGTTTTCCACCAAGCTCTAGAACAGACGCACGAACAATGCTCCACGACTACTCTAATGGTTGCGGACGATGGCGCGGTCTTCTTCGTCTTCGTGATGGTTACTTATGGGTCAAAAAAACAGAGGGTCATGGTGAGAATGAAGAAGAAGTGATGACTTGTTCCACAGACAAAGTGTAAAACGTTACACTCTACTCTCAAAACGGTGGCGTTTCACAACTAAGCCTCTCAAGGTGCCAAACGACGTCGTTTGGTTGGGTGGACTGCCAGGTCACATTCCAGGTCAACAGATTTCTAACGGCGCCGTCACGAGGTTAATGGAAGGACGAACGTAATTTTAAAAAAATTCATTCAGAAAATAATTTGATTAAAAAAATCATTCGGGGATGAAAATGAAAATCGTGTGATCTTTTAGGGACGATTTTAAGTATTAACCCTTAATAAAAATGAAATCTTGTAACGATTCTTATGTTATTAGCCTTTTTTGTCTTTGCTTTTTGCTCGTATCCTTTTACTTGGTGTTATACCCACGAAAAAAAAAAAGGAAACAGAAGTGCATAGTCACGTGGGTGGCACATGCCCCCACTTAAACCCCTTCCCCCCTCATTCTCTCGAGCCTTCCCTGATCCCCCCTCTCTTTTATTTTCATTTCCTTCATACAAATCAAAACCAAACCCTCTCTTTTCCTTCATCTCCTCTTCCATTCCATCTTTTTCATTTCAAAATCTTCATCCAACCACAACACACCAGATTTCATTTTACCCTTTTATTTTATCTCTATTTTAATATATCATCTATATTCAAAGTAAATTTTTATTTTTCACAACCCCAAATCAAGAAGCTCATACTAATGAGTGAAGGAAGCATTCAAATTTGAGTTCCAATTATTATTGAGGCTTCAAGGTAACTCTTTGACTCAATAATTAGCCATATTCCCAATTTTTGTCATCTATATATTTATGGGTATGTATAAATCCGAATTAGGGTTATTAGGGTTAGAAAATTTGGGGCTTTTGTCAAGGTGAGTAAGATTATGTTAATTGACAATATTAGTAGCTCACAAATATCATTATTGTCATATTTCTAGAGTTGTAGAATTATTGGACATCATTTGGTAGCTCGTTGACGCGCTCAGAGTTGCTTCCGGTTCTTTTGAATCAAGTTGTGAGTGGATATTATATCTATAATTGTTTTTAAATATATTATTATCAATATCTATGTTGAATCATTAATTTTGGAGTTTGAAAATATTTTATTATTGTGATTTCTGAATTTTTGAAAATAAATATTGATTTGTGAAACTTACAATTTTATAAAAATACACACGAGATGATATTTATATATTTTGTAAAGCATACATGTTTTTTTTTTATTTGACTTTATTAAATTTTAATTAAATTTTAGTATGCATTCTTATATATAT
>NC_029777.3:96678587-96679330 GCF_000817695.3 Arachis duranensis | reverse complement strand
TCCATATGTCACAGGCAGGATCCTCGTGTGGGTTATGTTATTTTGAATCTTGAACTGTTTAGGTAGTAATTATGATTTGGTTATGTAAGACTTATGGATTTAACTATATACTCTAGTTATCAACTTGATATATATATATATGATGCGCATTTTGGATATATTTGGTTGTGGATATAATTTGGAGTATGTTGTTGTTGTTGTCTTGGAAATGGAGGTTTATTATTAATACAGGGAGTTAATATTTATGTTGGTAAGGTCCTAGAAACAGAGGAGATTCTGTCCGTTTTTCTAAGAATTTGATCGTTTGGCTTGCTGAGGGACTTGTCCCTTGAGCGCCAGTCATGGCTTGGTTCGGGTCATGACAAAGTGGTATCAGAGCTTTAGGTTTTCCTGTGTAATATGGAGCAAGTGTCCTTTAGTAAGATCACAATTGTGCAAATGGAAGCCGGCCCATTTTCATAAAGTGTGATGTTACTAGAGGCCTATAAGAAGTTGTCCTCAATCTTTTGGTCTCATAATTCTTTCTGTCTGTTCTATTGTCTTCAAACTCCATATATATATGTCATTGGTGATTCAATCGCTCTACTTACTCGATAGGTGGAAGATGCCACCTAAGAAAAGACATGGTGGAACTGTTGGTGCTCCTGATACTGCTGAATCCAATAGGGCAGTTTCTCCACCACTTGGAGTGCTTCGACAAAGGCCAAGGAGCCAAAGGATAGCTGATAGGCGCGAAGGAGAGA
>NC_029777.3:96674051-96675892 GCF_000817695.3 Arachis duranensis | reverse complement strand
TTTTACCTTCTGGGTCTGGGGGATTCTCAGTCTTTTGCGATGCATCTCGGATTGGACTTGGTTGTGTATTAATGCAGCATGGCCGCGTTATTGCCTATGCCTCGCGACAACTCAAGAAGCATGAGCAGAATTATCCAACTCATGACCTGGAGATGGCAGCGGTCGTCTTTGCTTTAAAGATTTGGAGACATTACCTTTATGGTGAGACCTGTGAGATCTATACGGATCACAAGAGTTTGAAGTATATATTCCAACAAAAGGATTTAAATTTAAGGCAACGGAGATGGATGGAGTTGCTAAAAGATTATGATTGTACCATTTTGTATCATCCTGGAAAGGCAAATGTTGTAGCAGATGCCCTTAGTAGAAAATCTATGGGTAGTTTGGCCCATATCACTCTTGCAAGGAGACCAATTGTTGAAGAAGTCCATCAATTGGAGGCCAGTGGAATTCAATTTGATCTTGGAGAATCAGGAGTTTTCTTAGCACATGTTCGAACCCAATCTTCCCTGATAGAACAGATCAAGGTTGCACAAAGTGATGATCCGAAACTAAGAAAGCTTATGGAAGATGTTCGCAATGGGAGGAACTTAGACTTTTCTCTTGATCAAGATGTTTTGCGTTGTGGTCAACGCTTATGTGTGCCAGATAACCCCGACTTGAAGAAAGCTATTTTGGAGGAGGCTCACAATTCTAAGTATACCGTTCATCCAGGCTCCAATAAGATGTATCAAGATTTGAAACAATTGTTTTGGTGGGAAGGCATGAAGAAAGACATAGGAGTTTTTGTTTCTCATTGCTTAACTTGCCAACAAGTTAAAGCTGAACATCAAAGACCTGTTGGGTTATTGCAACAAATTGAGATACCTGAATGGAAGTGGGAAAGGATTACGATGGATTTTGTAACAGGTTTACCTCGTAGTTTTAAAGGTTTTGATTCAATTTGGGTAATTGTGGATAGAATGACGAAGTCAGCTCACTTTCTTCCGGTGAAAACAACTTTCAGTGCAGCTCGGTATGCTCAACTTTATGTTGATGAGATAGTTAAGCTACATGGAATTCCAGTGTCCATTATTTCAGATCGCGGGCCCCAGTTCACCTCTCATTTTTGGAAATCTTTTCAAAAAGCGTTAGGAACCCGTCTAGATCTTAGCACAGCTTTTCACCCTCAAACTGATGGGCAATCAGAAAGGACGATCCAGATATTGGAAGACATGTTAAGGTGTTGTGTTCTAGATTTTGGTGGAAATTGGGACAGCTATCTACCTTTGATCGAGTTCTCTTATAATAATAGTTATCAAGCCAGCATTCAAATGGCACCATTTGAGGCTCTTTATGGGAGAAGATGCAGGTCACCTATTGGGTGGTTTGAGGTTGGTGAGGTTAAGCTTTTAGGGCCAAATTTGGTACAAGATGCGGTTGAGAAGGTTCGCATAATAAGAGAACGTTTATTAGCAGCTCAGAGTAGGCAGAAGGCTTATGTTGATAACAGAAGGCGTAACTTAGAGTTTTCAGTGGGTGATCAGGTATTTCTTAGAGTGTCGCCTATGAAGGGAGTGATGAGGTTTGGGAAAAGAGACAAACTTAGTCCTCGATACATTGGTCCATTTGAGATACTGAATAGAATAGGTGCAGTTGCTTACCGCTTGGCATTGCCGCCTGAGTTGTCCATGATTCATCCAGTCTTTCACGTATCAATGTTGCGCAAATACCTTCCTGACTCATCTCATGTACTTGCATCACAAGCCATAGAGCTGAAGGAAGATTTATCATTTGAAGAGGAACCAGTGGCTATAGTTGATCGCCAAGTAAAGAAACTACGTTCTAAAGAGATAGCATCT
>NC_029777.3:96649675-96672561 GCF_000817695.3 Arachis duranensis | reverse complement strand
TATATATATATATATATATATATATATGATGCGCATTTTGGATATATTTGGTTGTGGATATAATTTGGAGTATATTGTTGTTGTTGTCTTGGAAATGGAGGTTTATTATTAATACAGGGAGTTAATATTTATGTTGGTAAGGTCCTAGAAACAGAGGAGATTCTGTCCGTTTTTCTGAGAATTTGATCGTTTGGCTTGCTGAGGGACTTGTCCCTTGAGCGCCAGTCATGGCTTGGTTCGGGTCATGACACTTGGGGTGTCTCCTCTTTTATAGATGATCGGATGCATAGTTTTTGTAACGGCTTAAGAGTTTTTTGCTCGTGTTTGTGAAGGTAGTTGAGATCATTAATATCTCAAATGGTTATTCCGAAGATGTTGCACACGTGTAGTCTCTATCCGAGATATGATCAGGTGCCAGTTAAATCGAGGTTTTACTGGTATAGTCCAACTTAGGGGGGTTCGTAGTACGGTTTGGATCGGTTTTGAGTCAAAAATTCATCCGATTTGAACACTAATTTTACTTGCAGTACGATTTGGATTGGATGATTTTTAAAAAAATAAAATAAAATCTGATCTGATCCAATTTCAAGCGGTTTGGATTGGATTGGATTTGCAATTTTGTAAATTTAAAAAATTAAATACATATAACAAGTCTCAACATCAAATTTTAAATAATCAATAATATAACAAGTCTTAACAATATCTTAAAAACCAACGATAATATAACAATAAAAATAAAATTATAAATTAGTTAAAAATAAATAAATAAATCATATTTTGAACATAAAAAATATTTATTAAATAATAATAATATATGGATAATATAAAAATATATATCAAATTGAACATGTTATAAGTATAATTATAAATATAATAATAAAATAATAATATTATAGCACATTATCCGATTTGGATTGGATTAGATCGGTTATGAAAAGTCGATCCGAAATCCGATCCGATCCAGCGATTTGCAAAAAATAGAATCCAATCGAATTCGAATTAGTGCGGTTTTAAGCGGTTTTTAGTTTAAATTGAATTGGATAAGCGGTTTAATTTGGATCAGTTTGGATTTGAACACCCCTAATCCAACTCATATATGCAAACTCTTGGTAAATATAAGTGCAAATTATATATTTCTTGTATGCAAACACCTACAAATATGGATGTAATTTATTATTGACAAAATATTGACTCAAAATAATAATATTTACTAATCACATAGCATTGCTCAATTAAAAATTGGGATAAGTATGATTTTGGTTCCTAACGTAGGGGCCAAAAATTTATTTCGTCCCTCGCCTTTTTTTTTGCAACAAAATGGTCCCTGAGGTTACGATTTGTTTTAAAATCGTCCCTCAGACGATTTTACCCCTGTGGTCGTTAGGTTTAGTTACGACTGTTTTAACGGATATGGGAAACGTTAATTAATATAAATAAATAATAATAGAATGATTAAATCAAGAAAGTGAATGAATGTGAAGTGCAGGGGAGGAAGGAATAATGACGGGAGCTGCTGTTGAAGGTCGACGACTAGGGTTCAGGAGACAGTGGCGTCCATGGCTTCCCAGAGCTCAAGAGCCTCACGTTTTCGTTCAGATGCAAAGGAGTTGCTCTGTGGCCATGGTGAGAGGCCAATTTTGCAAACTTCATCGACGAAGGATAACCCTGGACGAAGATTTTGGGGTTGTGTATACTATGAGGTAAAGTGTTCTTCCTATTTTGCTATTGTGTGTATACTATGAGGATGGGTGTGATTTCTTCAGATGGGCAGATCTGGAACCTGGAGGTGTTCAGCAAGAGTTGAATTTGCAAGAAATAGGAGGAAGATAACGAAATTAAAGGCAAGATTGAAGGAGTTGGAGATGAAGCTTTGGGTTGTGGCTGTTCTATGTATTGCTGGGTGGGTAGGGCCTTTGTTCTTATTCCTGCAGAATCATTACAACTTGAAGCACCCGAACGGAATGCACTTAGGTTATAGATGATTTGGTAGGGAATGTTATGAGATTTTCTGTGTTGTGTGGGTAGAGTTTGAGGGTATTCTGTGATGTTACAGTGGTTTAGGTTTGTAGCATCTTTGAAACTGTTTGAATTAATGAAGGAAAGTGTTGTTTAATGTTGCCCAAATTGTCACCTTCTTTAATGGTGGAGTTGTGTTATTTTGTAATGTAAAAGTAGTTTATGAGCAAAGCAGAAAAGCATTCAATAGAAGATCTATAAATTCAGCAATTAGTAATGGAATATTTCATTTGATGACTAGTTAAAACATAGACAAATATTTTGTGTTTGCCTCCATATGCCTAGTACCAAAAAACAGAGAAGCAACACTTCAAGTGTCCTCAGGCACTTAGTACCAAAATACAGTACTCAAACCAATGTAATTAAGGTAATGTTCTTAATGTAAATAGCCAATACCAAAATTAAAAACACTGCTTGCAAAACATTAACACAAGAGTCACAAAAGATTTCACACTCAAATCCTAAAGATTTCCCCACTGAGATGTGGGCCTAAGTCATCGGACAGGTGACACAGAAACCAGACCCAAGAGTCCGTAGTCTCCGCCTCCACAATCGCATAGGCAATTGGAAGAATCTGGTCATTTGGGTTTCTTTCAACTGCAGCCAATAGTTGTCCACCTTGGGGTGTTTTCAAGAAGCAACCGTCCAGCCCAATGAACCTTCTGCAGTGTTGAAAACTTTTCTTGCAAGCATCAAAGCATACATACATTCTTTGGAAAACACAATAGTTCATCAGTTCTGCGTTCTGTCTCTCTTGAGCAAAATCTGGTGATCTAATAACCTTCAGAATCACTGTGGAACCTGGGTTTGTTCTTAGGAGTTCATGGCAGTAGTCGTTTATTCGCTTGTACTGCTCCATAAAGGCGCCCTGTATCTGACTCAAAGCCTCCTGTTTTGTCTTAGCTGCCATTGCCTTGATAACGGTTAGGTTCCATTTTTTGTGAGCCTTTGCAACCAGCTCCTTCACCTTGATCTTTGGGTTGGATTCAATTCTTCTTAAACTGGCTACCCAACCATTTGCTGTGCATAATCCCAACCCGGTGTGTCTGCATGCAGGTACGTTGGAGATTTATGCTTCTTAGTTTCCCAGTGGACTCCTCACCGACCCTGTGTGCATATAACTAAAAGGGGCAGCCTTTCTGACAAACAGCTCGGACCCTCACCAAATCGCACTTCTTGAATTTAATGTTCCTAGCTGTGTTGACTGCATAGGCCACCACTGTGTCCTTGAACTCCTGCCGAGATTCATACAATGTGCCCACCTTCTATTGGTACTTTCCCATGTCCTTTTGTATCTTATGCACTAGAAACATCTGCCCCCCCTCAACATAATCCTCCCCATCATCAGCACCCATCCCTACTCCTACAATTATATGGTCCTGCTCCAATTCATCACTGTCAACTGCATCCTCATCATCCAAATCACTTGTAACAACCTTTTTGCCCTTCTCCACATTATAGTCCTTCGGCACAACATTATCTTCACCGAATCCACTTTCATAGTCGTACACCTCATCACTGTCAATGAAGTGGATGTCTTCCACACTATTTTCCTCTTCATTAGATGTAAAGTATGTTGGGTCATCATTGTCTTCGCCACTGCTAACATCATCACTATCCGCCTCTTGGCCTAATTCCACTCCACCATCCTTATTCTCGCATTCTTGTTGACCAGCAACCCTAGCTCTATCACTGTTATCTACATTGCCTTCGAACACCATTAAATCCATACCACCACCTAAGGGTTTCTCATTCTGGCCACCTACCGTTTCTCCCCCCACGTCCAGAAAACCCACCTCCGGAATCCCTCGGCATCCTCAACCTTATGCACCACAAACAGATCAACAAAGCCTCTCCTCCCTGCTATGGTACACATTTCAATTGCCTCTGTGTCACCTCCCAACAGCTTCAAGTGACGCTCATAATCATCCTCAGTTGGGTCTTTGTACCATAACGCGAAAATGTTAGATTTCAGGTATCCAAGCTGTCTCAGTTCCTCGTATGCCTCAAACACACTCCACCGATCGCCGTCAATGTCCTCCACAACTGTAGATTGACCCTTCAAGTACTTGAGCACACCATTTTCATATCCAAATAACCCACCATGGTGCACCCGCATGTTGAAGAGTGCCATCTCCTTCCCGAAAAACCCTATTAATCAACACAGGGAGTTAGTCAACCAACTATGAACAACTACAATTAGTTCAAACCCTAGCCTTCCACACACTTTCGCACAATACACATTAAGAAACGAGAAATTACATTCACATAATAACGCTTACCTCGCCAAGGGATTTTTGTTGGAACGAAGCCAAGTTAACAACCCAGGAAGTTTTCCGGCAACCTCTCTCAAGCTACCAACGCCGGACGTCGCAGGAAGGCCTTCCAAGGGTTTCGCACAATCATTTCACACAAACGTTTCACTCTGGAGTCCTATTCTCAGACAAAGCGTTGCTTGGGAAAGGAAAATTGATCTCGCGGGAAGTAATACCAACCATCAAGGGCATTTTCGTATTAAAAATTTATTTTTGGGGGCAAATGACGATTTTAAAACAAACTGGAATCTCAAGGACCTTTTTGTTGCGAAAAAAAAGGCGAGGGACGAAATAAATTTTTGGCCCCTAACATCATACTTATCTCATTAAAAATTATATTAACTCATCTGTTCAATTTCAGAAACAAAAATGGGCATTACCTCAATATAATATTAATGTACAAATTCGAATCATTTTTTAAGGATGTTATGTACCAAACTTCCTCTATGTCCATGTACCAAACTTCCTCTATGTCCATGTTATATATACTAGATATTAGTTATCAAAATCCTTAAATTTGTCCACACCTTTAGATCATGTGTTGCCAACTTGCCATAACACTCTCTTTAGCTCCTTTAGTTGATTCATCATTCTCTCCCATTCTTTCACATATCACATATGTTGCTTTAGCTATAGAGAAAATCAGGACCACTGTTCTACCTCCAAAACTCCAAAAGCCTTCTTACAATTGGCAGCATTGGCATACAAAATTTACAACGGCACCATACAAGTCAAATATGTGAAATGGCTAGAAATATTTATCAACTGTAGGGTTCATTTGGCCTTCAGCAAAATCTTAAATACCTGGGAAATAACTGTACTAACAATTTACAACAGATAAAGCAGCAACTTCCTGAATCTACAAGTTCATTAAGTTAAATAACAAAATATAAACTGTAAACCAGTTTGCATACTCTCTACTTTTAAGATTAAAAAAACAAGAAGGAATTAAGGAATTTCACTGAATGGGAAAGATGAGAGCATAACCTAAATGAACAAGAACAAGTCATTGATATGAAAGGAGTAGTAGGCACATGAAAAGCTTTGACCTGGATTTGAGCTGCTACTTTTTAACTGCATTTTCCAAATTATCTACTTACCCTATTCCACTCATTCACATGCCAAATCTTCACACTGCTAGTTAAGATTTCCATTACCACTCTGGATCTAGAACCTCACATTCTGATCAGCGAACCATAATTGCAGTACTTGCCTTTTCCCTTCTCAGTCATGATCTAACACCAAAACTACCTTCTTTTAGCATCAATGTAAGCTTCTATGAAGTATTGTTGTTGCTTGCCGTTAGAAAGTAGCAAGACATTAACCAAGCAAAGAAAACGAGCAAGGATATTTTCACAACATAGGTAGCTCAGTTGTGTTTTACTTTCCATTTGCTTGATAGTGATAAAATTTGATATTATCACTCAGTGTGAACTGATAGGATTTGGGTGGTCTCTGGTACTTGTATGCCGGTGACTGGCAGCAATATATACTCAAGAGTATGGACAGAGGCTTTAGGCAATTAAGTTCCAGTATTCTCATTTCAATATTCCATACTAGTATCTCAATCTCTGCGAAACCCTACTCATTTGATTCAAATGCGACATTATATTCGCAAACCTCAGCAATCATTGGAGAAACCATATTTGAAAACCTGCAGAGTGCCAACTTGAGAAAATTTAGTTACATGTTCATTTTCTACAAAAAATATCGAATTTAAATGGAAAACCTAGTAACATTACAACACTGCTTAACATTGCTTATTTTTACAACACCTAGACTAAGAAATTAGTTGTATATAGCTAGATCACTAGAACAACAAGGCAATCCAACTGGATTACAAATTTCAATACAATGTTATACATTGTTATCAAATACCTTCTTTTTATCGTATATCTGAATCAAACTGGAAAAAAAGTGCAATCAGACTGCAGAAATACTCGTGCATTTACATTTTCTTCATAAGGTCCTCAATTTTCTCGGAGGCTTCATACATATTTTTCTGTTTGACTTCTTCCAATAGCAAACGACAAGTTTTCAATCTAGGCATTACATCTTGATCAATCATGTCCTCAAATAAAGAGTATGCCCACTTGTATCTATCTGCTCTACAGAGCCCATGAATCAGAAGTGTATAGGTAGAGATATCAAGACCAAGATGATGTTTGTTGACCATGTCATTCAATATATCCTTCAACCAACTATCTATTTTTCCCGTTTTAAAGCATAATTTGATCATTGGGTGGTAAGTTTGAAGATCAGGCTTACAGAGGCCCGCATCTTGCATCTCCCGCAATGTATCAAAAGCTCTATTCTCTTGTGCATAATGACAGAACATAGAAATCATTGAATTATAGGTGGATGTATTTGGGACAACACCATCATTAGGCATCGTCACCTTGAATACAAACATAGCATCATCTACTTTGCCTGCTCTCCCTAATGTGTAAATGAATGAATTGTAGAATAAGGTATCAGGTTTGCATCCAACAGACCTCATTCTCTCAACTACTTGCAAAGCTTCCTCAAATTTTTCTGCCTTCGCCAATGCAGACATGATGGTAGTATAAGTAACCACATTTGGGGAGCAACCATGTGCTTGCATTTCATCAAGCAGCTCGTAGACCCTGTCAAAATTCTGTTCTTGGCAATAGCATTGGATGATGGTTGAGTAACTTATAACACAAGGGTGACAACCATGTCCTTTCATCTCTTGGATTGTCCACTGTGCCTCATCCACACGACGGACTTTGCACCAGCCATGTATAAATATGTTAAACGTATAAGCATTTGGAGCAATGTGCTGCTTTAGCTCCAAGAAAATTTCACGAGCTTGTTCAACAAATTCCTCTTTGCATAGCGTATCAAGCAACAAGTTCATGGATTCGGTGTTCTTCTCCAACCCAAGAGATTCTAAGCTATCAAATATCCTTACTGCATCTTCCCACTGTCCTGCACCAACAAACCTCCTCATCGCCTTAGCTATAGTATTCAGAGTAACAAGACCCACCTCATGCATTTCTTCCAAGAAATCTCTCAACTTTTCCATTTGCTTCATTTTCCCTAATATGTCTATCATCATATCATACGATTCCGGCGAGTGTCTAAAGCCTGATCGCAAACCTGCCCATTTGAATATCCCCAATGCAGACCTCCAATCGTCTTTAAATCGATGGAGTAACCTTTGAATAAGGTTCTGAGATAGATGTATACCATCACAAGCTGGATCATTGAAAAGAGACCGGAGAATTTCTCGGTCGCTGTTCCCTTTGCTAGCTTTTGCAATGAGAATGTCAGCATATTTAGTAAGCTCTAGACATTGTTCTTCATGCCAAAACTCTCTAGCTCCTACACAGTGAGAAGATACTAACTGTGAAGAGAAACTTCTAGATACCAGAACCTTACAACATAGGCTAGCGGAATCGCTGGCAACAGAACGATATATTGAGTGCATAGGGGTGATTTACAAGTGAACTCAAAACAGCCACAGTAACAAAAAGGGACTGAGGAACAAAACCCTGCTAGACAAGTAAGCATAAAGAAAATTAGGTTTTCCATCAAGCAACGAATAATGAGAGCTAATATCTTACATCAAAATTAGAGAGCTCGAAGAGACAACGACCGATCAACCTTCGCGACGGCAATGCCACCGGATCAACGCGTCCTTCGTGCGACGGCGCCGAGAAGAGGAGCGATGAGAACTAAGAAGAGTTCGGCGATGCGATGAGAAGAGTACGACGGCACCCACGCTTTGCCCCAGCTGGCGGCCACAGCACCCTGTACCGGAGGAGAAGAGTTCGGCGATGAGGGACGGTGATGTTGGCTGGCTGGGCTTAGGGTTAGGTTTCAGAGTGTGAGAGAAAGGGGCTGGGATGTTTCTTCGTTCTTCTCTTCTGATTGCAAAACGGCGTCGTTTCACCGATGCACTGAACATCTGAACCAAAAACCATGAAAAAACCCGGCCGGTTCCGGTGATTTACCGATTAACCGCCGACTCATCCGATTCCCTAATCAATTTTTTGTAAGGCAGTTTTATATCTTAACCGAATTGGTTAAGTGATTTATTCTAATTAAATAAATACAATAATTAATTGAAATAAATAATCATAAAAATTATTATCGAAATTCGTCTCTCAACTTTATCTTATTTATACTTACATATATTTTATTTATACGGTAAACGAGATATGTGTTAAACCAATGTATTTACAATATAAACGAGATATAGTAAAATAAATTTTCAACTATTATAAAAGAATGTACAACTCTTTACATTCTCCACATACATTTCATACTTTCTTCTCTCCGTTTTTTTTTACAAAATTAGGCAAAAATGTCCAGTAATAGTGGATATGTGATTGTTTGTGTATACCCCAATTGTCGTAGGAGAAACAGTGACAATGGAATGATATTTGAGGGGGAGATCGGAAGAGTGGGATATAGGTTGCTAGCACCGTTGGGTAATGGAGTTTTTCGATTTCGACTATTTCGACTCTAGGAAGACGAGCAAGTGTGACTCATGTTCGACATCCATGGGAGAATCATGGTGGAATAAGTATGGAGCTTTCCATCGAGGTTGGTGATGTTGGTGGTGGTGCTTCTGTACACTCGAAATTTGTGTAGGATAACCCACCGCTCACACCACCACTGATTCATGTTGTCAGTCCAGTGGAAGACATCGAGGTGGGTGAGGAAGACTCCGATGAAGAGTACGTTGCGGATAACAACGATAGTGATTCTTTTGAAGATGATGATGAGAAGGAGTTTATACCGGAGACGCCGACCGAGACCGCGGTGCGCTAGGTTTTGCCTCCCTTCACCCGATTCCACCGCTATCAGATGTACCAAGTCACTATCATGCATTGGATTTGGACGCCATGCATGAGAAATTTCCTATTTCGAACACCGGAAAAGATGATTACAACCTAGACGGTGGGTTAGAGTTTCAGGTCGACCACAGAATCAAATGCCGAGATGCAGTAATGTTGGGTGTGAAGAACTACAGTATTCGCAGAAGTGATGAGTACCGAATGGTCGAATCGGACGGATTAAAGTACCATGTGCATTGAATGGATGTCCATGGAATCTTCGTGTTTCCCTCCTGTTGATGTCCCGATCACGTGCATGTGTGCGAACCATCTTCGTATTACTCAATAATATGGTCAGAAAGGAATAAAAGAGATGAAAAAATGGTCGAAAGATTTGAACTGGAGCCCAAAACCTCACTGTAAACGACATCTATATATAGCCGTTTCCTAACCTTATCTCATTTACAGTGTAAACGAGATAATATACACGTGTCATGCCGCTCATGCGCACATATCTTATCTCCTTTACAGTAAACTGATCTCGTTTATACTCTAAAGAACAAATTTTGATAATAATTTTTATAATTATTTATTTCAGTAATTAATGTATTTATTTAAATAAAAAATTCGTAAATAATGATTTGTCATTCCACTTTTATTTAGTTAATATTCTTAGGATGATAACCACCTCAAGGTGGATAACTCTTCATGTAATAAGGAGAATTTACTTCACTCTTCCTATAAATATCACATCAAACTCAATTATTTATTAATCATAGTTTTCATAAACCTATTTGAATCATTACTAATTTAGGCCATTGAAATTCCTTGTAGGTACACTACCATCTCAAAACCTCCAAATATCACAAAATTCAATTATTTACAATCTCTTTAAGGTACGTCTCAAAACAATTAATTAATTAGATTAATATAATAGAACAAAAATTAAAACAAGCAACATAAGAGAATGTGTGGAATTATAAATAATTAGTCTAAAAAGGGTTTAGTTATCCCTTTGTCACGTGTAGCACCTCTTCCTTCCTTAATCCTTATTATACTTTCCTATTCATGCACTTGTTCACTTCCCCATTATCATGCCTATTTCCTTTACATCTTTCCTCTTCTAGTCAGGGAGATGTCCTTTGAGTCAAATGGAAATGTGTAAAATTGCATAATGGAGTGGTGGAACATTGATATTTGTGAGATGTACTAATCCTTTTTGTTTCTTGCACTTCTCTATGTTTTGATAAACTGTAAGCATATATAGTTTAATTGATTTGATTTTGGCGAAACTATTTCGTATCTTGAAATTGAGAAATATTTAAGGTTAGTTAACTTAGATCTTGACTCAATTTTATGTAATATCACAACGTAATTTTCCCTCTTTTAAATGATCGAATTTCTGTGATTTCTAGATGCACTTGGATTTGTTTACCCTGAAAGTATGACCCTTGTTGGACGATACAAGAGGTCCGTGGTTACTAGTGTACTACTGCTTTATGCGGCAAAGTGTTGCTTGCTTTTCTTTCTTTACGTTTACAATTTGGTTTTATATTTTTGTTCGCCATAGAAGAATGATAGGTCGATATGATTTCCTGGAGGTTATCACCCCACCTAGAGAGTGTTGGAGAATCCACGTCAGGGTGATCTTTCAGACAAACCATGTCCCATAATTCCATCAACAAAATGATGGGAAATTCATAAATGCATAGCATGGGTTAAGGTGATTACACAAAACTACATGCAACGTGTGTGTGTAACTTATGAGAAATAAGGAAACGTCATATCTTCCTGATTATTGAGAACTCAGGTCTCAACTCGCAAGCTACCCTAGTACAAAGAATTCAGCAGCACAGATCCAGCTGTAAGTACCTTATCTTCGCAGTTGCCTCTGCAAAAGCAAATATCAGTAGCATTAAAACCCATCAATGCATATGATAGTCCAAAACGTATTTTTCTGCTTGTCATGTTGAATTTTCATCAATGATTTAAAAAATGAATTAGGGAATTAAAAGGTATCTACAGCATTACATGACTTATCATGTAATGAAAATGTACATTGCTAAAGTACAGAGATAACAAACATACCCTTGGGGCATTTTGGACAACTTGCGGTCGACGATATTCACTTCCATGGCAGACAAATTTTTTATCTACAATAAATGAAGAATTATGTTGTGCATTGCCAGCAAGAAATACAAAGACCTATTATGAGAGAGTCAAGGTCCAAAATAGTCCCTCAGATTGGTTGCGTGCACTAAAATAGTCCTCGAGACCCCAATCACACCAATTTACATTCTTGAGATTAGCAAAAGTGTACCATATTAGTCATTCAGTCCTTTTCCATCAACTAACCCATCACACCATTATAGACTAACGTGGTCACACCATTATTCTTTGTAATTTTTTTTCTTATGAACGAAACTCTACTTTCATGAAAGAAATTATAAAAAAAGAACTTCAGTTAGTACAAAATTCTAATGTAATCAACAAGAAGGAACCACTTGATTACATATGGTAGGAACACTGGTATTGTAAACAACTATCAGTGAATCAAATTTACCTAATGCAAAAGAAAAAATTAAAAATATTTACCTTAACAGCAATTGTGCGACCATTGAATGCCTCCAGGTCAGTTTCAACCTTATGAAATCGTACATCTCTGATGTCCTCAATTAGAGATCTCACCTGTATAGAAAATAATAAGGTAAAGCATCTGAAAAAAACCCAGGACATATTTCCACAAGAGGACCATTTTTATACTCACCATATATGCATCCGAGATGTCATCATTTGCACTAAAATTTGAAAAGACGTTAGTTAATGTAATAAGAGAAAAATGGTAAACAGAATAATGTCTCTTTTTCTTATGAGAAGAGCAATGTCTCTTAAACTCTGGACTTACTGGTCAAACAGAAGTCTAGAAATTTCTACATAGTGAAATGGCAGTTGCTCTGACATTTCTTGCGAGTTTCGCTCAGCTTCCAAAACTTGAGTCAACTTCTCTAGTTATAGAAAAAGAAAAAGGAATTGGAATAATATTAGGCCTTGTATATTTGTTAATTTAGCTTCAGTGTAAACCATAAAGCAAGAACCTTCAAACTAGCAATAGATCAAGACGAAAGCAGTACTATTGTACAAAATTTGTATATACACGTGTTAATCAACACACTTGAATTTCTTGGTCTTAAAATACCCCCTTCTCCTAGACCGTCAACTACTGATATTTCAACTTCCCTTTCTATCTCTCTAATGCTCTCTCTTATGCTCTTCTTCACCAACCAACTCAATTGAATCCCTTTCCAAGGCCTATTAATCAAGGTCTAGTCCCCAAAACTTATTGTGTTAAGAACAGAATCTTGACTTTTTCCCAATGCAAGTACGTAAGATCGAAATGTAGTTTGTAAAAAAGCAATAGCAGCAACAATAACAACAAAATCTCATTCCATTAGATAGAGTCAACTATATGGATTAAATGATGTCGTTGCGCCCTATCATGTATCATGTCTATAGTGAAATTGTTGCATGTAGATCTCCTTTGACCACTTCATGTATAAGTCCTTTTAAGTCTTCCTCTACTATTCGTCACCTGTTCATCTTCTATTCGTCATCTGTTCATCTTCCATCTCATCTACCTCTTTAACTGGGTGCTTTATTGACTTCTTCCCACATATCCAAACCACCTGAGACGAGGTTTTACCATCTTTTCTACAATAAGCGTTACTCCAACATTCTCTCTTATATCTTCATTCTTTATTTTGTCCATACGTGTGTAACCGTTCATCCATTCCAACCTCCTCATCTCTGTCACGCTTAACTTATGTTCATACTCATTCTTTGCCACCCAACACTCTATTTCATATAACATAACCGGTCTAATGGAAGTGCAATAAAATTTTTCTTTAAATTTTAAAGGTACTCTTTTGTCGCATATAAAACCAGATGCACTCCGCTACTTTGACTAGCCCACTTGTATCCAATGTTTTACATCCTCAATTTCTTTATTATCCTATATCATACATTCAAGATACTTAAAACATTTTCCTTACTGTAGAATGGTTTCTCTAATTTTCACTTCTATATTATTATTTCCTCCTGGCCTGCCAATCTTAAATTCCATATATACCAACTTACTGCGGCTTATGCTCAAACCATACCCTTCTAAGCTCTTCTCCACAACTCTAACTTCTGATTTAAATCTTTCATTGTTTCTCCCATAAGTACGATGTCATCGGCAAAAAACATGCATCATGGTACTAGTTCCTGGATATGCTTGGAAAGCACATCCAAAACCAATGTGAAGAGATATAGAGATAGAGATGATCCTTGGTGCAATCTTACACCAATAGAAAATTTCTTTGTCACACGACTGAGTTTTCATACTAGTAGTAATCTCGTCGTACATATCCTTAATTGCACAAATTTATACAATCCTTACCCTCTTTTTTTGGAAGACCTTCCATAAAATCTCTCTTGGTATCCTATCATATACTTTTTCCAAATAAATAAACATCATATGTAGATTTTTTTGTTATTCCAATATCTCTAAAAGGGCAAAAAGCAAATTTTTCTAATGTAAATCAAAAAGGAGATTTCCTACTATTAATCACAATAAAGTTGATTTCAAATTCACTCTTTCATTAACCCTTCTAGTTACATTCTAGAAATGCTCAACAGAAGAGGCATGAATAATGTTCAAATAGTACAAATGACTTGATGTAAAGAGAAGAGAACAACAAAAAAACAACGAAGTCTTGTTCCACTAGGTGCGGTCGGCTACATGGATCAAACAACGCCATTGAGCTCATGGATGGTCTTTCTACGTCTTCTTTTGCCTTTCACCCCTTTTCTATCTTCCAACTCATCCACCCTCCTGATTGGGTGCTCTGCCGGTCTTCTTATCAAATGTCCAAACCACATGAGACGCGATTCTACCATCTTTTCCACAATAAGTGATACTCCAACTCTCTCTCTTATATTTTCGTTCCTTATTCTATCCAATCGCATATGACCACTCATCTACCTCAACATCTTCATCTCTACCATACTTATGTTCGTGCTCCCTTTCGCCCGCCCAACACTCTATACCATAAAGTATAGCCGGTTTGATAGCAGTGCAATAGAATTTACTTTAAGTTTTAAAGACACTTTTTTGCCACATATAAAACCAGACGCACTCCGCCATTTTGACCTACTTGGATCTTATAATTTACATCTTATTTAATCCCTCCATTATCTTGTATGATGCACCAAAGTTACTTAAAACTTTTAACTTTTCGTAGGATGTTTTCTCCAATCGTCACTTTTGTATTAGGGTTTTTCCTTCGGCAGTCGAATTTACATTCCATATATTTCGTCTTGCTACGGCTTATGCGCAGACCATACACTTCTAGAGTTTCTCTCTATAAATCCAACTTCTTATTTAGGTTTTTCCTTAACTCTTCTATAAGGACGATATCATCGACAAAAAGCATGCACCATGGCACAGGCTCTTGGATATACTCTGTGAGTACTTCCAAAACTAATGTGAAAAAGTATGGACTTAAGAATGATCTCTGGTATAATCCTATACCAATAGAAAATTTATCTATCACATCACTTTGAGTCTTCACACTAGTTATAGCCCCATTATACATGTCTTTAATTGCACGAATATATGCGATCATTACTCTCTTCCTTTCCAAAACCTTTCATAAGACCTCACTTGGTACCCTATCGTACATTTTTTCAAATCAATAAACACCATATGTAGATCTCTTTTATCACTATGATACATCTCCATCATTCTTCTTAACAGGTATGGAGCTTCAGTGGTATTGTGTCTCTTGTCCCAGCCTCCTTTCTATCACATTTTTCCGTAATTTCATGTTATGGCTCATGAACTTAATCCTTCTATAGTTTCCATAACTCTGTATACCACCTTATTCTTATAGATAGGTACCAAGGTGCTCTTTCTCCACTTATCTGACATCTTCATTGATCTTAAAATCTTATTAAAAAACTTGGTTAACCAATTATGCCTTTTTCTCCAAGGCCTTTTCAAACTTTAATCGGAATATTATCGAGTCCTATTGCCCTGCCATTTTTCATCCGCTTTAGAGCCTCTTTTAACCCGAAATCTCGAACCCTTTGATAGTAATCGAAATTTTGATCTTTTTCCCTCGTGCATAACCGACCAAGACTCAGAAGAATCCTCTGCCCTTAATTAAATAACTCGTAGAAGTAGCTCTTCCACATTTCATTGATCTTCTCATCTTGAGCCAAAACCTCTCCCTCTTTATCTTTTATGCACTTAACCTGATCCAAGCCTTCTATTTTTCTTTCACGGCTCTTTGCGATTCTATATAAACATTTTTCTTCTTCCTTCGTGCCTAAAGACTGATAGAAACCCTCATATGTCATTGTTCTTGCTTCACTTACAGCCACTTTTGTCTTTCTTAGCCGCCTTATATTTTTTCCAATTATCTGCGTTACGGCACAAAAACCACTCTTTAAAACACTCCCGTTCTGTCTTTATTTTTTCTTGTACACTCACATTCCACCACCAAGATTCCTTATCTCTTGCTCCTATCCTTCTAAATTCCCCAAAACTTTTTTTTTACTGTTCTTCTAATAACTTCTGTCATCTCCCTCTACATCTCCTCCGCGCTTTCATCCCATTCCCACTTTGCCTCTTCTCCTATCCGTCTTAGGAAATTTTTTTGTTCCTTGCCTTTCATCTGCCACCATCTCGTCCTTGAATTTTTCGTATTATGTCTTTTTCTCAACTTTTGCTCAACGCAAAAATCCATGACGAGCATCATATGTTGTGTTGTTAAACTCTCTCCCGTAATAATTTTACAATTAATGCAAAATTTTCGGTCGACTCTCCTCAACAAGAAAAAGTCGATTTGAGAGCTTGTCATGCCACTCTTATAGGTTATAAGATGTTCATCTCTCTTTTTAAAACAAGTATCTGCGATGAGAAGGTCAACGGTTGAAAAAAAGTCCAAAATAGTTTTACCCTCGGTATTGACCACCCTGATAGCATAGCCTCCATAAATACTTACATACCCATTCACTTCTCTCCCAACAAGACCATTTAAATCTCCTAAGAAAAACTTATCTCCCGAAGGCATGTCTTGGACCAAACTCTTTAGATCCTTCCAAAACCTTATCTTGTATTGCTCGTCCGAACCTACTTGCGGTGCATAGGTGCTAATCACATGAAAAATACCTCCTTCCAACACAAGTTTGATAGAGATGATCCGATCACCCATCCTCTTGCCATCCACTATGTCCTTCCACTACTTATCCACGATAATACCTATCTCATTCCTATTCTTCACCTTTTCTGTATACCAAAGTTTGAACCCAGAGGTATCCAACTTTCTAGCCTTCGCGCCGACCCATTTTGTTTCTTGTAGACACATGATGTTAATCTTCCTCTTGTATCCACTACCTCCATAGATTTTCCTGTTAGAGTGTCCATGTTCCATGTCCCAAAACTCAACCTTCTGTCGCTCCAACCTTTACCTTTACCTTTTTCTTTGTGAACTAGCTTTACCCTCGTCCGTTCACGAAAACGCGAGAACCCTTACTCATTTAATACTACACCCGGGTACCGATGCAATGGCTCTTGCTCATTTAACATTATAAGCGAGCCATACAGCGGGTTGCTTCTGGGAAACGACCTAGTTTTAATACAATAACGTTTTTTGATCCACGTCATGAAGATTTGACTCAGTTTTTATGTTGGTTGTCGAAAGCCTAACACAACCCTCCTCCTTTATCCGGGCTTGGAATCGGCTATGTTCCGAAGGTGTAGCATAGGCGGATTCAACATAACTTTAAGAGAACTTACTAAATTCCTAATTCAATTCCATAGAAATAGAGTAACCAAATTATCTATGATCACTAAACCTATACCAAATTAAGGGAATGTATCAATGGCCATTTGATCTCTGTTCCTAATTAGTACCTGTCAATGCCTCTAACTTAATCAAGTACCTAAAATGGTATGTATCTAATGGTGCTTATAAGATTTGACTTGATTCACAAACACTTTGTAATATGGTGCTCATAAACTTTAGCTTAATTCCGCTATACCCCAAAATGGTATTTAAGAAAAACTTGCACCCAATGTCCACAGTGCAAAATAAGAGAGAATATTGCTAGAAGTTCAAAAATATTAGTTCAAACACATCCTTTAAATTTCCTTCATTTATTCTATCTTTTTGGTTTCTCAATTATAGGTTGTAAAAGAAAAAATAATACGTATGGGCTTGCAGGTCTGAAACATTGCGACCACTAAGATTGAAAGAAAATAAAATGGATAGAGATGTGAAAAGAGAAGCTCACCAACACACATCCATTGAGGAGGGCAAATGGAGCACTTGCCCCTCTTTTTTAATGCAACAGCCAGCCAAAGCGGTACTTGGGCAACAATCTGTGGGATAAATGGGCCAAAATCTCCCTGCCATTGTTATGAAAAACTAAGTAAATAACAATGCCCTGTGTGTAAAAGGAATTAGTGTTGAGACACTCCATTTATTGGTTATTGCTTACAGAGATGAAATTAAGAGGACCCATCTTGAGATTGGGCACAATGTCCACAATCTCATCCTCAGCAATGAACTCAAGCTGCATGATGACCAAACCATAACATATTAATAATCTGTGATTCTGTCAACAATGTCAAAGAATGTAGCGGAGCAAAGGACCAAAAAATTTTAAAATACCTCCTCTGCTGAAAACAGTGAAAGCTCAGGATCTGATTGCCCAGCCATCTCTTCTCTCCGTACTCAAGGTGCAACGAGATATACTTTGCTATGATGCACAGACACTAGTACAAAAGGAAATTTTCAGAAACTTTCTGTAATACAAAATAAAGTTCTATCTACTCATTGAAATTAAAGAATAAATAAAAAGAATTTCTGAACAAGTAAAAAAATTCAAAAACAAATGGCACAAATTTCAGCACACAAAGAACACTTAGAAACAACAGAAATCAGAACAATAAAATAATAGTTTTGGGCTCTTTGCAGAAAAGAGAGAAAGAGGGCAAAGCAAGGTTGTTGGTTGGAGAGGTCACTTTGACTGAAGTTGCTGTTTTTGTGTTGCTAGCCAGTGGTGGAACAGTCAAATAGATATAAGTGACTGTGAGAGGAGAAGAGATGTGTGGACTGAGCTAAAAAATGAAAAAGAAAGCATGGGTACAAGGGTTTCTAGAAAA
This sequence comes from Arachis duranensis, assembly GCF_000817695.3. NCBI lineage: Eukaryota > Viridiplantae > Streptophyta > Magnoliopsida > Fabales > Fabaceae > Arachis > Arachis duranensis. The sequence continues at coordinate 96,654,208 of NC_029777.3, read as the reverse complement.
TAGCATCGGAGAGAATGAAAACCAAAATTAACAAAAAAAAAAAAACGGAAAGAAAAAAAAAGAGTTTTAAGTCGCTAATAATGCTTAAAAAAACTTTTCTTTGTCAAACCCTTCTTTTTCAAAGGACTTTGACCCTTGTGTGAGGTCAACATCATTTCTTAAGACCTCCTTTTTCGTTCATTTTTTATGCAGAAAAATAGCAGTAAACGAACTTATAAGACAGGCAAGATGAATGAAGTGTGTGGGAGCAATTCTTTTGAGAATTACAACAACCAGAACCGATAACTTGATTTTGCTAATGGATATCAATGCCATATAATACAAATTACCTGAACCAGAAGAATAAACACTAGCAACAAACAGTTTAACCTGTATAAGAAGGTAGAAAGGCTACCCACATCCTGATGCAATGTTATTCCCATCAAATAATGAAAACTGAAATTAAAAAACAGAGGGGACATAGCAGACTGAGACTTGAAAAGTAACTTGAGATGACGTTGACAGAAATTTAATCATGTAAAACACAAGAACAAATCATATAGGCATCAACTTGCCACAATGGTAAAAGGAACTGAGAATGCAATAGCATGATTTACTTTTTCTTGGATTTAGATAGATAAAGAACACAATGTGTGAGGATGGATACTATGGCAATCCTTTTAACAAATGACACTAAGAGAACTTAAAAAAAATGGTGAAGAAAGCAAGACTAATTAACTGTAAAGGGCCTAGTAAGTTCAGGGTGAGTGATATAAGCAGCAAGTGTGACTATTGATCCACCTGATTACTACTTTTGATGATAGACTAAAGCAAGGCAATGACCAAAATCAACTTAAATTTAAGCTAGAAGGATATTTAACCTATTAGGGAATGATTAATTAGTCTAAGATCACTACAACTTGCTAATTAGCCTAAAGATCCTAAAGCAACTAATTAATTAAGTAAACTAACTGATACAATATCCAAAATTGCCACCGATAATGTATGTACATGGAATTATCTGCTAACAAATATTCCTTCATGACCAAATCTGCCTGGTTCTGAAGATTTGAATTTCATAATTTGGGAGAAATCAACAGTGCAACCCCTTATATGAGAAGTCCCTCAAAGATTGTGATTTCAACCTTCTTTCCAGTCATCTATTATAAGAACAAATAGAATGAAAACACCACTATAAGAATTAATAGCCAGACAGGAAGGCCAACATATACTGTCTTTGGAAAGGAGTCACGATTTAAGGATAACAGTTTTCACATAAGTTCCATGAATTATGGGAAAGGGACTTGGAAACTGAAGTGTATGCCTATTGTGTGACTATGAGGAAAAGACAACAGTTAATTAATTACACTTTTCCTTTGAATCAAGCAACAGTATACACAGAAGAAAAACAAGAGGTACGTGTAATTTAAAGAAAAGTCCTGATCAGAGAAAAGGACACAACCGAAACACAATAACAATACCAAAAAGTGTGCCATTCTGTCTCATTAGAAGCAAACTTATCTCGAATCAACTCTAAGAGGGTAAGAGATTCCCATGGGAAACCCTGTACCAATCCAAGGCACCAAGAATACTATTGGCACAAAAAATGCATTGCCATAGCACTTTTTCCTGCTTAGTCTAGCCAAAGCTAAAATCAATCAATCAAAACCAAAACAAGAAATGCTTCAAGTATTGTGTACAAATACCTAAGTTTCATCCCAAAACCCAAGCATTCAATTCCAATTTTAACAATGTAGCTGTCTGCCAATATGAAACATAACCATCTACAATATCACAAGTCCTCCAATCAAATCCAACAAAAAAAATGAAGGAAAATCAAATTCACATCACCAGGCAGAAGGCAATGAATTTCTACTAATGATGTTCAAAAATGAAATATTGGTAATAAAAAGTTTCTTCAATTAATACCAATCCCAAACATTTACCATTCTGAATATCTACTGCCATCAGTAACAACCAACGTTAATTAATATCAAGTGAAGAATCAAAATAAAAAAACAAAACAAAACAAATTTAAAAAAAAAAACTGAAATTAACCAAAATGCAAGTCAAATAAGAACCACAAAATGGTTCTAATGTGAAATATCCACATCAAAGAATTCACCAACTAGATGATGTATCGCATACCAATTCACAATTCATTTGCATACCAGCACCCTATAAGTGTAGTAGTGTACTTTCCAAAACATATTTTACATGTGCTGTACACGTACCCTTTCCCATAACTATGCATCAAACCACCATCCCCACAATTATCTAAATCAACCTAGATTTGAGCCCTTGCACATTAAAGTATTTTCAGACACCTGTAAAGAAAAACTTTCGACTTTGTGAAAACCTATCAGTAATTCAGCATTGGAATCAGGTGGATTATAAGCCAAATTATTATCCGTAGATATCTTGTTATCCCAGGTGCTTCTTGATTAATACTATCGTCCATAGTTAGGGAAAAAAATTATAGTGAAAAACTTAAAGTTAAAGCTAATTCTAATAACCAACAAGAAAAAATTTAATAAGAAGAATAATTAAATTAACACAATAAAAGCAATATAGCAAAACAAATAAAAAATAAAACCCAGCAAGAAGATCAATTAACACAGCAACAATTAAATGATTAACACCTTAAAAAATTAACTAATTATTAACAAATTAAGCCCATGGCAAGCAATAAGTGAATAACAGAGAATCGATCAGCAAGAACAACTAGGCAGCAGCAATAAGCAATAAGGTAATATCAACAATCCATAGCAAAAAAAATAATAACACCTAATACAGCAGCAATTAAGTGATTAACAACTCAACAAATCAACAAATAGCAAGAACAACCCAGCAACCAACAACACAGCAACCAGCAGCAAGAACTAGCAAGAACAACTAGACAATAGCATAATAAAAAACTAATAAAAACACAGCAACCACAACACAGAAACCAAGCAACCACCACAACACATCAGTCATCAACAGAAAGTGAAAAACATAGGAAGGATCCAAGAGAGTACTACACCTACCAGAATCTGAGGCACCAACGACGATGCTGGAACGCGACGGCCGGAACTGGAAGGCACGGCTGGAGGCGACGGCTGCAAATGGACGGCACAGCTGGAGGTGAGCACTGAGCACGACGTGAAGGTGACGGTGATGGCAGAGCTCGGCGGAATGGAAGTGAAATCGCGGCGACACGACTTCAAGGTCAGGGATAGGATGAATGGCGGAACGGAGGGATGGAAGAGGAGAACCGCAGAAGTGAGGTGGCTCGTTGGGAGAAGATGGGGACGCCGCGGATGGAGAAGAGGTGGACGGTGACGGGGAGTGGGAGCACCGGGAGGAGATTCTGGTTCTAAGAAAACACTGGAGGGAAATTGGGGATTTTTTTATATCAATAATTTATTAATTAATTATATTAATCAAATATATGTTGAAAAAAATTAATAATTAATAAATATTATATAATTATCAATAATAAATTATGAAAAGATTAATAAAAATATTTTTGTTTATCTTTTTAATTTAAAAAATATTTAACAATATTTAATATTTTTAATAATTATGTAAAAATAAAAAATAATTAATTTAAGTGAGTAAATATAAAATATAAAATTATTCATTAGAATAAAAAGACAAAAGTGTAAGGAGATTTTAAATTTTACATAAATAAAAGAGTTAATAAGATAAAGTTGTTAATTAGGATATGGAGTAAAGTATTGTTTTTGTCTCCAACGTTTGAGGTAAATCTTAAAATTGTCCCTAACGTTTCAATCGTCCTATTTACGTTCCTAACGTTTTAAAATTGACTTAATGTTGTCCTGCCGTTAGGGATCCGTTAATAAAATTAACGGCGGGACAAAATTAAGACGATTTTGAAACGTTAGGGACGTAAATAGGACTAAAACATTGGGGACAAAAACGATACATAGAAATAAATTTTAATTTTATTATTCAATAATATCAATTTGTTACTGTACATAGTATTCAATTATTTTTAATCATATTTACACTTAATCACCTTATTTTCATTCTAAATAAATTTATTTTTTTAATTTTACACTTAAAGTAATGTATTTTTTATAAATAAATAAATTTTACACTTTTATTCTAAATAAATAATGTAATGTGATTAGAATGAAAGTGTAAAACTATAAAAAAATATAAGTAATGTGATTAAGTAATGAAAGTAAAATTACATTATTTATTTAGAATGAAAGTATAAAATTTATTTATTTATAAAAAAATTATATTACTTTAAGCGTAAAATTATAAAAAAATAATTTATTTAGAATAAAAATAAGATGATTAAGTGTAAATGATTAAAAATAATTGAATACTATGTATAATAAAAAATTGATATTATTGAAGAATAAAATTAAAATTTATTTCTATGTATCGTTTTTGTCCCTAACGTTTTAGTCCTATTTACGTCCCTAACGTTTCAAAATCGTCTCAATTTTGTCCCGCCGTTAATTTTATTAACGGATCCCTAACGGCAGGACAACATTGAGTCAATTTTAAAACGTTAGGGACGTAAATAGGACGATT
>NC_029777.3:96633285-96649314 GCF_000817695.3 Arachis duranensis | reverse complement strand
AAAGTACAATATATTGAATTTTTTGGACTTTTTTTATGTAGAGAAAAATCTAAAATATTAATATTTAAATTCATAATTGCTCTTTTTTGAGAGTCAAATGGCTGAAATTGAGTTAGGGGGTTATAAGAAAGGTCTCAATGGAAAGAAAATAACTATCACTAGAGGAGAGAAAAACAAAGCATATTTCCACTCACACAAATGAAAGCATGCAAGCAAAGAAGCAATTTATCTTCTCCCTTAACCATGCTCGACCGCAAGTCAATGGAAGGCACTGTTTCAGATGCAATTGGGCAACTGAAATTGTCATTCTAGCCGCCCAAACACCAACTTCAAACAATCTGCGGCGGAGGCCTCCAAACGGTAAATCCCTCTTTTCTTTGATTTTGATCTTGATCTTGAATTGCTTGGATTGTTTTATTCCTTCTCTTTAAAGTATGTTTGCTGTAAACAGATTCATTTTTAGATTTCCAAATTTCCCAAATAACTTTTGCTGCCACAGAAATCTGCCCAAGTCCCTCATCCGTTGAATTAAGTTTTAATAACCAATTGTTTAGAGATCAAACATTCTGCTCACTAGGGGATATGTACATTGACATCTTAATAGACAATGTTTAATAGTTTCAGGTTCATAATTACAAATTGGGCATACAGGATTATTTATTAATTTTTTTCTTACAAAGATTTGCTAATACGGTATTAATTTATGGCATGCTTTCCAAATAAACATAAGTTCCTTGTTGGGCCTCCATATTGATATTTATTCCATATTAATAGCACTATGGAACAAAATAATCATACATATGCAAAAAAGATATTGTGCCATTAGTTTTTGTCAACTAGATTATCATATACAGCCCCCAAACTTTTATGCAAAATATCTTGGATAAACATAGTCAAGTTACTATGAGAAGATCCTCCTTCTTCTACAGATCTTTTAGCCATTTCAGCCAACTGTCTTACCCTTTCTCTTCTCTCTTCACATTCACCATTATTCCCATCCATTAACTTTTCTATTCCTATTTTAATATCTTCTTTCCTAACCAATTCACCAACCTCCTCTTCTTTCCCCCACACCATAGGACTTTTCGCACCAACCATCACTCCAACTTTTAGTACTTTGACAACTAGTTTTTCATTCAGAAACTGGTCGCCAAATAAGGGCCATGTCAGCATTGGCACACCAGCACATATAGCTTCTAAGTTAGAGTTCCAGCCACAGTGTGTCAAGAACCCTCCAATAGAAGGATGTGATAGTATTAGTAGCTGAGGAGCCCAACCTCGAATTATAAGACTCTCATCTTTGATTCTTTCTTCAAACCCATCTTCCTTAATCCACTTTTCTAGCCTTTTTAATTGACTCCCTTCCCTTATGACCCAAATGAAAGGTCTCTTTGATTCTTCTAAGGCTAAACCAATCTGAATCAACTGAGTTGCAGTTAGATTACATAAACTTCCAAGACATACATAAATTACACTCTTAGGCTTTTGAGAATCAAGCCATTTTTGGTGCATCCACTCTTCAGTTGAAACCTTGTTGCCTCTTTGAGCCTTCTCCAACTGATCCTTGTTGCTTAGTGACACCGGACCGATGCACCACACTTTATCCTTTCTATGCTTCTTGTATATGCTTGCATACTCAGGCTCCAACTCTTGGAAGGAATTTATGATTATTCCATAACTGTCTGCTTCGGCCGCGTATATCTCTTCATAAAACTTGTTCCAGTTCGCGTCCGCTAGACTTAGTACCTGCGCTTTGGTGACTTCAATCTCATCTGGTAGACTCGGTATAATGAAGTACTCTGATTCATCCTTTATGCTCTCTGTCACATTACTGAAGCGCAAAGCATCGTTACAGACGAGATAGTAGCAACTCACTCCTGAAAAAGAAATCCTTGGAACATTGAATTTCTTAGCAATGTGGATTGTGTACGGGAGACATATATCAGAGACTATGCAGCTTGGTGGGGGCGACAACTCTTCAAAGAGTTTTTCCACAGGTTCCCTTAGAACACTTAGTGCAGTGAACAAACTCAAGGCATTGCCAAGTGAATGAAGCATGTCAAGATTCTCACACCCTTCTGGCAAACCTGCCTCTTGATATGGAAACTGAAGCTGAATTAGTCGAATTTGGTAACCAGAATCGATTAAACGAGCAACGGTTGATGTGAATCTTGCTGCGTTTTGCGGGGTTGTGACTACCGTGACAATAACATTATTGCGCTGAAGCAATAACTTTGCTATGTCCATTATGGGAATCATGTGGCCTTGTGCCATGAATGGGAAGATAACGAAGTGGAGCTGAGGTGTTTGGGAAGCCATTATTGTTTCTCTGGATATGATTTAGTCCACTGAATAATTTCACTTGGAAGATATTTATAAACTGCATTCCTTTCTTGGTGATGTCAGTGTCTACATCATTTTATAAATTTTTATTCTATTTTATTTTATTTATTGTTTTGTGTGTCTCACATCACTAATCTACCACTGATTTTTAAGTATTTTGGCGCTTCTACTTTTCGTCTGTTAGCACACAACCTATATACATCACGTGTCTTCCTCAGAAATTATTTGTACCTTTCAATGTTTCTATGTATATCTCATTTCTCTGTCGGTCTCTTAACCACTTGGTGAAATGTCGCCAAGCATAAAGTCATACAGATTTTCTTCATCTTAGAATATATTAACTTGGTGAAATGTTTTTTGTTACTGAATGCCCATTTGAATTGCTTGAAACATTTTTATATAAAATGACTTCATAGTACAAATGCTGCATTTTGATAAAGAAGAAATGTGAATAATTAAGGACTCCAAGTTAGATCATCTTAACATCATGTAATTTTGGGTTTTTTCAATCAAAATTTTGTACATGAAAACATATTTATAAACAAGTGAATTCTTAGATTCCAATCATATACATACAAAAAAAACCCTAAAAACTCTCTAGCATAACATTAACCAGGGATAAAGATTAAACTCACCCCTTTATTTTTTTTCTTAAAAAAAATAAAAATAAAGAACTCTATGTTCATCTAGTTTTAGCCATTAATCATCTACTTATATTCAACAAACATTAGATATACACATCAACCATCAAATCAACCACATATATAAAATATATATTGATATACAAATTACAAAATATATATTAAAAATAAATTTAATAATATATATTTATATATAAAAATATTAGTATTTGATTTTTATAGTTAATTTTAGTGTTTAAATGATATTTTTTATTTTGTAGTATACAAAATTAATTTCTAAAAAAATTTTAATTAAACAATCTAATTCTTAATAAATTTTAATTATTAGATCAGTCTTTAACTTTTTATTTTGTTAAATACGTAAATTCACACTCATATTTTAATAAAAAAATTAGATAAATCAATTGTTGTCATTATTTAAATCCTAAAATTTTAAAATTCGTATATCCGTCCCATCACAAAATTTGAAAAGAACTATACGGCTTTTTTATCTAATTAAGTATATGAGAAACTTTTATTCCCAAAATACGCACCAGCTGAAAACGCTCCTGAAATACGCATGCCCAATTCGTGCCCGGCGACCAAGAAATGGAGTTTGCCATCACTTCATGGAAGACGCCAACAAAATGGAGCATGAACAGCAGCTTTTCACATTTCGTTGCTGCCATGCACGAAATGGAGCAACCTCACTGACGGCGCACACGAGGTGGGCAACTCAGGGGCAGCGCATGCGAATTGGCCCAAGCTGCTGGCGGCGCCAACGAATCGGAGGACCTCGTCCCTGACGCCAACGAAATGGAGGTCAACGTAGCAGCTGCGCATGCATTGGTCATGTTAGGAGGCAGGAGACACTTGGGAAGGGAACCAGGACCATTATAAAAGGGTTGTAAGGGAGGGGACCTCATGCACGGTTGAAGGGGTGATAGGGTAAAAAGAATTTTTGTATAAGTGGTAAAAGGAAGGTAGGAGGAGGTGGGTGGGAGTGTAGTGCTGGGGAAAAAAAATTTAATATGAGTGAGGGAGGGGTTAACACAGAGGAGAACTTGAACCGGTTGGACAAGCATCATATAGCGGCACATTTATTCCTTAAGGTTAGTTTACGGCGTTAAGCTGATTATTATTGTTTGAAATTATTAGACATAATTTTTTCCATCTTAAAACATTTTGGTAGAGTAATTTAAACTATTGTATTTCTTGCTACTTTATGTTGCAGTCGACACTCTTACTCCTCATGGTACGCTCGTCGATGTTTTCATGGTAGATCCTGCGGATCCAAACATGGAAATAAGGCGGCAGAGGCTTGAGCCTTATCTGAGACGCACGGGATTTTACCATGCCTCTTTGATCAAGCGCTTCGAGTACGACAATCCACTTATTAGTGCCTTTGTGGAACGATGGCGACCGGAGACACACACTTTCCATCTCCCTTGGGGTGAGTGTACGATAACCCTGGAGGATGTAGCAATGCAGCTAGGGTTACCTGTTGATGGTCAGCCTGTTAGTGGTACTTTGAGGTCATGGAGCAAGTTTCACCAAAGAGATATTTGGGAATGGTGTCATGAACTTCTAGGTGAGGTTCCCACCGGCCATGTAGGGACAACGAAGTTCAACATAAAGCTGAAGTGGCTGAGAACTCGTCTTCAGCAGATGCCGCTTGACTTAGAATTGGTCAGGAAGAAGTACCATGCATCTGTGTTCTCCCTTTCGACAAGGGCAAAGGCAACGGGCAGAATGTTATTGTTTCCATCCTGTGCTATGCCCATGAGAAGGGTGCCAGCGTACTTACCGTACAGATGTGTTCCGTCTACTGAAACCAGCGGCTTGCAATGCCTGAACGCTTGAACACATGAAGGGAATGACCAGAAAACCTGGTGAAACATGAGGTTATCACAGTCCAGTGTGTTTCCGACATAGTACAGAACCGTTTGTAGGTCAACAATTGTCCCTGTAAACCAATGCTTTACTTAGTCAATTTCTTTTAAGGAGTAAATGGACAACGAATAGCAAAGACCATACGAAAGTAAAATGCAACGAATACCTGGGACAAAAGCTTGCAGTGCATTGAAGTATCTGCGCAACTGATCATAGGACTCGTCCCAATCACCATAGATCCTTCCGATTGCCTTCTGCTTTGCGTGTCAAACCTTCTTGTAAGACACCTTGTACCCGTACACTGACTCTACCGACCCTTGCAACACCTTTACACAAATAGTCGCATCAGCATGCACCATGGGGAAAATGTGCTGGCAAATGACATTGCTATCTAGTTGAGCGTGGTCTTGAGACATCGAACTTGCCAAGCAACTATGAGGCCCATCGTATTTTCGAATTTCCCAGAATCTGGAAGACTTTGTCTTCGCAACCCGGACCATCCAACGACATTGATCACCGAACTGCTTGCATCGACATACATACCTCCTTTGGTCCGACTCTACGACCTTATACTCTGCACTCTTACGGATGTTGTAGTTTTTGACTGCCAGCATCGCTGATTCTCGGTTCAGAAACTTTAACCTAATCTCGAGTTCCATCTCCCCTGACAGAGCGTAACTGCTAGGTCTGTCATCTGCGTTACTCGAATGCATTGCTCCAAGATTCAAGGACAGGTAGTGTACAGGTGTGCTGGAGGATACACCTCCACCTACCGGTTCAACAGGTGTTGGAGGAACAGAGTCGCGATGCAGAGGTTGCGTTTCCGGAACGACTTCTTCCTCATCACCACTGAATTCTTCAATGTCATCCTCATCAGAAGTTTCGACAATGCCAACATCGGGATGCCTATCGAACCTAAGTAAGGTTGAAGGGGAGGGATGCGGTTCCCGTAGATTTGCATTCTGTTCCTGCACAACAAACGCATTGAAGCTTGGACTACGGGCCCTACTTATATCCGGACCCGGTGCAAAATCAGCCGCTCCCAGATTTCTCACCCCTTCCACATTACTGGAACTAGACGAGCTTCCGCCAATATCCTGAATATTCATATAAAGCTCCAACGAATATATCGTACCTATGCTGCGATGATAAGAGAACATTATCGACACCTGCTGATCAGATTTTATCTGCATTTTTCGATACGCAAACGAGTTTGCTACTGCAACCGGCATCCTGTAAGTCAGCTTTGTGATTTCTTTTTTCCCAACCATTCCGGTATGAACCAGAATCAGATTCTTCAGATCTTGCAACGATGTCTATGGTGGAATCATTATCCATAATGGATCGTCGCAAACGAATGTTATCCCTTCTGCTGTATGAGAAATTTTTCCATTGGGATATATAATTAAATACACATTCTCAGAAGCCATTCATAAAACAAACCAAACTAAATACCCAAAAAATTTCTAAGACAGAAAGAAGCTTGTGAACTTGAGAGAATATTGGAGAGTAGGAGGAGAATGGATACAGAATGACTTTCTCCGTTGTTCATCCAGCATCGTTTATATAGGCACACCACGATCCCATTTCCTGTCCAGTACACTAGAAGTGGTCCAACTCAAATGCGCTGCAGCTGACTTGGAGCCAACTCGTGGCTGCCGTCCCAAATGTCACCCATTTCGTGCATGGCAGCAACGAAATGTGGAAAGCTGCTGTCCCGGCTCCATTTCGTTGGCATCTTCCATGAAGTGATGGCAAATTCCATTTTTTGGTCGCCGGCCACGAATTGGGCATGCGTATTTCTGGATCGTTTTTAGTTGGTGCGTATTTTGGAAATAAAAGTTTCTCATATATTTAATTAGGTAAAAAAGCTGAACTATACGATGTACAAATTAATTTATTTAACGGAATAAAAGTTTAATAACTATTTGACGATTAACATTTATTAAAAACTAAAATATCTAACTAAATTTTTTTAAGGATTAATTTGAGATATTATTTTTATTTTAAGCTTTAACACAAAACATGTCGGATTTTAGCTGAGTTCGACCATTTATTTTTTGGCTATTTTTTTGTTCAATACTAATTTTAAAAATGGCAATTAACCTTGTGGTTCGAACCGTCTTGTTTATCGATTTTTGGTTCAATAGATTGATTTAAACTGATTTTCATAACCATAATAAATAGATATATAAAAAAATATTTTTTTTAATAAATAACAAAAAATTAATTACGAAAATAAACACGTAATGGAAAAATAATCTAAATCACTCATAAAATGGAGTACCATTGTTGATGTTAGGTACCAGACAAATGACACAGCAAAATATAGAGATGAAAAATTAGAAATTTGTATAAAATATGGAAACAATTGAATAACTTTCTTTGAGAATTACTACTTCTCTCTCTCACAAGGAGACTACAATAACACTCTCTCTTGACAAAAGGAGAACACACTTCTCTCTATATATATAGAAGAAAACTACTCAAAGAAATATTATGTTATTCTCTTTGGATGACTTGATTGAAATGAATTAAAGAAAAACTCAATTTATAGGTGAGTCTCTTCAATATGAACCATCCATCAATTAGAGGTATATAATTCTTTTCTTTTTCAACCATTAAAATCCTAAGGTTATAAACTAGGATTGTTTATTACCTTTCATTTTATTTAGTTATTATTTATTTATTTATTTATTTTCTAAAATTAGCTTTACTAATTTTCACAATCTCCCACTTAAAGCTAATTTTGATAAATTTTCAAAATTCATGTTGCTTATGTATTCCATAGGCCGTATGAGGATCTACACCATTCAAACTTTTCTGTGTTGATTGGTTTTGTCATGGCATCTGCTAGGTTATCTTTAGTGTGAATCTTCTGCATATCAACACTTTCTTCTTCTACTACTTCCCGAACAAAGTGATATTGTACTCCAATGTGTTTTGTTCTTGAATGAAAGGCAGGATTCCTTGCAATGTGCAAGGCACTCTGACTGTCACAATACACAGAAATCTTCTGTTGTTTGTGCCCGAGTTCTTCTATCAACCTTTGGATCCAAATAGCTTCCTTGCATGCTTGTGTAGCTGCCATATATTCAGCTTCTGTAGTAGATAAAGCCACAACAGTCTGTAATTTAGATAGCCAGCTTACAGCTCCTCCTGCAAGTGTAAACACATAGCCTGTAGTAGATATTCGTTTATCAAGATCACCTGCAAAGTCTAAAATCTTGTTTGCTGGTCCCAAGTCTTTCATATCAAACTCCCTAGCCAACTGTGCCTTCAATTCTTGGATTTGATCTTTGTTGGGACCTACCACCAACATGTCATCCACATACAACAGCAGAATGATGAAATCATTATCACCAGACCTCTTGTAATAAGTACAATGATCTGAACTAAGTCTGTTGTATCCAAGGCTAATAATGAAAGAATCAAATCTCTTGTACCAACACCTTGGCGCCTGCTTTAGACCGTACAGAGATTTAGTTAACCTGCAAACCAAGTTTTCTTTTCCTTTTTCTTCAAAACCTTCTGGTTGGAGCATATATATCTCTTCTTCAAGTTCTCCATGAAGAAAAGCAGTCTTTACGTCTAATTGCTCTAGATGTAAATCAAATGCAGCACATATAGCCAAAACTACTCTAATAGTAGTTAGTCTCACCACTGGAGAAAATATTTCATTGAAGTCAATACCTTCTTTCTGAGCATATCCCTTGACAACCAATCTTGCACGATATCGTTCCACCAGATCATTACTATCTCGTTTGATCTTGTAAACCCATTTGTTACCAATGGCTTTCCGACCTGCTGGAAGTTCAACAAGTTTCCAGGTATGGTTCCTATGTAATGCCTCAATTTCTTCTTGCATTGTTGTCATCCACATAGAAGCATCTGGATTGCGCATAGCCTCCATAAAAGTTGTTGGTTCTCCATCTTCTGTCAAAAGACAATATGCATCATGGTTTGTCAAAACATAATTTGAGTGCCATGATGGTGTTCTTCTTTGTCATTGGCCTCTGCTTCTTGTTCTTCGTGCTGTGGTTCTGGTTCAGAAAGATCACCTTCTCTGCATTTTTCATCTATTTGAACAGTGGTTATCTCTTTAACAGTGCTATCATTTTTTTGTTCTTTTTATAATTCATCTTCTGCAAATATCACATCTCTACTGACAACTACCTTGCGGGCAGTGGGATCCCACAGGCGATACCCCTTAACTCCGTCAGTATAACCCAAGAATATACATTTTCTAGACTTTGGGTCCAGCTTTGTTCTTTCCTGGGAATTGTACATTACGTACACAGGACAACCAAATATATGTAAAGAAGAATAATTAGGTGGCTTACCTTGCCACATCTCCATTGGTGTCTTTAACCCAATTGCAGTTGATGGTGACCGATTTATCACATAACAGGCAGTTTTAACAGCTTCTGCCCAAAAAGACTTAGCTAAACCTGTAGTTTGCAACATAGCTCGTGCTCTTTCTAGGAGAGTCCTATTCATTCGCTCTGCTACACCATTTTGCTGAGGCGTATATGCAACTGTGAATTGTCGTTGAATACCTGCTTGCTTGCAAAATGTTAGAAAATCGCCATCGACATATTCTCCTCCATTATCTGTCCTTAAACACTTGATCTTCTTTCCAGATTCAAGTTCTAACTTTGCTTTGAACTCTTTGAACATCGCAAACACGTCTGACTTTTTCTTGATCGGGTACACCCATAGCCTCCTAGAGTAATCATCAATAAATGATACAAGATATTTTGCTCCTCCTAGGGACATCTCCGGCGATTCCCACACATCAGAATGAATCAACTCCAATATGTGCTTGCTCCGAGCAGTTGATCTACCAAACGTTAATCTATGTTGTTTGCTTGTAACGCAGTGCTTACAAAATGGTAAGTTTACCGATTTGAGCCCGGGAATGAGATTACGTTCTACAAGAATCTTCAAACCTCGTTCTGACATGTGGCCTAGTTTGCAATGCCATATCATCGTCATTTCTTCTTGGCTTGTTGAAGCAACTGATGCCTCAGCCTCTTGCAAAGTATCTCCCATAAGCATGTATAGATTTGCTGCAATCTTTTCTGCTTTTATTACCACAAAAGCTCCTTTAACAACTTTTAAGATCCCACCTTCAATATGGGTCTTGCAGCCAAGTTCATCCAGTTGCCCAATCGACAACAAGTTCTTCTTCAAGCCCTTCACATGTCTTACCCCTTGAAGTGAACGAATAGAACCATCAAACATTTTTATTTTGACAGTACCTATTCCAACAATTTCTAAGGCATGATCGTTTCCCATAAACACAGATCCTTCTAAGACAGGTTCATATGTACAAAACCAATCACGATGAGGAGTCATGTGCCATGTTGCTCCTGAATCAACAATCCAAACATCAGTGAGCTGTTTGCTGCCTTTAGAACCAATTGTTGCTTCGCCATACAGGATTTCTCCATCATCAGAGGTACTCGCAACACATCCTTGAGAACTTGATCCTTCTGTAACCTTCTCTATACTCTTCTTATTCCAACAATCTTTCTTGAAGTGCCCTCTCTTACCACAATTGTAGCATTTGATCTGCTTCTTACTTTGTGACTTTGGTCTACTTTGACTCCCACTGGAACCACGCTCCATTGATCTTCCTCTTGTCATCAACAAAGCCTCTGCTTGTTTTGAGCTCTCTAATCTATCTTCCTTATTCTTGCGCCTAGATTCTTCTTCAAGAACCGCAGCAGCCATGTCATCAAAAGAAAGATAATCAGTCAAAACATTATTAGTTAAGTTAATGATAAGCTGATCATATGAATCTGGTAGACTTTGAAGTAAGAGCTTTGCACGTTTGTTTTCCGCTATGGTATATTCCAACGATGAGAGTTGGGAAAATAGCGTATTTAGATTGTTGATGTGATCCGTTGCCGATGTGGACTCACTCATTCGAAGAGTATAAAGTCTTCTCTTCAAGAATATCTTGTTGTGAAGTGACTTGACTTCATATAATTTTGTGAGAGCATCCCAAATTTCCTTTGCTGTCTTTTTCTCTGCTACACTTGATAAAACTGAGTCAGCTAGTGCCAAGTGTAAGTTTGCAACAGCATTGTTGTCCATCTCCTTCCATTTTTCATCTGTAATTCCAGTGGGTCTACCTTCAATTGCTGTCACGCAATTGTCTTTTCTCATAATGGCTTTTATCTTCAATTTCCATATGGAAAAATTACTCCCACTGAATTTTGGAATTTCATACTTTGCTGCCATTATTTTTTTTAGACGGTAACTCGCAGCGGAGAAAAAAATCTTAATCAGCAACCTTTGGCTCTGATACCACTGTTAGGTACCAGACAAATGACACAGCAAAATATAGAGATGAAAAATTAGAAATTTGTATAAAATATGGAAACAATTGAATAACTTTCTTTGAGAATTACTACTTCTCTCTCTCACAAGGAGACTACAATAACACTCTCTCTTGACAAAAGGAGAACACACTTCTCTCTATATATATAGAAGAAAACTACTCAAAGAAATATTATGTTATTCTCTTTGGATGACTTGATTGAAATGAATTAAAGAAAAACTCAATTTATAGGTGAGTCTCTTCAATATGAACCATCCATCAATTAGAGGTATATAATTCTTTTCTTTTTCAACTATTAAAATCCTAAGGTTATAAACTAAGATTGTTTATTACCTCTCATTTTATTTAGTTATTATTTATTTATATATTTTCTAAAATTAGCTTTACTAATTTTCACAGTTGAAAGCAGGCACGAAACAGGAGGTGCAAGGGATAAAAAAAAGAGGACGAAATTTAAGGGAGCACATGAAAAGAAGGTAGCAGGTATTTCACTTCCTGCATGCACAAAATGGACTTGACATGTTGTTAGTAAGAATTTAAGGTATTATTATTCGTTTTTTGTTAAATTTGTTTATAAAATGACTGTGCATTCTTTTATAGATTTTTTTTTCTTTTGAATTTGTGTATGATTTTAATAATTTAGCTGTTTTTATTGAAAAGAGAAATTAGTTGGCTACTAAGCAAGATAATAAAGGCCGGTGTTAAGTTTGTATTTAAACCCATTGATTGGGTGTTGGTTCATTTGTGTAAAGAAATATTTTCTCACCAAAGCAAATCTAAGCTTGGCAATGCAAGATGAGAATTGCAGCTTGTTGGTGAGTCCTATCATGAGAGCAACAGCTAGGAGGATTAGAGAAAGTTTTGGGTACTTTAGCTAAACCGCTCATCGAAAATAATCAAAATATGCATAAAAAATAGGTCAGGAAATCAATTAGTAATTATGGGCAGTCCAAAATGTAATTTGCGGTATATTAGTATTGAAGTTCGCATGTGTTTTCTAGAACCAAATTTACTTCAATATTTAGATTTTATTTCGATGTATAAAAAATTGGTTCATAACCTTTTAATATTTCAAGCCTAACTGCAGTTCGTCTTTAATTTTCATCATAGGACTAGATAATAGAAGCCTAATTGAGAGATATTTAAACCCCAACACTTGGCAACTTGTTCCCTTTTTTTAGACATTTTTTAAGTCGAAATTTAGTGTTTTTTTTAAATAGTGGTATGTGCAAGGGAATTGAAATTAAATAAATCATTTTTCATTGTACTAAAAAACTAAATAAAAAATAGAAATTTTTTTTTATTTAATTTGAATCATTGTCTTAGTATTTATCTTTAGTTTTATATATTTTTTTGTTGCCTACGATATTTCATATTCCAACATTTTAATAACTAATCTGTTATGAATCTAAATTTTATTTAGGAGTCTGTTATTGATTAATAAATTATTATATACACAATACAAAATTTAAATTCTTGATATTTATTTAAAAAGAAGGCTAAACTAACTATTTAACCAACTAAATTTTGGTTCGTTCCATATGATTCATTTGCCACATAAAAACAATAGCTGCTAACAAGATGAGACTAAAATCTACTAATTAGAACAATTTTATTAGGTAACTAATTTGGATATCAGTCAACAACAGTCAATTATTAATTGAACTATAAACAAGTAAAAAAAAACACCCAAAACTAAATAAAAAGAAATATTCAAAATTTAAAAAATATATATTTAAAACCAAATGAAAAAAAAGGGTTAATAGTCAAATTCGTCTCTAAAAGATCGCTCATTTTTTAAATTAGTTCTCAAATAATTTTTTTAGTCATATTAGTCCTTAAAAAATAAAATATAAGTCAAATTGATCATTCTGTTAGTTAAATGATGACGTGTCACAAAATGATCGATTAACGTATCAGGTCAGTACCAGAGTTGCTGGAACAATTAGGGAAACTCCTTTATCAATCACTTCTATTCCTCTCATTAGACCATCTGTAGCGCTCATAGCTAACGCTCTAACTCGATTACTTTCTAATAATTACTGTACTTCACAAGTTATGTTAATTTGTTGGCCAACAATGTCTCGACCCTTTACTACCAAAGTGTTGTAAATATTTGGCATCTTCCTCGGAGGGAAAGCTACATCCAATATCCGACCTATTATTTGGTCGATACGTCCCAAAAATTTTTTTTCAAGCACAGAAATTTCAGAACTAGAAGTGGTAGGATTTATTCTCATATCTTCTAGCACGCCACTTGTCACTTGACATGTAAAAAAGTTATTTATAATTAAAATAGTCCCATAAGTCATTTCATCTCTAAAATTTTAAAAATTAATCTAACTAGTCCTCATATAATTTTTTTTATTTTTTTATAATATTAAATTTAAAATATTTTTTATAATACTAATTTTCATATTATTTTTTAGACCTTAATAAACAAAATTCTCTTTACATAAAATAATAAAAATAATTAAATTATTATAAAATTATTTTGTCATCTACATTTTAAAATTTTACATTTTTAAATTATAATCTTTTTATAGTGAAATTTTTTTATTTAGACGAGTTTATTATATTATTGTTGATTATATATTTAAAAATTAATATTTTAAATCTCACTATAAAATATAGTAGTTATTTTAAAATTTAAATCTTTTAAAATTTTTAAAATTATAATTTTTGTTATTGTTAATTTATATGGTAGAACTCAATAATTGAAAAACCAATTTGTGAGATCACTTGTTGAATCTTAATATCTTAATATAATTTTTTAAAATAATTACTATATTTATTTAGTGAGATTTAAAAGATTAAAACATTTAAAATAACTACTATATTTATTTAGTGAAATCCAAAATATTAAAACTAAATAAACATTTTGGATTTCACTAAATAAATATAGTAGTTATTTTAAATATTTTAATCTTTTAAATCTCACTAAATAAATATAGTAATTATTTTAAAAAAACTATATTAAGATATTAGGATTCAACAAGTGATCCCACAAATCAGATTTTTAATTATTGAGTTCTACCATATAAATTAACAATAAATCTCTATACCCAAGCAAAATACTTAATCAAGTCTAACCAAGTTGTTATAACAACTTTTTAAATTACGTGTCTCTTTCTCTTTCTCCTTCTCCTTCTCCGTTTTCTTCTCCTTCTCCTTCTCTATTTTCTTCTCTTTCTCCTCCTCGTCTGTCTTCTTCTTATTCTTCTTCCAAATTCGCGCACGCAGATTCTTCTTCCCTAATGTTGCGACTTGCGTGTTCTTCTTTTTGTTTTTCTTTTTTGTTATCGTCATCACTAATAACACCAACATTTCTTTTTTCTTCTTTTTCGTTAGCGTCATCGCCAATAACACCAATATTTTGCTAACATCTTTATTGGTTCTGATTTTCTCCGATGCTATCATTAAATAATTTCGATTCATTTATTAGTTTATTTCAGTTCATTGTGTGTTAATTAAGATTCACTTGAAGCTGCTGATAAGTATTGCACAAATTTTTTATTCCTTAAGTAATTTTGGTTCTTTTCTTAGTTTAATTGAGGTTCATTTGAATCCAAAAATGAATTCAATATGTTTTTATTAATGATTGAGTCTTTTTGACTGTTTGTTCAAATCTGAACTAATTTCGGTTTGATGAGTTTGGAAAACTCTAATTTAATTTGATGATGAACAAACATTATTAAAATAATAAATTACAAAATTATTAATTTGATCTTACTTCATATTTGCTTAATTAATAATTTTGTTGTGCAGATTTTACTTTGGGCCGAAAAACAAAGATGTTGCTAGCCCAAAAATAAAAATCAGCATTGCTACAAGAGGCTGAATTACTAAATGGGCCAGCTTTGATTATATTGGCACAAAGCCCAAATTAATTTGATTGAATCAGAATTTTAATTGGGTCAGATTAAGCCTTATTGCAACATAGCCCAAATTCAATTCTGATGAATGTTTCCATGCATGACCGAACCCAAGAAGCAAAGAAATGGTTCAATGCTTCCAACGGATTCCATTCCTCACCTTGGATGGAATTCAAATTTAATTTAATGCATTGGAAACATAAGCAAGTGAGAGAAGATTGATTTGACTAAAGGCATCATTGCTACACGCCAACTAAGGGAAGTAAAAGCAAGCTATTCTCAATCAATTAATTTAATCACTTTGAAATAGCTTTACTTCAGATTCTTTCTTCTCTTCGGTTATTGCACAGAAAATATTGGCAGCCATGGAAGCAAATGTAAGCTACCGAAAGGAAGGGAGAACAAGCTACAAGACCATCATGATGATGGCACGAAAAAGAAAAATAAAAGTGAGCTGTGGCTAAGATATTCACCAAATGTGGTTAGATTTGGTGAGATTATCTTGAGCCTTTCATGCTCAAAAATGGAAGAAGAAGATTCAGCCAGCTAGAGGAGATTCTTGAAGCATGGCTTGTCTTTGATTCTGCTCAACCACCACAGGGAGTAGCTAGAGTGGCGAAGTGATGGTTGAAGGCAGAGATTGAAGCAGATGAAGTCATTATCATCATGAGGCATCAAGGGCCAGAAATCCATCTTGGAGAGGAAGCCAAGGATGGAGAGCCCGGATTGATGAAGGGTGATGATCAAGAAAGGTCTAGAGGTAATTGCATGTTGGTTAATGCATGGTTATCTCTTCTATCTCTATGTGGCCGAACCGGTTCTGTTTCTTGAAGGAGGAAGAAGTCGGTTTGGGTGTTGGCTTCAAGTGTGGAGGCTTCTCTCTTCTTTAAAAAGGGAGAACAGCCACTGTTTGGAGCAAGGAGTAAGGTTTGAGAGTGCAAGGCAT
>NC_029777.3:96632142-96633193 GCF_000817695.3 Arachis duranensis | reverse complement strand
TCATGATTCTGTGGGAATCCCCTTGTAAGTTGGGTTAGCACTTTACAAGTTGTAATCAGATTGATTATAGTGAAATTCCATCATGTTTGTGATGGAGACTGGATGTAGGCTGCACTGCACTTAGCAGCCGAACCAGGATATATCTGGGTGCAATCTTCTTCTCTTTCTACTCCATTTCTGTTTTCTACTACACAGGAGCAAAAACTAGAATTATCTCGTGCCAAGTGACGAGACAAAACTGAAAGTCTCGTGGCAAGGGACGAGACAAAACTGAGTTGCTCGTATCTAGTGACGAGCAAAAACAGAAAAATCTCTTTGAAGGTCAGCAAGTGTTAGCATCAGAAAAAGGGGGCTAAGATTCAACCCCCCCTTCTCTTAGCCACTGAAACCATCAATTGGTATCTGAGCTTGGTCTCAAAGGGATCAAGCTTTGCAGCTTGGAGTAAAGATCCTCATGGCAGAAAACAGTGGCGCAAGTGTGTTATCATACAATCTGGCTGAAGGTCAATCAAGCAACAGACCTCCCTTCTTCAATGGGAAAAATTATACCTATTGGAAGGAGAGGATGAAGATATTTGTACAAGCCGTGGATTACAGACTTTGGAAGATCATCTTGGAAGGTCCTAAATTTCCAACTACCACAAATGCTCAAGGAGTAGTCTCTCTTAATCCAGAAGCAAGCTGGACCGAGGAAGATAGGAAAACGGTGGAGTTAAATGCCAAGGCAACCAATCTGCTCAACTGTGCTATCAGCTTTGAGGAATACCGACGAGTATCACGATGCACAACAGCAAAGGAAATCTGGGACAAGTTGCAAATCACTCATGAAGGAACTACCATTGTAAAGAAGACTCAGACAGACATGTTAAACAGGGAATATGAAATGTTTGCAATGAAGGAAGGAGAGTCCATTGATGAACTGTTTGAACGGTTCAATATCATTACTGTTGGCTTAGATGCTCTTGGAATCACACATTCAGAATCTGTGCTAGTGAGAAGAGTGTTGAGATGTCTCACAAAAGAGTGGGAAACAAAAGCTTTAATTATTTCT
>NC_029777.3:96628407-96632124 GCF_000817695.3 Arachis duranensis | reverse complement strand
AGCAGCTCAAGGAGGATGAAGAAAGACCTTAGCAAAGTAACTTGTTACAATTGCAAGGAAATGGGTCATTTCAAATCTGATTGTCCCAAGTTGAAAAAGGAAGAGAAGCCGAAAAAGGTGAAGAAGAAGGGACTGATGGCCACATGGGAAGATTTGGAAAATGACTCAGATGATGATGATGAAGAGTCTGAGACTAAATCACAGCCCTGTCTCATAGAAAATGAGATAGATCAGGTATCATTTCAAAACTCTGACACTGAAGACCTTCATCTTATGATAGACCATCTTTCTAAAAAAATAAGATGCTTTCTAACTGAGAATCAAGATCTTGAACAACAAAATTTCATTCTTAAAGCTGAAAATGATTTTCTCAAAGAAAAACTAAGAGAGGCCGAAACTGCTTGTGATCTTGTAGAAGAGAATAAGCAGTTAAAAGCCCAAGTTAGAAGCTGTGAAAGTGACCATTCTGTTCTTGCATATGTGAATTGTTTTAAGCAAAATGAAGAGTTGCTTAAAGAGGTTAAAAGACTTAAGGAAGACTTAGCCAAGTTCACCCAAAGTTCTGAAAATTTGAATCAAATCTTGGCTAGTCAAAAACCTCTTTATGATAAAGCTGGGTTGGGTTTTTATAAATCTGAAAAATCACATTTTGAAAATATTGCTTCATCTTCAAATGATGTCAAGTATCAAGACCCAACTTCCTTTAACAAAATAGCAACTCCAAGATTTTGTAGACTATGTAACCGAAGTGGTCATTTTCCAGTTCAATGTTTTTTTGGAGAAAGAATGATAGGCGATAAAGTTTACAAGGTTGTTTTTGATTATAATGATCTGGGACAAAAGAGATGGTTTAACGTGAAAGGATTCAAGAAAATTTGGATACCTAAGGTCACTTGAGTTTATTTTGTAGGTATGCCTAGCTTCCAAGAAGAAGGAAAATATGTGGTACATGGATAGCGGATGCTCTAGGCATATGACCGGAAAGACAACCTTCTTCATAAAGCTTGATGAATATGATGGAGGACTTGTTACCTTTGGTGATGATGCAAAAGGAAAAATAGTGGCTGTTGGGAAAGTTGGTAAAAACTTTTCTTCCTGTATAAATGATGTGCTTCTTGTAAATGGTTTGAAACATAACTTACTTAGTGTTAGTCAATTGTGTGATTTAGGTTTTGATGTTATCTTTAAGAAGTTTGTTTGTTTGGTTGCTTGTGAGAAAACTGGGGATATTTTATTTGAAGCCAAGAGATGCAACAATGTGTATGGATTAACTCTTGAGGATTTAAAGGAACAAAATGTAACATGCTTTACCTCTCTTGAATCTGAAAAATGGCTTTGGCATAGAAAGTTGGGACATGCTAGCATGTACCAAATTTCTAAGCTAGTCAAAAAGAATTTGGTTAGAGGAATTCCAAACATCAAGTTTGGTAAGGATCTTACTTGTGATGCTTGCCAATTGGGCAAACAAGTAAAATCTTCTTTTAAATTAAAAGATGGAATCTCAACCAAAAGGCCATTGGAAATGTTACATATTGATCTTTTTGGTCCTACTAGAACTCAAAGTTTAGGAGGTAAACACTATGGTCTTGTAGTGGTTGATGATTACTCTAGATTTGGTTGGGTACTTTTCCTTGCTCATAAGAATGATGCGTTTTATGCTTTTTCCACCCTTTGCAAGAAAATTCAAAATGAAAAGGATTTAAAAATTGCCCATTTGAGAAGTGATCATGGAAGAGAATTTGAAAATCAAGATTTTGAAAAATTCTGTGATGACTTAGGGATTTCTCATAATTTCTCATGCCCTAGAACACCCCAACAAAATGGGGTGGTTGAAAGAAGGAATCGAAACCTTCAAGAAATGACTAGGGCCATGCTATGTGAGAATGAAATTCCTAAATTTTTATGGGCTGAAGCTGTAAACACAGCATGTTATATTTTGAATAGAACAATCATTAGAAAAGGGTTAAAGAAAACTCCTTATGAGCTATGGAAAGAAACCCCTCCAAATCTTAAGTACTTTCATGTTTTTGGATGCAAATGCTTTGTGCTTAATAATAAAGAAAACCTTGGAAAGTTTGATCCAAAATCCTATGAAGGAATGTTTGTTGGATATTCCACCACAAGCAAGGCTTATAGAGTTTATCTCAAGGAGCATAGGACAATAGAGGAATCCATACATGTTACTTTTTGTGATTCTAACTTAATTCCCAGTATTGTGATAGATAATGATTCAGATGGAGAAGGAGCTGGAACAAGCAAAGAAAATCCCAAATCTGTCCAGAATGAAGAATCTGCCAGACCAGTTTTGTCTCGTCAGATTGAAGGAGAAACTTCTGATTTGTCTCCTGAGCAGGGACGAGAAACTGAAACAGTGAGACCACCAGAAGTTCATCAAAGCTCAACACCTGTCCGAAAGCCTAGAGAATGGAAGTCCATGAGGGGCTATCCTCATGACTTCATCATTGGTGATCCCTCTCAAGGTGTAACCACAAGATCCTCCACCAAAAGGCCAACCGAACCTAGCAATCTTGCTCTCTTGTTACAAATAGAGCCTAACAATGTCAAACAAGCTCTTGAGGATCCATCATGGGTCAAAGCAATGCAAGAGGAGCTTGCTTAATTTGACAAGAATAAGGTTTGGACACTAGTACCTCATCCGGATGGTAAGAAGGTAACGGGTACTAAGTGGGTTTTTAAGAATAAACTTGGTGAGGATGGACAAGTTGTTCGTAACAAGGCTAGATTAGTGGCCCAAGGTTACGATCAAGAAGAGGGTATTGATTTTGATGAGTCTTTTGTTCCGGTAGCTAGAATGGAAGCAATTAGGTTGCTTCTTGCCTATGCTGCCCATAAGGGTTTCAAAATGTTTCAAATGGATGTTAAGTGTGCCTTCCTTAATGGTTTTATTGATAGGGAAGTGTATGTGGCTCAGCCCCCCGGTTTTGAACATAAAGAATTTCCAAATCATGTTTTTAAATTAACTAAGGCTCTTTATGGTCTTAGACAAGCTCCAAGAGCTTGGTATGAAAGGCTTAGTGCCTTCTTGTTGGAAAATAATTTTCAAAGGGGAACCACCGACACTACCTTATTCATTAAAGCATCTAATGATGATATTCTTCTTGTTCAAGTTTATGTTGATGATATTGTATTTGGTTCGGCCAATGTTTCCTTGTGTGAAGAGTTTGGAAAACTCATGACTAGTGAGTTTGAGATGAGTTTAATGGGAGAGCTTACTTTCTTTCTTGGCCTCCAAATTAAGCAAACTCCTAGTGGTACTTTTATTCACCAAGGAAAATATGCAAAAGAACTTATCAAAAAGTTTGGCCTAGAAAATTCCAAATCAATGGGCACTCCTATGCATCCCAATACTAAACTTGAAAAAGATGATGATGGCCAAGATGTGGACGAAACAAGGTATAGAGGAATGATAGGTTCACTCATGTACCTTACCTCCTCTAGACCGGATATAGTCCAAAGTGTGGGTGTATGTTCAAGGTTTCAATCACATCCAAAAGAATCCCACCTTACGGCTGTTAAACGCATCATTAGATACATTAAAGGAACTTGTAATTATGGATTATGGTATCCTAAATCTGATGACTTTTGTGCAGTAGGTTTTTGTGATGCAGATTATGCAGGAGATCGGGTGGATAGGAGGAGCACCTCCGGCATGTGTTGCTTCCTTGGAAGCTCACTCAACATGTGGTCAAGCAAGAA
>NC_029777.3:96625139-96627927 GCF_000817695.3 Arachis duranensis | reverse complement strand
ACCCACCTTGTGCATTAACTATCTCATATTCTCCTTTCATTCAACATTTATTCCATCCATCCTCTCTCACACAATTAGGTTCAATTCACTCTCTCATCTTCTACCCTTTCACTCTCATTATCATGAACAAAAAGGACACACCCGAAAAGAGCACTCAAAAGTTTAAAGAGATTGCCTTGAATGACACCAAGGAGCCAGCAAATTTGGAGTCATGGGATTTCAAGAAAAAGTTTCATACGTCACACTCTCACTATGATCCATCTAGGTTCGACTCATGTGCTTCCCATGAATTCCACAATGAAGTTCTGAAAGAACGCGATCTCTGTGCTTCTTATCAAGTCAGCATAGACTCACTCTCTGCCAACGGGATCAATGTCTCCTCTCTGTTTGATAATCTTCAATGGACTCCTCTGCTTTACATCCGGAAGCCAGTTTACCCAAGTTGGAATCACCTACTAGATGGCTTTAAATCACACCTGCGAAAATCTTTCCAAAATGGATGGTACGGCACCAACTCTCAGAGAACTTGGTCCAGATAAAACAATTCTTCTTTATAAGATCATATCTCATGTTCTCATACCACAAAGTGGTCCACGCCATCGGGTAACAGTGTCTGACTTTCTTGTCCTTTTTGCTCTTGTTACTTCATCTCAAATATCATTTGCATACCTTATGATAAGGCACATGTGGAAATCTGTCAAGAGTTCAAAAAGGCCTAATCTTCCATATGGGATGTTTCTCACCTGCATCTTTGAATATTTTAGAGTTGATCTAACAAATGAAGATGTTGAGAATAAGGTTTCATTCATAAAGGGAGAAGGAGATGATAACAAGAATGCTGATTCTGAATCAGGAGTACAATCTATCTGATGTGAATTCTGGTGTTATTTGGTTCATGTTTGAACTTCTAATTGATTGTATCGATACTATGATACACTTTTACTATTTTATCTTGAACTTTTTTTGTTATGTTAATCATGGTTTGTGCAGGTGCCCCCTTGATGACAAAAGGGGGAGGAAATTTAAAGTTCCAAAATTGAAATTGGAACGAAACAGGGGCTGAAAAACAGAGGAACAAGGATTGAAATTTTCAATTTTTGAAAATTCATGATAACCCGTGTTCAAAGAATGCATGTTGTTAATGCATTAGTTTTACTGCATGTTGTTACTGCATTGATCATTATTGGTTGCATTGCACTGCATTTTTTGGTTTATCATGATTAGTTTAATTGGCATTTGGTTTATAATGATTGATTTATTTTGATGCCTGGTTGTTTGTTTCATCATTGATAAACTTGTTGGATTGAAAATTTATTTTTGGCAGTTCCTTTAATTTGTGTAATATATCAAAACTGCCTTGTTTTGTTCTTCAAATATTTTTCATCATGTTGTTTTGCTCTGATACCCTAAAACAGGAAAATGTTTGAAAAATATTTGGATACCTTTCGAGTTTGAGCAGTAAATCAATTTATGATATCAAATGAGTTTTGATTATCAATTAAAACTGCTCATAAATCAAGCATTTATCATCATAAAATTTGCTAAATAACATTGTTACTTGAAGCTTGATTTAAATGTTACAGGTTTATGCTTCCCTTGAAAAATAGCATATATTAAGGGGGAGCCATGTGACATTTTGAAAGTAAAGCAAATGTTAACTAAATGGGCCAGTTTTAATCTCAATGTTACAAGCCCAAAATGTTATTAGTGATAAATGGTTCCAAGCTTGGTCCGAAACCAAAGAAAAAATGAAAGCAAAGTGCTTCCAACGGAACCAAGCCTTTAACCATGTGATGGATTTCAAAATCTATTACATTGTTAATTAATGCATGGGGAATATGAGAGAGAAATACAGCTGAATTGATTGATGGCTATTATGACAAACACGCCACTCTAAGCTAGGGAAGTAAAAGCAAGCTATTCTCAAATTAATGTGTTTAACCACTCTACATTGCTTTTCTTCAGATTCTTTATTTCTCTCTCATCTCTTTCTCTCTTCGGTTATTGCACAGAAAATATTGGTAGCCATGGAAGCAAATGTAAGCTACCGAAAGGAAGGGAGAACAAGCTACAAGACCATCATGATGATGGCACGAAAAAGAAAAATAAAAGTGAGCTGTGGCTAAGATATTCACCAAATGTGGTTAGATTTGGTGAGATTGTCTTGAGCCTTTCACGCTCAAAAATGGAAGAAGAAGATTCGGCCAGCTAGAGGAGATTCTTGAAGCATGCCTTGTCTTTGATTCTGCTCAACCACCACAGGGAGTAGCTAGAGTGGCGAAGTGATGGTTGAAGGCAGAGATTGAAGCAGATGAAGTCATCATCATCATGAGGCATCAAGGGCCAGAAATCCATCGTGGAGAGGAAGCCAAGGATGGAGAGCCCGGATTGATGAAGGGTGATGATCAAGAAAGGACTAGAGGTAATTGCATGTTGGTTAATGCATGGTTATCTCTTCTCTCTCTGAGTGGCCGAACCGGTTCTGTGTTTGTTGAAGGAGGAAGAAGTTGGTTCGGTTTTGGCTTCAAGTGTGGAGGCTTTCCTCTTCTTTAAAAAGGGGGAACAACCACTGTTTGAAGCAAGGAGAAAAATTGAGAGTGCAAGGCACAGAGTTCTCAGAGCTACCTGAGCTAACAGTTTTCTCTTCTCCTTCAATGTTCTCTATTTTGTAATTTTTCTGTTTAATTTTGTCATGTCTTGAGTCTCATGGAAAAAGGCAAACAAGTGAGGTTTGTATGAAAAAGCCATAGAGCGGAAAAAGGCAGAGAGTGCAAAATTAAAAGAAAAA
>NC_029777.3:96619865-96624403 GCF_000817695.3 Arachis duranensis | reverse complement strand
AATTACAATTTGAGAATACAAAATTTTAAAATACAAATGACAAAATAACTTTGTAATAATCTAATTATTTTTATTATTTTATGTAAAGAGAATTTTATTTATTAATGTCTAAAAGTAATTTAAAAATTAGTACTATAAAAAATATTTTAAATTTAATATTATGAAGAAAAAATAAAAAATTATATAAGGACTAATTTGATTAATTTTTAAAATTTTTAGGATGAAAATCATTTACGTCTAGACTTTCAGAGACTATTTTGATTGTAAATAACTTTTTTACAAGTCAAGTAACACGTGGCGTGCTAGGTGTCACTAACCTGATACGTCAACCAATCATTTTGTGATATGGGGCATTAACCTACTACGTCATCATAACTAATAGAATGACCAATTTGACTTACGTTTTATCTTTCAAGAACTAATATGATTGAAAAAAATTATTTGAGGACTAGTTTGAAGAATGGGTGATCTTTCAGGAACGAAATTGATTATTAACCCTACAAAAAACAATTAAAATCCTTGTAAAAAAATCAAGTTGGGTTGGTCTAGTTGTTAGCTCACTAATTGTTTAAGTAAATATCGGAAATTCAAATCTCACCTTGTGCATGCAGCAACCTATTGATCAGTAATAAACCTTTAAATGGAGTTCCAATTCAAGACGAATTAGCCCTTGCAAAAAAATAACATAAGAAATCTAACAAAAATAAACAACTAAAACTAAGTGAAAATAAATCTATTCATATTTAATGGAATTAAAGTAGGTGGATACTACAATGAAAATTTTATAATTGTCTTTATATAAATTTTTTTTTTACCTTTGAATGATGGATTGTATGGTTAACTTTTGATATTTGTAAAAGTGTTGTCTTTGTTTAAAGTGTGGCTAAATAAATAAGTCATACTTTTAAACAAAGCATCTTCATAAAAAGATATTTTTACCATCTTCATTTGAGTAGTTACATTAAAGTATATATAAGAAACATACAAAAGAATAAAAAATAACTAAAATCATATTATAAAAATATTCAAAATTACTATAAAAAAATCTCTAAAACCAAATTAGAAGTAAACTTAAAAGGCCATGTCTCTAATAGTCGTGTCTTTGGTGACTACCAGTGACTATACATTGATCGGACAATCAAAAATTAACGAGTGAAATGTGTATATGAAGTGCTAAAATGGGTGTGTGAGAGGTATGGATGTCTTTGGCATCTCTTCCAATAATAGCAGCGGGAGAATACAAGCTACAAACAACAAGAGAAGAAAATCGATTGAGAAGCGGGGAGGAGGGCATCGCAAAGGAAGTAGATCTATGGGACAGCAATGATGACGTTCGGCCAAAGAGAAGGGGGTTCTAGCAGGAGATGGTGGCAGAGCTCTATAAACAACCTCATCCAAACTACACTAGGCAAGTAGCAGACTTGAAATCTATGATAGCAGAGAAACATGGTGGTTAAAAAAAGCGGAGATGAAAGCTGGACAGAAAACTCAGGGATCATGCTCCAAATAGTGGCGGATAAAATCGACAGAGAAGTGTAAAGGCGATCACCACGGAAGTGGTCAGGAGATTTTCGTCGCAATAGCGGCACCCTTCGAAAGGCTTGGTAGAGGTTATAGAACTAGAACACGACGAAGTTCCATGCGTAACCTCAGGGTATCCTCACCAAGCATGGGGCAGCGCTTAGGAATCATTCCAAAGAAGAAGAAGAACTGGGTTAGCATTTGGGCTGGAGATGTTGTTTTGGGTTACTGAGTTGGGTTCTATCAAACAAAGTTTATTTACCGTGTGTTACCTAATTGACCGTGATTAGCAATTTCAAAACAAGTGTCAATAGAGCTCCATATATTCACATGTTAGTCACATATTGGTTCAATGAAGTTAGTTATTGTAGCCACCAAACATTCATTGCCACCATAGACCACACCAACTTAAAATATTCAAAATGTTCTCTCACAAGAAAAAAAAAGAGAGAACACATCAAACATGTACGGTATCAGGAGTAAGAGAATCATCACTGTATATTGCATTCACTTCCAACATATCACACAACACAGTAATTGTTTTATTTTGATGGTGGTTTTCGCGCGCCACGACATTGTAACCATATGTGGCCTCTCTTTTGACTCTGGGGTCTCCTCAACAACCAAAATCAGAAGCTTCCTGATTTCTTTCTTCCTAGCCACAGAAGAAGAAGAGGGGAGTCAGGGGACTATGAGTAAATAAGAGAAAATGATGAAAAATGTGAATGATGATGATGGTTATTAACGTTGAGAGATGGTGGTGAGAAAAGAGCAGTGATACATAACATAATTAAAAAAAGATGTCTAATTTGTTAAAAAGTTGACTGAAAGAAGAGTTAGTTATTGACACTTTTTCTAATTCGAACTATCAAACTTAGTAAAATTTTAATGAACAAAAAATTAATTTAAAACTTTGATAATTAGTATCAGGATTAATTTTCAATTTAGTACTTTAAATATTTAACTGGTGAGATTTTTTTTAAAGATATTATTAATAAAATAAATTAAAAATAATATTTGTACATTAAAATTAACTACAAATGTATTTGTGTATAAAACATATGTGATTTAATTTATTTTCAATATGCATTTATATTTTAACATGTATTTTATACTGGTGACTGATTTTCGTGTACACATAACATAGTCGTTAATAAAATAGTTTTTGAATGATTTTAAAATACCACAAAAAAACTAATAAATATTATATTTTTTGTAAGTAACAAAAAAGATTTTCTTATTTAGCAAACAACTTATCTGTTATATCTAAATTTTGGTGGTAATATTTGAATAAATATTTAGAAAATATATAAAAAATTCAAAAAATTGATCTCTAGAAATTTCTTTTTATTTAAAAAAAACGTGATTATTCACAATAAAAAATAAAAAAACTTACCGGACAAAAAAAAGTTACCAAATTTTAAAGATAAAAAAATCTTATTTTTTAATAATGATTACAAAAATTTGCATCAAAATTTAATTTTTAAAATTATTTTTTAAAATATATATTTATTATCTAATCTTTTTTATCGTATTTTTAAATTTTTCAAAAATTTATTTATCGTTAATATTTTTTAGATTTATTTTATTAATACAAGCTTTTAGTTACCATTTTAGTAATTTACTCTTAATATCAGCTTCAAATCTTTTGTCCTAATAAGAGGTTATAATTTTCTTCTGATTTTCATATAAAATTCAACATTTAATTTTAGGTTTATTCTAAAAAAAAATTATAAAACTATTTTTCAGAGCTCAAATTACCAATGTAAACATTTACATATCTTATACTTAAACACCATACACAAACACAAATATTTTATGTTCATATTTTAAATATTTATATTTCAATAATGTCTATATTTTAATATATACATAAATAGTGGCAGAACTTTGTGTGGGCATGCTTCCAAAGTTTTTGTAAAAATATTAGTAATTTTATTTTAAAAAAAATAAAATTAACTTGTTTGATTAAATTGATATACTTTTAACTTACGTATCTGAATTTTATGTCCATTTTTACCATTCTTTCAAATTTTTTATCCTATCCTATTTGACATAACAAATAACATGTCTTTAAATCAACAACAAATGACATATTTTTAAATCAACATTACAAATTAAATATCATTATAGAATTAACACTAAATTATATTTAGTTTCTCATATAGTTTGATGCATTATTTTATTTTTAGAATAATAAAAATTATAATATAACTAGTAGTGATATCAGTTATTGATACGTTACCCTTATCCTCGGTTGCACAGTAAACTCGGCACGTGCATCATAAAGCTCGGTCCCGTATCAGCCGTCCGAAAAGTTCGGCACGTGATCAGGACCGAAGCAGCACCACCCAGCTGAAAATAAGAAACGTGCTCAGCTGGTTTATAGCACCTAAACAGAATATCATAACCAACCTATAAACTAGGACTTATCCACATGAAAACGGTAAAACAATCCCTATAAATCCGGACTAATGGTCTTGGCTAAAGGCAGATTTTCACTGTCAGTTTTCAGATTCACTTATTCACTCTCACCTAATTACTCTCTCTCTCTCTTCTCTGAGATTATTACTAACTTGAGCGTCGGAGTATCTTTTGCAGGTATTCCCGCCGCGGTGTTTGACCAGTGACCGCCGACGTGAAGCTCTTCCTCTCAGTTGACGACTCACTCGGAAGTGCTTAAGCTCGGCCTACCCAGTGTTCAGACGAATCAGTTATCAATAAAAATTTATTATTTTATTTTTAAATCAAATTTACAAATTTAATGCCATTATAGTATAATACTGTTTACATTAATAAATTTTGATATTTTTATTTTATTAGAAATTTAAGACTTTGTTTTGTTGTATTATATTATTTAATTTATAATAAAAGTAATAATAAAAATAATTAATCTTGAGACTTTTGAGAGATAAATATTATCAAAAGTGAAATTAATTTTTTAAAATGTTAAAAAATAATTTATAAGTTATAATTGATAGGATATAATTTAAATATTATTTTTTTGTCATTATTTA
>NC_029777.3:96618777-96619581 GCF_000817695.3 Arachis duranensis | reverse complement strand
CTGTACACAAACTAAACAGAACCTAATAGACAATGGGGACTATCCCCAAATTTCATAATATATTTAGTAGTTATATATCATAGATTATCACTAGTTTAGTTTGTTAAATTTTTTTTAACTAATTTAGAAACACTGTGTGCTCGATTCATACCTCCTTATTCACTCAATATATTTTGTAACGTGTTTTACTAATGGTAATTAATCTAGAACTACTGTATACGTTTTATATCTCTCCCATTCACCCAATATATTTTATAACATATTTTATTAATGGACTTTTGAAAATTATACACTAATGAATTTTTGAAAATTATAATAATTTAGTAGAAGTGTAGAACACAAGACTTGTCATCATCATCATAACTATTACAATAATTGATTTGTTTTTAAATACAATTTTATATTTTATTGATTTTTTTATTTAATTTTTTAGATAAAAATATTAAAATATTTAATAAATATTAGTTTTATTATATTAATATAAACTGATAAAAAATTGGTAAGTCACAACTTTTATAATATAAATATTTTAAACTAAGTTTTATACAACTGTATTTTCTTATACCATCTTTAAGAAATTAGATCATTTTTTTAATTAATTTAATTTAATATTATTTTATTGCCTTCTGAATTGACTTTTTCTTTTGTAAAAAAATATTCATTAATTATTATATTAATTTTTTATCATTGTAATGATATTTTTTTTACATATGTTACAGCTTATATATTAAAAGAATTGCATCTAATAAATTTGATCTTAATTTTTTAAAATTAAACAATAAAAAAATTTAGTTCTAATGCAAT
>NC_029777.3:96593464-96618438 GCF_000817695.3 Arachis duranensis | reverse complement strand
TAAACTTTTAAATTTTTTTAATTATCATATTTTAATTTTTTTTATTATTAAATTTTATTGGATCAAGACTTTTTTTAATTATTGTGTAATTGTGTTCTATGATTTTAAATATATGATAATAGCAGAAGCTACTTCTTTTTTTTTTTACTTTTGGGCACAATTTAAAAAAAAAGCTTTTAACTTCTTTAAAAGTTAATTTACAGCTTTTCCAAGAAGTAGAAATATATAAGTCATTCTACCACTTCCTTAAAAAAAATTTAATTTCGAAACAAAAAAACTACTTTTCTTTTTGATTCTGTAAAAAATACTGACCCTTCACCACCGTTTTCACTCAAGGTCTGCTAGAAACACTGGCCTTCCACCATCATTCTACCATCATTCTCGTTCCAAACCTCTCACCATACCATTTTAACGTAATGATTCATCTGATGGAAGTATTGATCCTCTAGACAATATTACATTTGAACAACTTCCTGCATATATTCCTTCTAAGTATTTTTTTTATCATTTTATCACTCTATTTTTTATTATTAAATGTGTATTTAACTATGGTATGAAATTTGAGTTTTAATTTTATTTTTTTCACATGTGATTTTATAACTTGCTATTATTTTCATAGTTAATTATAACAAGTTCTTGACCTCAATAAAAGAGAAGGGAGTTCTAATAGGAGTAAAATAAAAAATAGCAACAAAATATACATTGACACACATTTTATAATTATTTTTTATTTTCACCTACCATATCATATACAATATTAGTGATTAGGTTAGGTAAAATCAACATTCAATATTGGAAAGTATTTGTTATCATCGTTATTTTAATATTCATTCTCTTCTGTAAACAAAAATTATTTTTTAAATTATTTATCCAAACGCTACAATTTTATAATAAGTACTTTTATAACTAAAAATCCAAATACAAAATAACTTATTTATAAGCTACTATTAATAAAAGTCATTATGCTTTAAGTTTTTTTTCCAAAAAAACTTATTTAAATTATTTACCCAAACTAGACTACAGTAGACTTTTGTTTAAATTAACTGAAAAAATTAAATAAACCGAACCAAATCAAATCAATTTTAATTGGTTTGGTTTTATTCGAATGATTTTAATAACAAATAAATCGAATCAAATGGAATTACCATTTAAATAAACTATTGAATCGGATGACTTTTTTCTAAAAAAACTAAATTAAACCGCACCACAAAGAATTTACTACTACATGAACATCCAATTCCAGTTCCAGTTTTCAGCTTCCAAATATCATAAGGTGGTAATGTTTCCGAAAATAAAGAGCCAGTAACTAGCAACGAGGGAGAGATTAGAGAACAAGAAGAAATAAAAAATGGACCCACAATCACCTTCTGGACACATTGTTATCAACAAAGTGTGTGGGGAGAAAACTCCCCCAAATTCCCATACCGCAATCAATTATCTCAGCGTCTCTGTCTGAATGAGAGATGGCATGTAGTCATGCACATCATATCATGGATAATGTTATATTTCAAGAAATTGTTGTTACTTAATAAAATTCTTTATCAACATTGGTTGCTCAAAGTGGAACCCTCATTTCCACCCGTCCCACTTCACAAATATAATTAATTTGCATGTATTAACTCTACTTAAATTTAAGTAACTCAAATTACTAATATAGTTAATAATTAAATTAAAATATTAATTAATAAAAAATTGATAAATTACAAAAAATAAATTATATATTATTTTTAAAAAAATAAAATAAAATATATTTATTTTAATTGGTTTGTTGTGTATTTTTAAATATTTAATATTTATTTTAAAAATACATTCGATAAATTTAACATCAAATTAAAAAATAAAAAATTGATATTTTTAATTAGATAACCTGTAAAATTAAAATAAAAATAGATAGAAACTTTTTCTATTACAAAAAAATAAAAATACCGTCAATTAGTAAATTAATTTCTTTTACCAATAAAAAAAGAAATAGTTGTTATTAGAGAAATTTTGAGTGAAGGCTTCAATCTGATTCTTAAGTTCTAACCATTATTTCGGAAAAAAAAAATGTTACCTAACCAAAAAAAAAATTCAATTCGGTTCTTGTCCTTTTAACATTTTAGAAAAACACGGCTCCTCGATCATTTCTATCGCTAATTCGTAAAGAAAATTACTTATGTCATACATTTGAGGAATGTTAGGTTAAGTATCATGCTACCATTGTCAAATTAGTTAGACATCTATTTCTCTTAAAAATTTAAATTGGTCAAAAACTTATTTATTTTTATTTTATTATTTATTTAGACAAAATGACGCTGTTTTGACGTTAAAATAATCAAAAATTTATTTATCTTAAAAAAGTTTGATACAATATTTTTTAAAATTAATTTTTTATTTCTATAATATTCATTATATTATTTTTTTTGTAAATTATTAAATGTATAGTATAATAAATATAAATTAATTAATAAAGTATTTTAATTTAAAATAAAATATTATTTATTATGGAACAAAATAAATAATTCTCAATGTATTTTTTTAAATATATGAATAAAAAGTTATACAATTAAGGACAAAGAATATTAATGAGAATTGAAGAGAATTTACAAACTAATTAGCACATTATTTTAATTTTGACATATGTGACATATATAATAATAATGTAATATCCATTTTAGGTCTTGATATGTACAAAATTTTTTGAGCAATGACGAGCGAGCTTAATTTAAATTAAATTAATAATTTTTTTTAATATTCTTGCATTGAAATACACTAGCAGCTAACTATTAGTACTAAATAAAATAAAGCATATATATTAAAACAACTATGTTATGTGTATATTAAAATTAATTATCAAAATTAGTTACTAGTATAAAATATATGTTAGAATAAAAATATACATCAAAAATAAATTAAACTTTACATATATTTATACACAAATATAATAATAATTAATTTTAGTGTACAAATTGTAACGACCTAGTTTTCTGCAAAACGAAATTTTTTCTGAAGAAATGGAGTTTTTTCAAAAGTTCAATAAAGTAGGTACCTTCAAGCACTTCAATCTGCATCATCCTAAAGCAAACGCCTTTACTAAGCTAAATTCGACGACTTAGTCGCGAAAACCTAGTTTTTGAACCATGTCGGTTAGGAATTTCAGATTCTAGTTTTTGTATTTAGTCTTAGTTTGACGAGTCAAACTCGATTAATAATATTATAATATTATTATATTAATATTAGAGTTGTTTGGGTAATATTTTAATATTATTTAATCTACTTTAATTAAAAACAGGAGATAAGTTTAACCAGGCTCACAGTCTACTAGGGCATGTTAATTAGTACCGGCACTCTTTGATGACTTTAGCAATACTAATGCCTTATCATATATCTTCTATTCTCATGTTAATCATGTTACTAGTATCATCTATACTAGTAGCTCAGATATTAATCTCTAGAAGTTTTGTTATTTATATTTTAATATATCTAGTTTTAGTAATTATACACTTGGGATATTTTTTACTAACCTCCCTAACCAACCAATTATCATCAAGCACATTTTTTTCCACTGCACAAGACACTCCAAGACCAGTCATTCTTCACTCATTTGGCCGAAAATAAGGAGAAAGAAAAAGAGAGAACTTTTATGATACTTTTATCTTCAAAGATTGATTTCTTCCAAATTAAAACTCAAATTAAAATTCTAAACTGATTCAAGTGATCTTCGATCTTTTCTTCCTCTTCAAAACCATGTGATTTTTCTTAGAACAAAATTAGGTGAGATGACTGCTCTCCCTCCTTCTTCAATTTGATTTCAAGAAAAACTTGCTAAACTTGTGTTTTCTTAATGTTCTTCCATAGATCTCTTGTTTAACTTGACTTGTGGGTCAAGAAACTTCAATTTCCAGCAAGTTTAAAGTGAGGATTCCCTTCCTAACCTGCTGCTATGGTTCGGCTAGTTGATGTTGTCAATGTTTAAAGTTTTTTTTAATGGATTTAGGATGAAAAAGTGATCAAAGAACACTTGGAGGAGTAACCAAAATTTGGAGTTGCAAACTATGGTAGGATTTGATGAAATTAATATTGATCAATTGTATTTGAGTTGTGTGATTATTGTATGGTTTGGCTATGTTTGAAATTGATCATTTATATTAGTGATTCTTGGTAAATTTTTGGTGAAAATTTGATGATATTCAAGTTATGAATGTTGTTCTTGGGTGCAGCTGAAAAA
Source organism: Arachis duranensis (assembly GCF_000817695.3). Classification (NCBI taxonomy): domain Eukaryota; kingdom Viridiplantae; phylum Streptophyta; class Magnoliopsida; order Fabales; family Fabaceae; genus Arachis; species Arachis duranensis. The sequence goes on along the minus strand of NC_029777.3, from coordinate 96,614,231 downwards.
ATGAACCCTAACCTTTAAATTGGGGATAAATTAGTGTTGAAATCAAGTAGAAATCATGAAATTTTAGTGGCTGCTAATTTATTTTGAATTATGGTAAAAATCAGTAACCAAAAAGATTGAAAAAGGGGTCAGAATTGAAGAAAAAATTTGAAAATTTTACGAAGAATACTTTGAATATTGTCAAGAACACTCAAGAACAACTCTTTGATTCATTTTAGGGTCAAAGTGCAAATATTATTATTTTTGGGAGAAAAAGTATAAATACTAAAAGTTTACGAGGTTCAAGTATAAATATCAAAAATTAAGGGGATCAAAATATAATTTTTATAAAATATTGGGAATCAAAATATAATTTTCGAAAATTATCAATAAAATATTAATAAAAGTATTTAATAATAAAATAATAACGAAAAGGTAATTTTTTCTAAAAGTCTTAGGAAGATAATTTTAAGTTCAGAATTCTATAATTACCGTCATAAAATACCTAGGGACTGAGAAGAACATGTTAGTAAAGACAAGATAAAATAAAGATAAAATGTTGAAGAAAAAATGAAAACTGAAGAAAAAGAAAGTAAAACTTTAAAAGTAAAGATAAATGTCGTTTAGAAAAGCGAACTAGAGGAAAGATAGTTAGTACTCGACATTGTGTTTAGGGTTAGGTAAAGTATGAAAAGTTAAACTAGTTTAACATAGATTTAATGAACCTATTCTTAGAACATGTTGATTATTGATACCAAAACTGAAACAATTTGCAAAGTAAAAGTTAAAGAGATAAAGAAAGAAAGAATAAAATATCTTATGATAAAAGAAAACTGAGGCTGCCTGGCAAGGATGAGGGTTCTGTCCCACTTGCTCAGTGCATAGACTAAATTATCATTGATCTCGAAAAAATCTACGGACTATTGATTATTTAATTCTGGAGAGTACCCACGGACTGAATGATCATGGATCTCAGGAAAACCTATGGAATGATTGAGAAATGATCTCGGGGACGCCCACGGACTAAAGATCACTGTTTCCCATTGTACGTATATTATGACGTCAAACTTTGCGATGATTAACTGTTGTCACGGACTGGTAGTATTTTAACCACATCGACATATATACACGGACTAATGCAATTGGAAAATCATATATGGGACTTGTGCCTCGGAAACATCAGGTTGCGGGTAGTAAAGTGACACATGAGCTCATGGCCTGCATAGGACAGACATGCATCATATTTGGTTGCGCATTTTTTTCTGTTATATTTATTGTATGAATGTATGCTTTCTCTGTGTTTGTGATCTATTTCTTGTATTATTCTGTTGTATTCTTTTTTCTCTATTTTTTCTGCTTTCTCTATTTTCTTTGTTTACTGTAAGAATATACATTCAAAATATTTTACTGTCTGATGCAACAAAAGAAGCGATTAACATGACTAATTAACCCGACTCTACTAAGAACTTCCCAGTTCTTACCCATTTTCTCCCCCCTTCAGATGGAAGTAGGAGTACCCTTCCATAATCTGTTGATGATCGTTCTACAAAGAGGATTCCACTCTAGGTAGTCTTTTGGGTCTAGGATGAATTCTATTTTTTGTTTATATGTAAATATTGTAAGACCAGTCGACGTCTGTATCCCATTTGAATACGAACTTTAACCTAAATCCTTTGTACGAGGCTCTTGTTATGAGGGTACTTGATGAAATACCAATGAGACGCCCTATGACAACGTATGATCATGCAGAGGAGTAGTAGATGATGTTTTGCCTTTTGATGACATTCAACCTGACCCGAATTTTGAAGACCTAGAACGTACTTTCCGTCGCTTTTGTAGTTTAGAGGAATTAGGTGAGTATAGAGTCTAGGTTAGCATGGGTGCCGCTTAGAGACTTTTTGAACAGGTCAAGGCCTGAGATGTTGTGTATGTGTGTGTCTATATATATATAATTATTATTATCTAGCTGTTTCTAGGGATGTTCTAACTAGGATATATACTCTAATAAAGGCTGGATAACTGAATGTTCTTAACTGCTTGAGACATATATAAGTGTGATTGTTTATAACTATTGTATCTATTACTATTTATGAAATGATTATGAATGATTCCGTTTATTAATCCAAACGTTTAAAAAAAAGTACCTTGTAAAATAACTATGCTTTTAACAACAAATTAGACTCATAATAAATAATAGATAATAATTAAGAAGACAAGTTGGTAGCGGTCAATTTTTGGTATGATCTAAACATACTGAAAATTAGATTGTTATACAAATAATATTTTTAATATTAAAAATCATTGATAAAATGAAAATATCAAATCATCAATAATATAATTAATCTATTAATATTATGTGTGTGTATTAGAAACCATTGATGAAATTCGATTATATGCATAGTAATAATTAATAAATACAGAGTGATAACTTATGATGAACTTCAAGAATTATTTGTATATATAGTGATTTAAATTGAAATATCTATAAATTTATATATGTAGACAGCATAGTATTATGAAAAAATTGACAAACTTTTATATAATATGTCTAATAATTCATTCCTGTATCAAGTAGTAATATATTATAGGCGTTCCAAGGTAATACCTAAAATCAAGGTAGATATGGGTCCAAACGTGAGGTCCGAATTTCTTTGGATAAAGGTTCTGATTTATTTGTTAAAACGGTGGGTTGTCCGACGTTCTCGCCTAGACGATGGTGGGAGTATCTGTAAAGAATTTCGATACTTAAATTAGTAAAAGTTTAAAATATGCTTTTGTGAATTGAAATTGAGAAATACATAAGTTTGATGGCTCATATATAGGAATAAAAGATAACTTGGCCATCACTCTTGAAGAGCTCCACTTATAGTAGTAGGTAGTTTCTTTTCCAGTGTCTAGAAAGTTATCCCACGTTATAGTAGTAGATGAGCCATACATAAGTATTTAAAATAGTGTTTGACAAGGTTTTACTTGCTACTAACATGAGGACCCGTGCAGTTGCACGGGATCGATGTTTTCTCAAAATTTTCAAATAAAAATGCATATGTTATATTAATATTGAAATAACAAAAAAATTATTACTATGTTAAAGTAGAATCACAGGATATAACAATCATTCAACATATTAATTAATATTATAACTTAAAGAAACACCATACTAATTTGATTGTTAATACAAACGAATAAAAAAGATAATCAAATACTTCACATTTTTTACAACAACTATTCATATCGTAAAGCAAAAAGTATCTAGATTAACTAACAACTTCACATACTATACATATTTTAAGTCTTAGAGTATGAAGAAGTTTAGGCTCCAAAGTGGGTTAAGAACGATTTTGATCCCTAAGGTATAAGTCGAAATTTTTTTCGTCCCGAACTTTTTTTTGCATACAAAATCGTTCCTAAGGTTTAACTTGGTTCTAAAATCGTCTTTACCTTAGGGACCAAAATCATATGGATGTGGCTGCAAAAGCGAATGCAGAGGTGGATTGTGAACAACTTCTTCTTCTTCTTCCCTTCCCCTTCGCAAGAGCATAAAAACTCTCTTTCTCTTATTTTTTTATTTTTTATAAATTTTTTGTTATGAGTAATTTGGTCCAAAATTTTAATATTTAAGTAAAAATGTCGATTTTAAAACTTGATTTTAAACCTTAGGGATGATTTTGTACGCAAAAAAAGGTTGGGGATGAAAAATATTTTCGGACCATATCTTAGGGACAAAAATCGTACTTAACCCTTCCAAAATGTAATATCAATTCCAAAAGTAATACCAGAAAGTTTCAAACCACCTAAATCATTACCTTCTAGTTACATAAACTCGAATTAAATGATCTTCTTTGAAAACATTCTTAAAAACACAAAAATCTATAGTTTTAAGTTTATGCATTTTCACAAATCTTTTCACTTAGGACCAATTTTATATTTCCGTTCTCTATTTTTATTTTTTAGTACATTCATTCCAAAGCTTTTAGTATTCTTTGAGGTAGCATTTATTTGCAGAGACTAGAACTGAGACTGAAAGACAGAGATTCGATATTATGTTTGTTGAGCTAGAGACTAGTACTTAAATTTCTGTCTCCGTCTTCAAAATTTCAGTATTTTAGTACCTCCAAAAAGTAGGAACACTGGAGACAGAAAAATTTAAAGATGGGGACAGAAATTTTAATTATGACTTGTAGCTAAATTATCCCCATTCTAATTCAATAATTCCAAAATTACCCTTAATGTAAATCAGGGCTTCTTGATCAACCTTCGTGACTCCATCTTTTCATTCTTCTTCAAAACAGCCACTGCAGCCGCTCAAGCATTCTTCTTCAAGAACAGCCACCGCATCGCCACTGGCCTCGCCACCACTAGGTAAGTGATTTGCCGCTTTCAAGTTCATCTTCGTAGCCCCCATCTTCTCATCTCCTCTTTTTCTCCTTCACAGAAAAATCGAAGAATGAAGTTGTCGCCTCTCCCCAGTTGCTATCGACCTCAACCATCAACTCTTCGTCAGAACTGCTCTGACCCAGGTTAGTTCTAAACAAATGTTGTTTAATTTACTGATTCCTTTCATATTTTCTGTCGTGCCCTAATCTGTGGATTTGTTCGTGACCTAGCATTGGGACTTTTCTCTTCTTCTGATAATCAGTTTGATCTGTGGATTTAACCATTATTTGTGTAATGCTTAAATCAAATTTGTTTGTGTTTGAAAGGTGTATTTATACTCAGAACCTCTTTGCTTGGGTTGTCATTATTTTGTTAATGGTGTGAAGTAGTAGTATTGAAGTTGAAGAAATTCTTTGCCTGGTGTGGATTTGTTCGTGACCTAACTAACCCATTTATTTCAGCTTTATAATTAATGAGTTTATGATGTTTACTTTCTTTTAAGTGCCACTAATGGGATCATTACTCAATTCATTAGCCTAACTACATCTATTTGTTGAATTCATTATGGATTATACTTTCTTTTCCCAATTTTTTCATGTCTGCGACTGCTATTGTTCCATGTCTGCACAGAGCTCTCAATACTATGTGTTCGTTTTTAGGCCACGATTCATGTGTAGATGGCGTGTGCATCTTCAAATTCATTATTTTCATTTTATTGGATATAATATTTATTTATTTAATGCACTGTGTCTTTGATTAGAATGAAATTAATTAGCCAATTAGAACCCATTTTAATAAGTTTTCAGGTCTATGTTTGGTTTCTAATAATAGTTGTGGATTAGTGCAGCTTCATACCTCCATAGGTGCAGTTTCTGCATCAAACCAAATCCAATTACCCAACCATTAGCATTTCTATTGCTGACTAGCACAAAAGTAAGAGTGATATTTTCGTTGTGCATAAATATAAAACTTATTTAATATACACAAACAACATTTTGGTTTATATATTAGAACTATTGCTGGGTAGGCTACAATTCTTGATATATCTAGTTGAGAAGAAGAATGTTTGTTCTCTAAATTGGTAAGTGAAATTGTTGAATGTACCTGAAAATATAAATATGCTTGATATGGCTTAGGTGATAATGACGGCACAGTTATTTGTGTCAAGTGTGAACCACTTCACATTTTAATTACCAAATCTTCTTTTTTGCCTTTTGGAAGGGTTTGATGTGCTTAAAGTACCTAGAAAATTCACTTTCAATATATGAAATGAGAGAGAAAAATCGATATTATCATTTTTATTGTGTTTCTATTGTATTTCCTGTTTAGATTTCCACTTGAAACTAAATTAAAATTGAGAAGTAAATAGAGCTACATGTCTTTTGATTCCAGTTTCTTATTCTTGTTTTTGGTTCTAAGAAGATATAACAAATTTTGCATGAAGAAGTGTCAGATTTTTTGAATGCTTATGCGTTTTTTAATGTAATGACTTTGCTAGGAAGAAATAGAGCGGTCGGAAATTATTAAGCGCTGCGTGTGTTTTTATGAAGAGATGAGATCCAAGCATGAAGATTTGATATTGTTCTTTGTGCTTACCTTATTTGTTTACTTTAGGGATAGAAGTAGTAGCCAACTGTCGTTAGGCGGAAGAATGAATGGTAGAATTAAACGTGAGGCTTTAGAGCGTATTGTTGGTGAGGGTGATAGGAATTATATCTGAGAGTTGAGAATGAACACAAATGCCTTTGCTATTTTGTGTGAGTTCCTCAAAGTTCAAGAAGGATGGTCATTTAAGCCTGCCGGAGCAGATTGCAACTTTCTTAATTATCTTAGCGCATCACAAAAAAAATCGTAGTTTACAGGTTAGATTTTGTAGGTCCGGAGAAATAGTTAGTAAGTATTTCAATAAAATTTTAAAGGTTGTTATACGTATTCAAAGCATTTTATTTGCCAAGGCTACACTGGTTGAAGAGGATTATCTTGACCCCACATGGAGAAGGTTTATGGTAGAGCTTATTCGATGTTATGTGTGATTTTTTTTTACCTGAATGATTCTATATCTAAGTATCATAACTTTCTATGGATGATAGGTTTGCTTGGGAGAATTAGATGGTACTTATATAGAGGTGACAGTCTCCGAGTCTGAAAAGGCAAGATATCAAATAAGAAAGGGTAACATCTGCACCAATGTCTTAGGAGTGTGTAACTGGGAGATGGGTTTTGTTTATGTACTCAGTGGATGGGAAGGATCGGCATCTAATTCACTAATACTTTGAGATGCAATAACTCGTCGTAATAATCTTAAGATACCCCACGGTAATTATGCCATCTTTGGATTTAAGCCTATACATATAGCTGGAGTTCACGATAGTTAAGTTTACGTTGTTTGCATTACTTGTCTATATGTAATTACTATTTAGTTGATGCTGGTTACACAAATGGTTCGGGATTTCTAGCACTATATAGAGGCACTCGATATTATGTTAGAGACTAAAGAGTATGCCCAAGGAGCACATGCACCTCGCAATTACCAAGAATATTTTAATAGGGTTCATTCTTCTGCCAGGAATATTATTGAGCGATGCTTTGGTTTGCTGAAGAAGAGGTGGTCAATCTTAAGAAGCCCTAGCTTTTACCCTCTAAAGACACAAACTCAAATAATTATTGCTTGTTGTTTGCTGCAAAATTTTATTCGAAAGAGTATGGATATAGATCTGGAGGAGTAAGGTGGCATATTGGATGAATTTATACCTGATGGAGATGAAGCACAGGACGGAATGATTGACATGGTTAAAAACATAAACGAGTGGAAACATTGGTGTGACAACATAGCAACTGAGATGTATGAAGAGTGACGAACAAGTCGTATGGAGTAGAAATAGCTTAATTTGTGTTGGAGCAGAGTAATGAACATTGTAATCAATTAAGTAGTGTTATAATAGCACCATTTTAATTTGTAAGACTTGTTGTGAAGGGAAACATTGTAATAGCAACCTTTATTTGTAATAGCAACTGGTTGTTTGTGGTTTAGGGTGAAATATTTGTATTTGCCTATGGCGTCATTTGCGGGTTTTGGTTTATTTGTGTTATTTTTGCTATTTTTTAAAATTTGTTAATTTATGTTAATTTCGTTAATTTATTTTAATTTTGTTAATTTGTGTTAATGTATTTTAATTTTGCACAAGGTTAATTATCTTAATTTTGGTAGGTGAAAATGGACAACAAACGCATGTGGACTTATAAAGAAACTAATGCTTTTGTTGGCTTCATGGAGGAGTTTGTGGTAGATAATCAGAGGGCTGACTGTGGTCAATTCAAACTCAGAACATTTGAGAAACTAGCTCTGAAGATGCTGGAGGCTTTCCCCGGGTGTACCCTAACTGCGAAACACTGCAAGAATAAGCATAAGCGGTTGAAGGAGAAGTATCAGTACACCGCTGACATGCTTGGATGCAGTGGATTTAACTGAAATCATGAAAAATAATGTATCGAGGTTGACAGCAAAGATGTCCTTGATGCATGGTTGAAAGTGAGTATGATTCATACTTTTTATTAAAGCATATAAGCATTTGGTACCCTTTTAATTACACTGACAAGAAATGGTGATGTTTATAAGAAGAGGATTAGGATAAAGAGCCAGCGAAAATTGAGTTGTTTGTTCATGTTAATTTTGAAAGTTCTTTTGTTCTGTATTTCCCTTTTAAGTTTCCCTTTCATGCTGTTGTTGCTGTGTGGAATGGTGAGAGAGATTGATTAATGTAGTTGGAGCTGTGCCATTATTAAATTATTAGGAACTTGATTAATGTAATTAATTTGTAACTGTAGTTGTATCATTATTAAAAACAAGAAATAATTGGTGAAAGTATAAGTTGTCAGAAAATGAGATTGGTCAAATTTGTATGTGTGTTTGTTTTGGTAACATTGTGTGGACTAATGTAGATGATTATCATTGTGTGTTTGTTTTGGTAACATTGGAATATTTTGCTTAGATATGTTTGTTAAATCCGGTTTATATTTTCATAAGCACATCCAACCAAGTTCTATAGTCCTGGCAAGCCATTTCCTTTGTTTCACCGGCTGGAGGGTATATTTGGTAAGAATAGAGCTACGGGAGCAGGTGCAGTTAGTGGCTATAATGCGGAAGAACAGGTTAATGAAGAGACTGAAGACACTGCAATTGAATTTGATGACTCTGAGATGTCTCCACATCCAGACATTTACAGAGGACCAGCAGTGCAAGGACAAGCCTCACATTCTGAAGCTGGTGCGAGTGGAGGAAGCACAAGGCAATATGGGAGGAAGAGAAAGCAAGCTGATGTTTTAGAGAGGATGGCTGACCATATCCAGCAATCTTCCGCTGACCAAAGGAAGAATGTCCAACTACTTGCTGATGCCATTGTTAGGGTGAACGAGAAGTTTAAGGTCGGTGTGAAGCTTACACAGCTTGGGTTCGATGATGAAGAGGTGGTGAAGGCAATTTTGAAGTTTGCTGAGAGTCCGAATGTGTATACACACTTCTGAGACTTGTTAGATTCATAGAAGATTGTCCTTGTGCGTTTCATTATCTGAAGTTAACTGTTAATTGACACTTGATATGTGGATTTGGCTTAGGGTATTAAGTTTTTCACTATAGGGATAGCTTATTTTGTGAGATGGTTATATTTTACATGGTTTAACGTACAAACTTATATTTGGTATACATTTGGCTGTATATTTTGGTATTGCCTTTATCTTAGTCTATATTGAGTAGGTTTTGTTGGCTTAGTACAATATTTTTGGTAGTGTGGTATTGCCTTTATTTTGGTCTGTATTGAGTAGGTTTTGTTGGCTTAGTACAATATTTTTAGTATCGTAACTCCTATGGTCTGTATTTTTGGTATCATAACTCCCATGGCCATCTAACTAACTTCTCAGAAATGATTTAACTAAACTAGATTAACTATTTCACCTATCACAACTAACTTCTCCAGAATCTTCAGCAACGGGTCTTTGATTCACTCTAAGTTGAGGTCTCCCAATATGAAGAAAACACTTGATCTTATTACGATCTATAATGCAATTAATTAGACATAGTGATGCGTAAGAAAGGAAAAGCAAAACAGTTGAATGCCAAAGCATGAATAGTAGATAAAATGAGAATACCTTCAAATTTTGAAAGAATATATACTAAGTTACAAATTGAGAAGAATGGCACATACCCATTCCTTTCAAAACATGCTATAAGATAAATGCACTTGACATGAATCGTGTCTAAACCCAACCCATTTATGCTTAAATCTCTTTTGATCCCTTTCAAGTAAATTACTTAAATTAAATTACTCACATGTTGCAATATTATTACAACATAAAACAACTTTCTTCAATAATAAAATGCATCATATATGCGAATTTGACTAAAAATAAGTTTATACACATACTGAAACATGTACTCATTTTATATTTAAAAAAAATTTACACAATTTGTCGCTTGCCTATTTCAATTCAAATGTCAAACTACAACTTAAATTGCTGAGTTATCACATCTTTACATTCGAACATCTTACAATTACAATAGTTGTACAATAATTTACATGGAAATACATTTGAACAGGATGACTTGATCTAGTAACTCCATTCAATCTGATTTGATACAAAGGTAAAGCCATCAGCACCCTCCTCTTCAGCAACAGAGTATCAAACATGGATGCCACCGATTTTTCCCTCTTCTAGAAACAATGTGGATGTTCCAAGATAATACACATATATAGGATATGCAACTATTTCAGCACAGTATTACTAACACTATAAAATGGATCAGAAACTAGGCTTCATATGAAGTGTCTTCAAGCAATGCCCTCCTTTGCTCTATTTTTATTGAAAATTGATCATCAGCAGGTTCGTTGAAAAGATCAACGCTTCTCAAAAAGATCCTTGTAGCATTAATTACCATTAACCATAGTCAAGCAAATATTTAGAACATTCTTCAAGCAATTCGTAGTAGTATCCATGATGATGTCAATGGATATATTAATATTTGGTAGAATTAGGAGGGTGGTGTGGTTAACAATAACCAAAATAACTTGCACCTTTGATCTCTATATTGATAACATGTACATCAAGTTTGGAAGAACAAATTTAACACCTCAGGTCAAGTAAAAAAAGAGTAACTGCAATTTGGTAACTTCTTTTCTTTAATGATTTATGGTTTCCCAAATGGAATGAAGGATTCACAAATAAAAAATGAGGGATTCACAAATCAGAAAATCAGGGATTCAAAAATGCTATATGAAATTGTCAACTTTGAACTTCACAAAATTAACAAGCAAATAAGGTAAATTGACAAAAGATACCAGGTCTGTTGAGAGAAAAAGAACGAAGACCAGAGACACAGCTCCGAGACGGTGGTGACAGTGGCAACGAAACCACGAGCGCGCAAACGGTAGCAAAGTCACAAACCTTGGGTAGCAACTAGCACCACGAACGTAAACCGATGGAGAATTGGAGACGCATTGTCGTCGTTCGGACTTTTGGAGGTGCTACCGGCAGTGGGTAAGACTAGAGAATTCCTTCACCGGAAAGGAGAGGAGAAAGGGTAGAGGAGAGGATAAAGGGGGTTAGGGTTGCTTGCTGAGAAAAATGAAATTGGATTTGGGGGTTAGGGTTGTTAATTAAAATTAAGGGCATTTTTGTAATTTTAAGTTTTTAGTCTCTCCTTTTATTTCAAACCAAACAGGATAATGAGACATAAATCAGTCTTGTATAATTTTACACCAAACATAATACTGATACTTATTTCTTTCTCTGTCTCTTGGTCTCTATCTCTCTGTCTCTGTCTCGTAAACAAACACTACCTGAGAGTTCAACAACTAACTTTCAGTGTTCTAATCCTCCAATATAAAGTAATAACTTAGCAACGTGATACGAGATATATTGTGTAAAAAATAATAATTAATTTATAAAAAACAAAGTAACAAATAATTATGAAATTACAATTATAAAAACTTACAAATCGATTAGCTTTGATGTCATATATAATTAAGGTATTATAGTGATGTAGAATAACATATCTGTTTAACAATTATTGTTGATGTGTTTTTCACTATCCTTTCATTTGTATTGTTCTTTCTATAATCTTTGGAAATCAAATTAAAAATTGAATATTCAACAAGAGAACATAATGTGCTTAAATTCTCAGAAAAAAATATAGAATTAATATAAAATCAATAATCAATCAATTAATAATCAATAACAAATAAGAAATTTTGTTAAAGTAAAAAAAACTAACAATAAACATACTTATTGTTATATATAGTTATGTAATAAGACAACATATTAAGACAAAATCCTATTATAATAACACACCCTTTTTTATTGATCTAGGTACGTATTAAGTTATCTTCTTACTGGCAATTTTTTGCACACCAGAACTACAAATGCAATTAATCAAAAAAATATAAAAAGTCAAAAATTAGGAAAAAAAAAGATATATAGTATTTGTGGGTGTAGTTCTCAACATTTCTTACGAAAGATCACAAATAGCAATAAGTACAACACACTAAATACTATATGTAACATTTACTTCAGAAGTAGATGAAAAAAAAATACCTCAACTACCTGAATCTTAAAATTTTTGTCTTTGTTTTCTTTTTAAACATTCTTTTATATATAATCTTACAACAACATATAAATAAGACATTTAAACTTGATTTGTGTTACAAAAATGATTCAATCTAAATTCACCACTATGCAACAAACAATCTTCCACGTGATATCTCATTTATTTTTCTATGAAGGAATACCAATTAATCACTTCAACGATCAAAACTATATATAAGTATATGTATATAAATTAAAGCTATAATAGGAATGAGACTAAAATCTAGTACCAAAATGTTTAATATCTATCTGAATCTAGTCTAACAAATAGGTAGGAAAAAGCAGTCTAACTAACCATAAATAGTATGTAAGCTATGTCTAATAACACAAAATAACTAATAGATAGGTATTTAAAAGAACAACATATAACTTATCATGCTTATTTCATACGGTAATGTCACATCTTTTACCATTTATAATTATTATTGTTATTATTATTATTATTATTATTATTATTATTATTATTATTATTATTATTATTTACTTGTCGAAGGAAAAAATAATGTGATAAAATACTCCAATAACTGTAAAATAATTATTAATGAAACTAAACATATACACTACATTATTAAATAAAAAGGCTGCTGGATTTCATTTTCTCGTGCACATGCACTTGCTTACAAACATACATATACATAACTATTATAACTAGCACTTCAGAATAAGTTAGAATCCATAATCTGACCATATCACATTATTTATGCACGACACTGTGTACAATCCTTAGCAAAGCAACAAACAAAAGCGAACTCTCAAACTATGCTAGTATTTGGACACAACTCAAAAAAACAAATGTGATGGAAGTGCAGCATCTTGACAGTCGTTTGTACTTCAGATTCGGTGCCTCTAACCTAACTATTTCATAGATTAGTAGACTATTTTACAATAACACCAGCAGCTTCCTTAATACATCTCAAGAATTACAATTCTTGAGGATCTTGGAAGTAGGACCAAGCTCCTCATCAATAACGTCCTCAAAAGTTTTTTTATATTTCTCTTAACTTTTGCATCCTTAGGAGGATTCTCAACCGTCTCGTTCTTGACCATATGAAGGGGGGATGCATCAAGAACAACAGAAAGTACTTCCTGCTATGCACAAGAATCAAATAAATAAATATATGGAACAGAGCAGATGCAAACATATAAATACACACATTATGCTAGTTTTCCAGCCCCACAAATTTCTTATCCTTCTTATTTCATCAAACACAACAAACAATTTAACCAACCAACACAATCATAATTTAAATCATCCCCAATGAATAGATTACCATAGTTTCCTTGAGAAGAGAACTTGAGAATTTCAATTTCAGCACTACACTCCCTAACAGCATCTACACTCTCCTCAACAATTTTGCCTTTGTCTTTGATAACATCAATGTCAATATTTATATCATCCAATCCAGTAACTTCAACATCCTTTTCACCAAAGAAATCAATAACAGGTCCACATTTTGTCTTCATATTGGAACAATTTTCATCAAAAGAAATACATTCTCCCAACACCTGACACGGACCTTTCTCGCCAACAACAAATTTACCGTCACTTGAACGGTCTTTCCCAAACAAACATGTTAAACATAATTCAAAAATTAAAACAAAATAAAAGGAAAAGAAACCAATACTGCAGAAGTAATGAATTAATTAAGTCAAAATGATCAAACATCCACATATCAAATACACAAATATCAAAATGCAACCTTGACCGGAGTATATTCATTATTGGCATCATAGTTAGACAACTCAAACATGGTAATAATAGTACCATCATCGCAAACTCTTTTCACATGAAAAGTTTCAAAATATTTGTCAATATCAACACTCTTAGTAACTATCTTAAGAAGCAATTTCTTTCTCAACAATTGTTGAAACATCATAGGATAGCTATCTCCACATACAACCTGTGTAATAATTTAAACGCATGATTCTTAGCAAATCACAAAATAAGTACAGATTCAATCTCTATCTACACACAACTATATCTAGAATAAATAGACGATATCCATTATTAAATTCAACAACATAAAGATAAAAGAAACCATACACTTGCATCCTTTTAAACTTTGTCAAATAAATCAGCACATATTTTTTTAATAAATAAGCAGCCTTACAATCAAATAAGACAAATATACCATGTCCATTTTTTATGATATTTTAGTGTTAATGAATAAAATTATCTTTTATTTTATATTTTGTTATTTTTTGTATTGTATATAGTTTCAGTAATATTTTATTATTCTAATTAATAAAAATATTATAAGATGTTGACTTTTGAAAAAAAATTAAAAATATTCAAAAGGATTGTTTTAAAATTTTAAAAATTTTTCAAGACTGTTTTAAGATTTTTTAAAATTATCGGAGACTACTTTGTACTTCATTTGGAGACTAATTTGTCCAGCTTGCACATATAGACACTTAACAGCTACATGTGCGAGTTAATATTTTATGTCAACAGTTACCGTTAGTGACTAACGGAAACATACAGAACTGTATTGTCTAACAAAAATAAACGTTGGGGACTATTTTACTTAAATTCATAATAAATAATTCTTTTAAAATTTAAATTTATTAAAAAATATTAATATAATAAATATTATAGTAATAAAAAATTAATTTAAATAAATATCGTATCAAATTTTTTTAGATAAATAGATTTCTCACAAATATGTCCCTGATGAATTTAATGCCCAAACAATTTTGTTTTATCTAAGTGAATAAAGATAAAGAGATTTTTAACTAATTTAAATTTAGAAATAAATAAATTATTAACTAATTTAAAAATAATAACATGACACTTAACGTGACAATTTATCATTAAAATGTGTTATCTAAATATTTTTTGTTAAAAATTAATAATAAAGATAATGAAAGGATCACATTATCCTAAAATACTAAAAAACAAGAACTGAATTGAACTTATTTTTTGTTAGAAGACATCTTATCCTTCAAAAAATAATCAAAGATCGATCTAATTAATTGTTCACTAGAGAAATTTCATAAAAATTGGCTAGTCATAGTGGAACTCTCATTTCCACCTTGTCCCCCTTACAGTATTGTATTTGTAAATGCTTATTAATATCTGTATTTTTGAATGACTTGTTAAATTTAGATAGGTAAATGGAAATTTTTATCTTTAATTTAATGTAATGGGACGACTTACACAGGTAATGTTTGATTGTATAGACATGAACAAAAATATAGACACATTAGTACATATTTATTATTTGTAATTTTTGATAGACATATTAATATATAAATATATACAGAATATATGTATTTAATATTTTTTTTAAAATGTTAAAATATAGAGACACAATTAATTAAATATAATTTTTTATACTATTATTTTTTATTAATTTTTAAAAAAATAATTTTATCCCTAACTCTAATTTCTCTTTTTCTTTCCTCTCTCGATTTCTTCTTCTCCATCTTCTGCTATGCTCTCCATCCTCCTTCTTGCATCTTCTCTTCGCCACTAACCTTTTTCTTCAATCACTGTTCTTTCTGTCACTGTTATTGTCGCTGAGTCTCCTCCTCCTTCGTCCAGATTCATCACTGTCATGTCTCCTCCTCTTATCCAGATCCACAGTTGTGCGTCTCCTCCTTCTTCATCCAAATTTGTTGGCGTTGTCGCATCTCCTCTTCCTCCATCCTCTTCTTCTATTCCTCCTTCACGTTCGCCTTTTTCCCTTTTTGCGGTGCTCATGGCCGCCTCTCCCTCTTCCTCTTCGAGTTTGCTACTGTCACGTCTCTCTCTGGTTAGTTTCGTCTCTACCTCAATTCTGATTCCTCCTTCATTTTTGTCGCTTTTCGTCGCTGTCATTTTTCTCTTCCGCCGTCTTCTTCTTCTCCTTCACAGACCTGTTCCTCCGTCGCCTTCTCCTTCTCTTTCGTTTTTCTTTTTTTAAAAATTAAATGTTCTTGTTGATTTTTGTGAAATTTTTACTGACTGATTTGTGATAAATTGTGTGTGATGATAAATTTGTAGTGGTAGGGATGATGGATGGTGGTGGCAGCAACCATGAAAAATTTTTTTTGTTCTAAAAAAAAATCTCATAATAATAATATAATTTTTTTTTAATTTTATTGTGTCTTGTTTAATGTTTTATCAAACACAATACATATACACAGGGACAAATTCAGAAATATTATTATGGGACCAATAACATATATAATATTAAAATATAATTTATGCAAATAAAGTTATACAATATAAGATACATTGCAAAAATATACTGATAGAGAATATATTTTGAAGTACAAAAAATATGTACTTTTTTATCAATGAAATGGTACACGTCAATTCTTTATATCATAAAATTCATCGATAATGAAATTTGTGTAAAATCTTTTAACAATCTTATTTTCAATGTAAATTAAAAAATAATTAACAAGAAATTCATCTTTTATTTTATTTCTAAGTCTATTCATAACTAATAAAGATCTCTCAATTGTAGCAGTTAAAACAAAAAAAATTAATACTAAACGAAAAACGATCAATCAAATGATACATTAAAGACTTTTCTGTCTTCGTTAATCGATGACATAACTTAAAAATTGTGTACATATTACTTAATTCAACATTATTAGAAACATCAAATTTATAATATTGAGTTTGAATTCTAACGTGAAATCTCCCTTGGTTACTGAATTCATTTAGATAAAATTATTCTACTATTTTATTTAGTTTTTAAATATTAAAGATCATTAATATCTGGATTGAATTTTTATCTATATTAGATTAAATATTAAATATATTTTTTAAATAAAAAATAAAATTATATAATATATAATAATTTTATATGCTTAATAACTTTATTATTAATTTTTTTAAAAAAATTAGGGCCAAAGCCTCCCCTAACCTTCCCGTAAGTAGGTTTCTGCATATACCTTAATAATTTGTGTTCATGTTTTTTGATGTTTATGTCTTTGTATTTTTGTCCAAAAAAATACATAAATCAAATGCTGCCATACGAATTATCCAAACGACTTTTTATGTCTTTTTATAAATACGATGTCTAATAGGGTAATACCTATCCTATTTATTTGAGTTAAATAAATTAATTAAACCGAAATCAAGGCATATATAATAAACCAGTTTTTGGACAAATAGAATGATGAACTAATATATACTTTTAAGTCAATATTTTGGATTAGTTCGATCTATTGGATTTTTCTTTTCAAAAATTGGACATTTTAATTAAATTATTTTAATTTAAATATGATAATACACCTTAAATTATTTTAAGAAAAGAAAAATTAGTATTTATGTGCATGCTACATAAGTTTATATTTAATTGTTCCAATAAGTTATGCTTATTTTTATATCTAATATTCACATAATAATTTAAAATTATATTGTTTATTTTCTTATTTTATTTCGTATTTGATTTGATTTTATAAATATCACATACGTATTCAAGTGTATATATTAGAAATACGTTAAATCATGCTATTATTATTGATGAAAATAGAAAGTATAAACATTATTTGTATTTGTTTATATTAATTTACATCTTAAATAGAATTAAATATTTTTTCAAAATATTGAGAAGAAGAAATATAGGAATCGAAAGTGCTAAATATATATATAACAGATGAATAAAAATTGATGAAAAGAAGAAGAATATAGAGGAGGATAAAATAAACTAAAAGAGAGAGAAATAGTAAATTTACTTAACTAGAAGAAGAAAAATAAAAATTGAAAGAGCTAATTTTTATGTAACTTGTTTTTTATAATAAATTTTAAATATTTAAAATTTATTTATTTTAATTTTTTAAATTAAATATTAATTTTAATTTATTTTAATAAATTAAGTATTATTTTTAGGCACTATAACAATTAATCTGTTATATCATTTTTTTAAATTTTAATTTTTCTATTATCTTTTTTTCATTTTATTATTTTTTCTTTTTTTCCCCTAATTCTTCTGCTCTTAAAACAATTTAAGGCGTATTATCATATTTTAAATATTTGAATTAAAACAATCTAACTAAAAAATGTCCAATTTTAAAAAGAGAAATTCAATAGAACTAGTCCAAAATGTTAGCTTAAAGTATAAATTAACTCATTATTTATGAATTTAATTTTAATATATTGATAGTATAAGTATTTTACACAGTTATGTAATTATAATCGTTCTTTTAGAGTAATGTAAAAAGTAATAATTTTTATTAATATAACGTTATGTGATTAAATATACGTGTATAATAATTTTACATTGTTAATATATTAAAATTAATTTTTATTTTATTTGTCTAAAAGTTGGTTTATTATATATATTATATATGCATTAATTTCGGTTCAATTAATATATTTAACTCAAATAAATAGAATACGTGTTATTTTATTAGATATGACCCTCAAAAAAACAAAACAAAACAAAAAAGGACGTTTTTACAGTTTTAATGTGAGTCTTTTTTGGGAGTGAATTCTCTCTAATGAATAAAAAATTGGATGACGTGCAGTATTTAATCTAATCATTTATTATTTTTTTTTTATTTATTTCTGGTCCTACTTATAAAATTAAAAGTGAGAAATCACACTATACGCTTAAGTCATTGGTTCTCTGTATTTTTTTTTTCTCTTAATTAATTTTAAACCAATAAATAGGAAATAGCTAGAAATTTTATCAAAATTTATTAGCCATAATGAACCCCCATTTCCACCTTGTCCCAGCTCACTGGTATTATCGATATCATAAACTATATGCCTTGTCAAATTTAGATAAGGGGAGAGAGATTTTTCTCTTTTATTTATAAAATATAAAAGGATAATGTGGTCGATTAATAAATTAATTTATTTTCAAGTAATCAAAAAGGAAATAATTTTTCCTGGATAAATATAAAATATAAATAATTCAACGCGTTATCTTATCTATCATTATTTTAGTCTACACAAAATTATGTTTGATATATATATACACATTATTTTATAGAATGTTAAATTAATATATTTTATGCCTTTTATGATTTTTCTAATGACAGAAAAATACTAATAAAAAATATAATTTATTTTTATTTTTCATATTATTTTTATCAATTTTCTATAATTATAATTTTTTAAAGAGATAATATAGAATTAATTTATCATCAAATAAAATTTATAAACATTAATTTTTATATCTTTATTTTTTATTTTTGATTCTTAATATTTGCAATGTTCTCAGAACCAATCCAATCCTTAAACTCGAATCTAATGAAGTCATTGTTACTTACCAAAAGCAGTAAGGAAGAAGCTCCAAATATTAGTGGACCCCTCAATGACTTCCCAAAATGTCCAAAGAAAAGAGAAAACCATATCCTTTTAGACCCTAAAAAAACCCTGTAAAGAGAGGAAAACACATGAGAATCAGAAACCAACTCTGTTTTCCAATTCCTTTCTCCTCCTAACTTCTCTTTCATTATTTCACACACCTCCTCCCTTTCTCTCTCCCTATAAATAAACGCAACATTACTACTACTCAATTATCCCCACACCTTCATAAGCATAAAATAATAAACAGTTATTATTATTATTATGTCTCTCTTGGCTAATACCCTGTGCCTTTTATTATTCTTTTCATCTTCTGTGCTTCGCGTAGCACAGGGTTCTAGCCGTGGCTCCTTAGGTAGAAAAAACGGTGCTACTACCTTTCCTCCTTCTCTCTTGGGTGATGATGGCATATGCGCCTCTTCTGTTGTTATTCATGGTTACAAGTGCCAGGAACTTCAAGTAAGAAAACCACAA
The DNA here is from genome assembly GCF_000817695.3 of Arachis duranensis. NCBI lineage: Eukaryota > Viridiplantae > Streptophyta > Magnoliopsida > Fabales > Fabaceae > Arachis > Arachis duranensis. Next base: position 96,594,514 of record NC_029777.3, on the reverse strand, counting down.
CAGAGACCTTAAAAAACACACATGTTAATCTACACTACCACAAAGGCAACGCATGCATATGAAAAACGTTGCTTATAGAATAGGATACGACGATCGATTAGATAAGGTTGAAAATGCTGCCTTAGATAATTTTAGGCGACATTTTATAAATTCAGCTATAGTTAATTTCATATAAAGTTTAAAATGGATGAATACCAATCTAGTCAAATATGTCGTCAAGAGATTAATTTGTTTTGTAGTAGTGTATATTTGTGAATTGTGATGGTTATGTTAAAATTGTGGGAGACATAAAGGTTGTTTATTAACTTGAAAGAAACTACTATTTGGTAAACGTTACCCAATATCTTTTTTTTTTTTTTTTCTCAGGTTACAACTGCAGATGGGTACATTCTTAGCGTCCAAAGAATCCCAGAAGGTAGAAGTGGCAATGGGAATAATCAGACGAAGCAGCCAGTGATACTTCAGCATGGAATATTAGTGGTAAGTGCACACAATAAATACCCTACTATTAAATTACTACTCTTTATTTGCCTATCATGCATGTAACATGTGCCAGTTTATATAAATTACTTTAACAATATATATATTTTACTTAGTACAATATAATGTTTAATAATTAGCGATCGTTTATTTGGATAATTCTACAGTGCCTATAAAATTTTTGTCTAAATTATCTAAATATAAATATTAAAAAATAAAACTCACTTTTTTATAAAATTAAAACGTGTTATTTATAAGTAGTTAAGTACTATACAATACACCTTTTTTATTTCTCCGAATATATAAGATATAGTGTAATGTATGCACCATATTCATACTGCATTGTATTTGCTAGATTTAATTTGAAGTGCATGTGTTATCCTTAATATGTTGGTGAGATGATTAATTATTTTTAAGTAAAGTTTAATTACGTTAATATGTGGAAAATGCTGGTTATTATCGCGAAAACTAATTTCACATAATATGAACTTATTAAGATATATATAGGTGTTCAATTATTATTGTTGGCGTCTTGGCGATTTGTTTCCAATTTGATTTTTTTTTTTTTTA
>NC_029777.3:96554125-96593392 GCF_000817695.3 Arachis duranensis | reverse complement strand
TTTCTTTTTCCTTCTTATATCCATTTAAAAATAGTTATGCTAAAAGCCTAAAACTCAATTTTCACCAAACACACTAAAACTTGATTTGGTAAAAAATTTTATTTTTAAAAAATCATAGCACCTATATTTAATAAATTAAATTATAAATAATTTTTAATAAATATAAATAATAATTATATTTGATAAAATAATTTTTAAAATTTAAAAATATTATAATAGACATAAATATAAAAATAAAAACGATAAGTATAAGTACATAATATTTTTTATTTATTAAATAAAAAATAAAAAATAATTTTTTAAAAAATTTTGCCAAACTAAACCTAATTGATTGATCATTTAGCTGAGCAAATTTTAAGTAAAATCTATATTTTATCTAATAATTAATATTTTCTGAAAATTCTCAATGAGGTATGTGAGGTATATATAGCGCTTACCACACCTGAATTTTGTGCGTATATCACCTAAACTTTAATTATTAAAAAAATAGTAAAATATATTTTTTATTTTCTAATATTTTGAAATTTTTTAGAATTACTATTCCTTTTTAATTTATTTTAATTGTTTCCATAATATTTTAAATATTTTTTAATTATATTCCTGAATTAACGTTATTAACAAAATTTGATACAACAATACTGGACAAATGTGTTAATAAAATAAATTTGAAACGTAATAAATTAAAATTGATCAATAACATCATGTATATACATTTTACCTTTATTTTCAATTTTACCAATTGTATCACATTTAAAATAGATGTCAATTATGCTCCGGGATGTTGACATGCAAGGTGTAATGTGGCAATTTAGCATATTCGAGTGCCACACATTTGTGACACATCAACTTATTGTTATTATGTCAAATTGTCAATAGCTTAATTTAAAATGTTGGATAAATTTCCTAAACAAACTAACATGAAAAGTAATTTCAAAAATGTTTTTCTCCTTATCTCCGGGAAATTAAAGATGATGCATGTGTGAAGTGTGAACTTGACTCCATAGTCCATACTTGACAAAGGTGACAACAAAAAGGGTTGAGTTCCGCGTCTGTCACACAATTAATGGCGCTAAGTTACTCTTACTCCTTTCCCTTTCATTTCTTTATTTAATTGAGTCCAAGAAGATATCATGATTCCTGACTAACGTAAGTGACGCCCATGTTGCTTTTAGACATAGAAAGTGGCACACTTTCTCAATCTCTTGGCTTTACAACTAAGCTAATTAACAAATTATTTTTGGAAAAAGCAAATGGGTCATAGTTTTGTTTATGGAAAAATAGCATTTTGGTGAATGATTAGGCTTGTCAAATCTCCTGCTTTAGACAACAACAAAAAAATCTCATTGCTTTCCAGCAGAAAATAAGTGTTTTTGCTTATCGAATTAGATTTGATATGATCAAAATTTTGATTCGATTTATACTAAATTTATCATATTAGATTTAATATTTATACTCTTTACGTTTATATCGAATATTAAATATATTTATAAAATAAAAAATATAACAAAAATTTTATTTTTATAAAAAAATTAATAAAATCTCTCTTTTTTTCTCTAATAAATTTTTTTCCAATTTTAAATATGTTTACTTCTAAAATATTTTTAAACCAGATTTTTTTAAATAAAAAATAAAATAATACAACATATAAAAATAATTATTAATTAAAATAAAACATAAATATATACAACATATATTATTTATTTACTTATTTATTATTTAGTGCAGATCCGCATATATAAATGTGATATTTTATAATTCAATTTGAATAGAATGCAGATCACATACATTGGATTTGTCGATTCGATCATTTTACGAATCAGATCATATTTGCAAATTGCAATCAGATATAAATAAATGGAATGAATTTATAAATTCGATCCATAAACATTCTTATTAAAAAATGGTAAGTATATCTGGTTTTGCTAAAACAAGCTAAGGTCAAATGTCCCGTTTTTTTTTAGAAAAAATATTTTAAATCATGAAAAAAATCACACAACACTTACAAATCACACAAAAAAACACAAATTTTATGTGTTAAAAAAAATAAACCTTCTCTATGTTAAACTATAAATCGACAGGAAGTATAATAATCAATTCCAAAAAATCTTAACAAATGTGCGGTCTTTAATACATTATTTTTGAAAAATCTCAAAATTTTATCGAAACGACCTTATTTGTAGGGCTGGCAATAGATACGGTAGGGTAGGGTTTAGACTCTACTCTAATCCTATCCGTGAATTGAAAACTTTTTTAAAGCTCTATCATACTTTATCCGTGGGTTGAGAATCTCTCAACCTTAACCCTACCCGCACTCTAAAATTCTAAACTCTATCCTACCTGATTTTACCCGCAGAAACAAAAAAAATTCAAATAAATATAAAATTCAACCATTTTAAATTTTGTACATATTAATAAAATAAAAAATAAAAAATTAAATTTAAATTAAAATTAAAAATAATAAAATCTTAAAGAAATCCAATATAAAATTATAAATAATATGATTTTTAACTAACTTAGTGATTATTTCAAGTTTTTATAAAAAGAAAATTGTAAGTATAAGACTTACTTTCTTCACTACATACATAATTTTTACATATATATTATACAATATATTAAAGATGTGAATAAAGTAGGGTAGAGTATACCTTAAATCCGTACCCTACTCTACTCGCAAATAAATTTGCATCTTACCCTACCTACAACGGATAGAGTAGACAACCCTATTCAAACAAATTAATCCAAGTTGAATATCGAAAATAGGGTATATATTGCCAGTCCTACTCATATGTCACAATATAAGGACCATTATGGATTTGTCTTCAAGTTCCACAATTTGAGTGCGCCCGGCACAGGCACTACAACACTGCTGCATAGATGATAGTAGATCACCACATTTTCTTCTTTTCTATATTATATATTCATAGATATAAGTATAACAGAGTGAATGTCGAAGGTGTCTCCTAACTAGTACCGAAACGTGGATGTTTACCATCTTGCACGACCCAAAAAACTGTTATTTATGACTTATGAGTGTGTTCTATAATTTCCAAAAATAAATAATTATGATGTGGTCCCATGCATGCATATGGTAATCTTTTATTGCCAATTAATTGTGTTACACTTACACAACATCATCCACCACCTCTGCTGATAAGAGTAAGCTTGCGAAATCCGACAAACCCAAAAAACAATGCATGCGCATTCTAAATTTACATATTATGGGTATATTCATTGAATTTAACAAATAAATAAATAAATAATAAAGTTTATATATACGTGGGTGCAGGACGGAGCGCAATGGCTTTTGAACGGTCCAGAGCAAAATCTGCCACTGATATTAGCTGATAACGGCTTCGATGTTTGGATTTCTAATACCAGAGGCACCAGATTCAGTCGCCGCCATACCTCATTGGACCCTTCTTCTAAGGTTTACTTTCTTTTCTCTTTTATTACTAGTTTAATTTCTTCATTCTACTATCTCTTACTTTTAAACTATATTTCTTAACAAATAAATTACTAATATAAAATATATAATAAAATAAATTAAATATAATAACTAATTTTAATATATAAATAATATTTTTTAATTATTTAAAAATAAAAATTTATATATTTGTTAATATATTATTTAATAATTTTTTATTATTAATTTTTATAGATAATTATAGATAAATTTTTACCTTATTTAAATGTCTTACTATTTAAATCATTTATAAATTTTGAAAAATATAAAAACAGAAAATAGAGGTTAAACACTTAAACCTAATCTTAACGGTAAGGATATTGGTGTGTAAAAAACACAGGCGTATTGGGATTGGTCGTGGGATGAACTGGCTAGCTATGATGTACCTGCTGTTGTGGAGTATGTGTCCAGCCAAACAGGACAAAAGCCTCATTACGTCGGTCATTCACTGGTACTACATTATCTTTCTTGCTTACTTTTACTCAACTTTGGCTTCAGTTATGTTACCTTGTTTGGAGAGTGACAGTGTTAATTTTTGTTTTAAGTTTTAAATTTTAGATAATTTTATAATAAAAAATTGAATACTATTAATTTTAATTTTTTATATATTTTTCGTATTGTTAACGTGTCATTTTTTATTGATATTATAAATAAAAAATAAAAACATTGATTTTAAATTTTTAGTATATTAAATGTGTATTAATTTTATTTATTTTTAAACACCGTATTTAAAATACGGTTTAATTAATCACATCTATTATTTCGATATTTACAGATATTAGCGATTCATTAAAATTTATAATTACAATTTTTTTTACCAAAATACCTCTATTTATTATTAATTTATTCATAAATAAGCTATTATTTTGTCTCTAAAAATTTAAAATATTAATAAATTTATTCATAAATAAATAAAATTAAATTTATACTTATGATAAATGAAAAATCGTTATTTCGACTTATAAAAATGTTAAATATTAATAAATCTGCACATGAAAAAATTAATATTTTGATATTTTAAATAAAAATCATCTTTCGTAAATACAAAATTAATTTTGTTCATTCATAATTAATATCGTATGTTAGCGTTTTAAGATTTTATGGTTAACAATAATGACAAGAATTATTGAACTGAAACAAATTTACCACAGATATGGATATCGTGATGAGAGTAAATAATCACATAGAACAAGTGAATAACTGGGAAATTTAAAATCAAGATGATTGAATATAATTGATGCAAAACTAGAAATTAATGAGGATGTTTGGCAGGGAACATTGACAGTTTTGGCTTCCTTCTCGGAAGGGAAATTGGTGAATCAGCTGAAATCAGCAGCATTATTGAGCCCCATAGCCTATTTGAGTCATTTAACCACTCAATTATTAGATGTTGCAGCTAAGTTTTATCTAGACGAGGTAATTAAATTAATACAAGTTTAATATTCATCAACCATATACTTATTAATTAATTAATTATCAAGACTCAACATTAATTATCCGTCCCCATTATTCATAAATAGTGAGCTAAATGCATTAATTATAAACAGCTAACTTGTTTTTGTGTTTTGCCAAACAGTTCATTCGAATATTTGGGATATCGGAATTCGTTCCCAAAGGGTAATGTTATGTAGACTTCAACTCTATCACGTTTCCATGCATGTGTAATATAATTTATTTATTTTTTATGTGTTTGTACTTTTGTATTATTATTTTTTTATAGGATACCTGTTCAAGCCTTTCTCAAGCTAGTTTGCACTCACCCTGGAGTAGATTGTTACGACTTGTTGCCTGTTATAACCGGTTTTGACCTTCACCATACTCTATTCACAATTTCATTTCAATAATTGGATAGATATAGATAAAATAATTCAATCAATAATTATATTATATAGTCACTAAAAATTAGTTATTTATATAAACTAATTATATATTTATGCACATACATGTTGATTTCTGGTTCCTTTTAATAACTATCTACGTTCAAATTTTTTTTATTAAAGTATAATTCCGTGTTATTCTTTCAGGTAAAAATTGTTGCCTCAATTCTTCAACTATTGAATTATTATTGAAGAATGCACCTCAGTCAACAGCATCAAAGAATTTGGTACACTTGGCCCAGAGTACGTAGTCCATTATTAGTAATTGCTTACTGTAGAAAATATTTTGTAATATTATTTTTTAAATTAGTATTTACAATATTTTGTTAATTATATTAATTTTTAAAAAATATAATCTTAATTCAGATCGGTTATTTCATTCGTTAGATAATAACATATTATATTAAATATTATTTGGTATGATCATATGTCACAAAATAATTGATTAACATAATTTAACATGTTATTATATCACGTCATCATCTAACTTATTAAACGATTAATTTAATTTATGGTTGTATCTTTCAAACACTAACTTTATTAACAAAATCTTTCGATAAATAATTTAGAGAATAAATTATCTTTAAAATATGAATTTAAATATTAAATCTAAATTTTAAACTAGCAGATAACCACAGTAGAGAGACGTATATGATGATTATTATTCGTGAATTTTTTTTTTTCAGCTATTAGAAGTGGGGTTCTTGCAAAGTATAATTACGTGAGACCAGATTATAATTTTATGCACTATGGAGAAGCATCCCCTCCAGTTTACAACCTATCTAATATCCCTCATGACCTACCTCTATTTCTGAGCTATGGTGCTCGAGATGCTCTTTCTGATGTTGTTGATGTGCAAACTTTACTTGATTCCCTAAAGTCTCATGATGCTGATAAGCTTAGTGTTCACTTCATCAAGGACTATGCTCATCTTGATTTCGTTATGGGGGTCAATGCCAAAGACGTAGTGTACAATGCTGTCATTTCATTTTTCAACCGTCAATTTAATTAATTATTAACTTGACGAGAAAACATGTTGTTATAGAGGGTACTACAGTAATTTCAATTTATGTTATATGGTAGTTAGTTTGTTATCTTTCCCTCATGAAGGTTCAGTGCTATTGCTATACTATAAATAAATATCACTTCCTTCGTACTGTCAAGTGTCAACTCAAATTCGATACACTTTTACTTTCTTTTCTTCATATTGCTGAAAAAAGAACCGCACTTTGTAAAACAACAAATATAGAATCAAAGATTTATAAAAATTGGTATGTAAATTAAAGTAGTAAATTAATGGATCTCTCGTCTTATAAATTTTTTATTCTTTTTTATTTTTCTTGACGTGAGACTAACTTTATATACTTCTCACACTTTTTACATTAACAAGAGGTGCTTTTGGAAATTTTGGTAGAGATAGTTTTGGAAGACGAGGCCATGGAAGAAAATTATCTCAAGGCAAAAGAGGATCTGGACAAATATGAATTGGCCACCATGTTCAATTTATGGCAAGTTAAGTCATGTTAGCTAGCTATTGCTTCTTCGTTTTGATCAAAACTTTTAGCATACTCAACAACACACTTCCTCATCATCTATGTACAACGCACTTTCTCCTCTATCAAAAATTAATCCCTTTGTGTTGTCTGCTTTGTATTTACCCTTAAAAAGTATATCTTTGGATGTACATCATAAGAGGTTTGGTCATCCAACTATGACAATTGTACAGAATATTGTGAATGAATGCTCTTCGCTAGTGAATAAAGATCAATTACAATCTTCTTTATGTGACTATGTCAATCTTGTTGTATGGTTAAATTACATCAACTACCATACTCATTCTAAGACTGTTCACTCTAATCCTCTTGAATTGTTTGTTTCTCATGTTTAGGGACCGCTCCCATTATTTCATCTCAAGGATATAGATATTATGTGGTTTTTTTTGGATGTTTACTCAAGATATACTCTTATATACACTACTAGAAAACTATTTATTACAGGCGAATATTTCTAACAAATTTTATCCCACGAAAATACAGACAAATTTTGCGATGGAATTTCTATCAAAAACAAAAAAATTGAACTAGCATAAATTACAGATAGAAAAAGAAAATCCGTCGATAATTCTATCGGAAAAATTATTTTTTTTTGTGAAAAATAGTTACCGACAGAAAATCCATCTGTATTTAAATGAACTAAAATGTTACATCTTGTTAAATTATTACAGTCAGATTTTTTATCTATATTTTAAAAAATTGAGTTAAACCTAGCATTCCACCACCCTATCGAGCTCCATTCACACCACACAAATCAACCGCCCTTGTTCCTCTCTCCGCCATCAATCTATTTCTCCTCTCCGCTGCTGTCACCGCCGCTCGCATAGCACGAGCCCCCTCCTCCGTCGCCGCTCTCGTCGCGTTGCTCCCTTCGGTGCCATCGTTGCCATCATCCCAGAGTCCTCTCCGCCGCTCTCATCGCGTCTGTTCCCTTCATTTACCGTTGTCACAGAGTTCTCTCCGCCGCTACTCTAATCCGAACACTAATTTTGTGATTCTATTGCTTAGAGGTTAGATTTTCAATCCACTAATTAACTGAAACTGAAGCCCTCCATCGAGTAAACATTTGTGTGGATAAAGTAATATTTGTTTGATGAATGCTATAGTTGTCTAGATAAAAAATTTAATTCAGTTAATACTAGTTTGGATTCATCAATTTTAGTTTTCTACTAATTTGCCTATGTATCTCCTTGATCCAATTTTTAATTTCCACGAACCCTAACTATTGATTGAACTTTAATCGGGAATCAGATAGTGAAGAAAAACTACCGCATCCCACACCATTTCTGCCACATCTTCAGAACTCCACCGACCAAAGCCACTGCCTTCTTCTCCGGTAACCGCTTTTGGCAACTCCTTCTTTTTTCGGTCAATACAATTGCTCAGCTGGTACATCTTTTATTTTTCTTTTTTAATATTTTTAGCTTGACAATATTATGTGATGTGATGAGTGATTCACTGGTTCTTGTTTGTTGTTCATGTATCTAGTGCAGTTTGACCCTGTTACGTTGATATCAGCTTGATTTTAGTGGTTGTTAGAGTTTTTTTGTTCATTGTTCTTGAATGTTTGCCGCATATTTGCACTGAACAATATCTCAAGGCTTGTATTTTCTTATTCTTAGAGGAATTAATCTATATCTATAAGTTATTATTGAAGGATTACCATATGTTCATAACATACAACGGAAGAAAAGAAAGTAATCCTTAAAGATCTATTTTGTGCTTAAACTTTATTCCAATAATATACAATATATAGATCAGATCTAAATACCTGTGTACGCTAGTAAAAATCACTTTCTCCTTCGATGGTACGAAGGCGCTATGCGTATCCACACCGAGACTAACCTTTGCTGTCAACTCTTTGACCAATGAATATGATCTAAATTGAGAAACCTCTTGCAACTCTTTGCACGTTATAAAATTCTTCTCCAAGAATTAGGCTCACATAGGTTTATGTGCGTAGATGTAAAGGAATAAAACTCTTGTTATTCTCTCTGTTATATTCCTCTACTCTTGGCATACATATATATAGTACGAGATTTGTTACTAGTTTTAAATTTGATTATTAATTCAAATTTAAATCATATCTTGAAATTCCAAATCTAAATCCTTTAAATTTTATGAATCATATTATAACAATTTAAAACATAATCGATTTAGATCTCATCCAAATTTATAATTCAAATTCAGAAATAGAATAACTAATTATTCTCAAATCTCATTTAATATTCTCAATTATCATACTATTATTATATTCTTTGTGCTAGCAAAAAATATAATAATATTCCATCTGAATTAATATAATTATTTATTTGATCAAATCAAAATAATAATTAAATAATTCTACAGCAAAGATTAGAACACTCGTTAGTATGTGACCCCATAGGTTCAATACTAAGCGGGTAGTAAATTAGTCATACTAAATTTACTAATCAAGGTTGGCATCTAGCAACAGCCCTCAACGACCCGATAGTTTGAAGTAATCTATTTTTACTAAGAATCTCAGAAGAACAAAGTATAATTCTTTCCATCTTTCCAGCTCTTGGTTAACCTTTAGAGTATGGTTTAATTATTAAACTCTAACTTGTTACCATTATTATAATGAACTGTGAATGACCTAAAAAGCTCATTTCTTCATTCATTCAATCTCCTTGGCCAAGGTTTTATTCATTTCAGTCATTATCATCGTAGAGCTCAAACTCTTTATCGAGAGTTGACGGATTCCTTATTGATTAATAATTAATTCTACAAGTATTTAAATCATACACAATATCCATTCAACTAATACCCTAAGGTATTAGGTGTCCGGAATCAAAGTATAATAAATACATTGTTAATTACTATGACAGTCGCAGGTCAAAGTAAACTCTATTACTATGTTCATCTTGAGAATATCCTATTGACAAATTTGCGGTAATTATAACCATTAGGAATTCTCAAAATGAGTCAGTTCACTACAAGAGACACGCCGAATAGCGGCGGTTTTCTTAGGGATTTGCGACGGTTTTTAACGGCCACAAAACGAAATTACAGCAGTTCCACAAGTGTCGCCTGTTAGGGGGTGGAGATTTGATTTTGCGGCGGTTTTGAGAAACCGCTGGCGCAACCGCAGCAAATTAGGTTGATGATTTTGAGGCGGTTGCAAAACCGCCGCTATTTTGGTTAGTTGATTTAAAAAAAAATCTGCAGCGGTTTAAAACCGCCGCAAATTTATGTGGGTTTTTTTTAAATTGCGACGGTTTTGAACCGCCGCAATTTCTTACATGAGCTTAAAAAAAATTGACCAACTACAATAGTTCATACCATTTTTTTACTATATCCTATTTTCTTTATGTCATATTTATTAAACTTTAAATATTAACATAGAAAAAGAATAAATAAACAATATCATGATTAACAAAGCATAAGGTTAATCAATTTGAGAAGTGAAATAACACAAATAATTTTTAAGTAGAAAATCATTGTTAACAGATGAGCATCAGCCAATTGCATGAGATGTTTTTGCAAGCAAGTAATTAACTAGACAAAAAGTTAAAAAAAGAACATGTTGAGCCTTATCTTGCAACTGTACTGCACTCTACAGTGAAAGATACAGAGAACTATATATTAAAACCCAAAAAAAATATTCATGTGATTCTGAATTTTCTCACATCACAACAAATTTCGCTAAGATTTTTGCAGGGAGTACAATACCTTTTCATATCTCTTTGATGCTCTTTCATATTTGCCAGCCTTGAATAATGCATTCCCTTCTTCCTTCTTCTTTCCAGCTGCCTCTATCTTCTCGGGTGTATTCAGATCCCATGATTCCTTTTCTTGCATTCCATTTTTATTAAATTAGTGTTGTTTTTAATATTGTCAGAACCATAAAACATTAGGAACATAAGACAATTCTCCCTCACCTTTACAAAGGAAACCAGCTCAACTTCATAGTACACGTTGGAGTTGGGAGGAACGGTGGCCAATTCCTAAGTTGACCCAGATGAGCCAAAAGCATACTCAGGATGTATGGTCACCAATGCAACTTTCCCTTTCTTCATGTTCATCACAGCTTTATCAAGTCCATCAATTACTTGCTCCTCGTCAATTTTGAACTCAAATGGCTGCTCATCATCATGACCCTTCTTCACGAAAACAATCCCATCTTGCAGCTTACCAATAAGTTTCACTACAACAATAAAATAACGAATTCAACAACAGCAGCCAATGAAATAGTAAATGGAACAAAGAGAAGCATAATGCAGATCAAAAGCTTTACCTTGAACCACAGCTCCATCATTGGGACGTTCATACCCCTCTCCCTCCTTCAAGGTCTTCTTGAGAACATTCTTATCCTTGGTTATGTCAGATACAACCTTCCAAGATATCCACTCAAGATCAATTTGGAGCGAAGCATTCAGAGGTACAACACCTTCATCACCTGATGCTGGCCTTCCATTCTCATCAAACGCATCTGCAAAACTATACATGTCTGGGAGAAATGCAGCTAGCTAGCTCTATTCATAATAATAATAGTAATAATAATCATAATATATTGAGCATAGAAATAAAGAGGAGATGCAATAATAAAAGATAAACGATTTTTTAAGAATAATGGAACAATGACTGAATGAGGAATTGAGGATTACTCAACACTCAAGTGCAAACACCTTATCTTTTATATTTAATTATGAAAAGTAGATTAATTAGAAGAAAAAAAACTAAATACATATATATTTGGATAAGACAAGCATTTCTATAATTGATAGTTAAGCTGCGAAAGCTATGAACAATTGGGATTTTTACATAAATCCCAATAAGTATTTTCAAACAAGAACAGTAAAAATTCAACATTAAATCATAATAACTTCTATTCATCAAAAGACATAATAAAAGTTGAAACAGATATTTACCAAGAGAAGCCGGCTGCTGTTTCTTTCCAGACCCTGTAGGGTGACTTCTACCCCATTTCTGGCCTTGTTGTGGAGCTGAATTATAGTGACTCATATGTTCAATACAAATCACACTGATACAAAAATTGAAAATGTAGAATTTATCAGATAAACAAGTAACTGTAGTATACCTGAATCCAACTCTCTTGAACATTTTGACACCAGTAGGCTTTATTATTAGTGTCACGTAAACACCAGGCTCAAATTGTTCAATAACTTGTGTTTTTCTATTTCTCAAATAGTTCAGGATGATGTACTTGAATTCTAATCAAGGGATTTGTTCTGTTTCTCATATATTCTCTTTGAAATATTTTATGCCATTAATTTGGATGACTAAGCATTTTTTATAAAGAAACATGATGCTCAAATACTAAAGCAGTTTGTAATATGAAGTGTGGAATTGAAAGTTGAGCAATCGAGATATTTATATATATAAGTCAATGATTTCAACTATATCCTTGGTAAATAGAATGAAGATACCTAAATAATAGTGGACTCAAAAATTTCTAGCATTGCTTTATGCTTAAAAGACTCATTTGCTGCCAATGTTGTAGGTTCCTTAATACCATCGATGAAGCAAAGCAATTACTGGGTACAAAAAAATTAGCAAAACCAATTTTAAAGTGCATAGAAAGAAAGTTAGGAGAATATTGGAACAAAATAGAAGCAGAATAGATTCAAGAAAGGAAGAAGCAGAGTACCGGTGAGTCTGTCCCAGTTTCAGCGACGGTTGTAACTGGTGGCGGCGTGTTTAACGGCGACCTCCATGCAGCTTCACGCTCTGCTACTTCACGCTCACGCTCTTCAATATAACTTTGCATCTCTCTCTCTCCTTCATGATCCTATCTTGAATATCAGCATCTAATGCTTCTTTCAACTCTTGAACAAACTTATTTACCACAACCTTTATACGAAGAGACATCCTTGGCTCTAACTTCTTGTGTTAAAATTCCAAACCTTGAAACGCACACCAAAAAAGTCTCATATATTCTAGTACTCAGTTTGAGAATGGAATACCCTAAAGAACAATAATCAACTTTGGATTTATGCTTAACAAGCACATAAAAATTTGTTTGGGAAGAATTTTCATTCTTTTAAACTTCATACTGATGCATCAATTAAAAACATAACTATCCAAAGTATTTCTTTATTACATTTAGTTTTGAATGAGCTGCAGCAATATTCTATGTTATTAAAATTTGCTATTCTCAAAGTTACTTATTTTTTTGAAAACTAAGGAAACTTCTCAATCTGGGAATATTACTGCATGAAACTGGCAATTGCCTTAATCATCCTTGTCAGTATCCCTAATCCCTGACCCAAGAAGGTCCCTTATAAGTTTATATTTTATCAAGTACAGAACAGAGTAAAGTTTCCTTTGAGGTGATATGGGTGAATTGATACATATAAATGTTCCAAACCAAGAAAATGAATCAAAATGTTGAGGCTCCTAATTAGAAGATAAGTTTCTTGGTATCTATGTCATCTTCAGAGATATAATAATAATAGTAATAATTCAGCTCAAAGTGGTAATAAATAGGTGAATCAAACCAAATCAAGTGATTATATCAAAATAAAGCAAAATGGAAGCATGTAATCAAATATGATGACACATTATGGAGCAGACTTTAACCATTTACCCATAATTAATTAATTAGTTTTAAATCACACACAAATCATCATCTTCACTTCATCAAGTCTAGGTTCAGCTTTACCATTTCATTGCAAAGATCAGCACAATTCTAGTAATCCAAAACCCTAAAACTAAGTTCAACAACAACTTCTTTACTTATCCTTTTAATACCGAAAAAAAAAGCAAAATGTACAGGAAGAGAGAGACAATGAGTACAGACCAAGGGAACTAAGGAGAGGATCTGCCACCTCCGGTTACCATGGCCGCCGTTTGTCGTTCATGGAGCCACAGCCGATTTTTTCAGCCGAGCACGCACCCTTTATCCATTGCCGCGGTCACTCCCTTCCCTGTTTGCTATTTCTCTTCACTAAAAACCTAAATAGTATTTGGGGCAAGAGAACAAGCATTTGGAGAGGAAGAGACTAGAGAGTGTGTGTGCTGCAGCTTTGGTTGATGCTTGATTGTGTTCTGTCAATGAAGCCCTAATTAATTTTTTGGACTAACACGAAGGATGGAGGGGAGAGAAGGAAAGGGAAAGGGGTTGGGGGTTGTGCTATGCTATTTTCACCTTTCACTTTTCAGTTTGTGTGTTTTGGAGTTGTCTGATAGAAATGGAAAACGATGAGCTATTTTCACCTTTCACTTTTAGACTCGGACCCCTTCCACTTTACTTTTGCACACGGGAGCTACACGGCTGAGGGAGGAGACTGGTGACCGGGAGGAATGATGAAGCAGACATGCAAGCTGGAATTGACAGAGGGAAGAGCCACGACGGCGGAGGAGGAGACCAGTGCTTGACTCACCTTTGCGCTGCCGGGGGTTCTCGCGCCAAAGACTGAAGTGTTATGGTTACTAAATTTTTCTTTGGGTATCTTAGGGAAACAAAACCCCTCTTCCCCAGGGTTATTTGATGCGATGAATGCCCAAAACCGACTCAGGTCAGAACAATTGGAGCGGGGCTTAATTACGCACCAGGAGCGCATCAATTCAATGAAGCTGCAGCGGTTTGGGACAACAGCCGACAATCTTCGGCTGCTAAGTCCCGCGTCTCTTGTAGTGGTTCAATGGTCATATCTCTATATGTACCATTTATATATATAATTTAATAAATGAGATCTATTAATCTTCATCCAATGAAGACCATTATATATATATTGGTCTTTCCGGATTATTAATGTCTTTTTTTAATAATCCTATTACCAAGAACAATTTAGATTAAATTATAAAAGATTTATCTCTCAATATTATGATCACTATCACAATGATAAATCTCTAAATTTAATCAAGGACCTTATTATATTAACATTTTAATATAATAACAATAACAAATTATTTGATACATGATTGATTGGATTGTGGTCATACTCCTTATTCCCAACAATTATGGTGAAAACCCATGAAATTTGATAAAGTACTTCATCTTTTACTAATAAATCATGCTCGTAACAGTGAACCCCTTTCTTTATTCAGTTCATGATTGTAGATGAATCACACTATCTGAAGAATGCTTCGGCAAAGGGGACTACTGCAAGTCTTCCAGTTATAAAGATAACAAGTTTGTAAGCTACAATTACATGCTTGCTTCTGGTATACTTGCTTTTAAATTATTTGTCGGTGTCATTTTGAAGCTTGTTGGATTACCCTTCTGCTTCTGGTGTTATGCCTTTGTACAATGAAACCATCCATCCATTGATTCCCAACATGGCTTTTCTAGGCTATGTTGAGAACGTCGCCAACCTTCACTTTTCTGCAAATGTTTAAACTATGAAAGTTGTTTCATGTTTTCTTTTATGTAATGGCTACAGAATTCTATTTCCAGGGTTTTGGAATCTAAGTTTATTTACCACTTTGATTTGTATATTAATTAGTAAAACTGTTATATTATTATATTTTTCGCCCAAGGCTAAATTTATATCTGTAGAAGAAAGAACTGGTGTCACTTTTGATGATTTTGCTGGCCAGGAATATATAAAGAGGGACTTGCAAGAGATTGTATGAATTTTAAAGAATGATGAGGAGTTTCAAGACAAAGGAATTTATTGTCCAAAAGGTGTGCTTCTCCATGGGCCTCCAAGAATGGATAAAACTCTACTGGCTAAAGCCATCACTGGGGAAGCAGGGTTGCCTTTTTTTGCGGTAAATGGCACAGATTTTGTAGAGGTGATTTCTGTTCTCCAAAGATATTCACCCGCATTGAATAGAAAGTAGCAAGTAGAACTTTAGAATATAATTTTTATTCAACTTTTAAATTTAAAAATAATTTAATTCTTTAGGAGAATGAGGATGCAGATAAAATTTAAATTAAGCACTCATTTGGTTTTCCTAAGATACAGGCATATCAGTTTGGTCCTTGGATAATGATACATCAAAATTATCATTCAATGTGAAATCTTAACAAAAATTGGCTCATTTACCTTTGAGTCATTTCAATGTATTAGTATATCACTATTAAAGGGCCAATGATAAAACATGCATCTTTAGAGGATGCAAATGTTTTGATCTAAATGTGCGTATAAGTTTGACGTTGATTAGAGTGTGCTGGTTGTGATCGTACCTAGATCATATGCTCCATTATGTAAATGAATGAAACGTATACCCATGAAATGTGGAATATTCAATGCATAAAAATTGTCTTCATCTTTAAATTTAAAAATATTTAATTTGCTCTTCTCTCAGATGTTTGTAGGGGTTGCTGCATTACGTGTTAAGGATCTTTTTGCTAGTGCTAGATCATTTTCATCTTCTATCATATTTATTGATGAGATAGATGCTATTGGTAGCAAGCGTGGAGGACATGGCATTGGTGGAGTAAGATTCAGACAACTTTTATATTTTTTTATGATTACAAGAGAGAGAGAAATAGAGAGGCTTACTTCAGATACTTACCGAGTTGGATGAATTCAAAGTTTCTACAGCACATGTATGCTTTTAATTGGCTTCTAGGTTATAATGATGTTATTTGATATTCTAAACCTAAATTTTAGGTGCTTGTGATAGGTGCTACAAATAGATTAGATATTCTTGATCCCGCTTTGTTGAGGAAGGGTCGTTTTGACAAGATCATTCGAGTTGGTTTGCCATCAAAAGATGGAAGATTTGCCATTTTGAAGATGATTTCCTCCTCTGACAATTTATGCATAATGAACCTTGCTTCGAGAAGTATTTCATTGTCTTTATCCATCTTTTTTCGTGTGTAAACTAGGTGCATGCTAGGAATAAATTCTTTCGCTCAGAGGCATTTGGATTACATTGGGCGAGAAGAGCTATTTGAGGCATTAAAGAGGGTTGGTGGTTTCTCTGCATCATTTTGGCAGGGCAATAATATTATTTCTTCTGATGTGTATAATGTTTTCTGCTTCCGCTTCATATCTTATTGTGGATCTTGTGAATTTGCAGCAAAAAGGAACTTTTGGAACAGGGCAAGAGGATAGTGCTAAAATTCCTGAAGAATTGAAGCTTATACTGGCATACAGAGAAGCGGCAGTTGCTGTTCTTGTATGTTATTATCCTGAACCACACCACTTTTTGCTCTTAAATTAATCTATTAACATTGCAAGTATTGCTATACTGACTTGTATGAAATAATAAGAATTTTTGTGTAATATATATTCACTCATTAAATCATGAAGGATAAAGAGAAAAAGTTAATGTTCATATATAAAGAAGCTGAGTGTGGATAGAATATTTCTTTATTAAGTTATTGGAATACTCATTTCACCAAACATAAAAATAACAAATTAACAATGCTATAAACCACCCTGCTTAATGTTCATGATACACGGCCAAAACTTATCATGTAGAAGAATTAAATGTTGATAAACAAGGAACAATAAATTATGATTTTTAATAATATGTTTATCTCCTGCAAATAAATTATGATTTTTAATTGAAAATTGTTTGGCTTATGTGGTTATTTATATTTGTTTTTCTATGCTTTCTGCAGTGGTAATCATTCCTCCACTCCTCTAAATATTATTGTGGCACGCAGAAGAAACCCAGAGGTCTTAGCAGAACAAGCTGCCAGGAGAAAGAAAAAACGTTGAATGGATCTTAGAAAAATTAAATAACTAATGTCTAGTCTATGCTCAACTGGTCATATATTTCCTTGTAAACCAATGTTGCTTGGGGATTATACTCTCTATATTTAGTTTAATTCTAGATTAGGTTTATGTTTATATTTAGGCTAATTCTGATAATGGTTAACTATAAGAGCAGATTGTTTTATACACCTTTAGTGTATGCTACAATACAGATTTTACAGGTTTTCTTTTTTTTTTTCAGTGGTATTTGTTTTGAATTATAGTTGATGTATCAACACACTTTGTTGATGTATGGTTGTTATTTATTATTATAGTTGATGTATCAATATACTTTGTTTATGTTTTGAATTATATTGACTTTCTTGTTTATAGTACTTTTCTTTTAGTTTGATAATACAACGAATTTGTTTATTTTTTGAAATATTACAATATTCGAATACAAATTATATAAAAATTTGTATTTATTAAATTTATATTTATGTTGTATAAAAATAGGTTTATTTTGCAATGGAAAAATATAAAAAAAAATTCTATTTTACCTTAATGACGGATTTACAGACGGATTTTTTATCTGTATTCAGAGTTTGGAATGGTTCTCCAAGGCTTCAATTACCGACAAAAAATCTGTCAAAAAATCTATTGCTAATTACTGACGGAGAATTTGTCAAAAAATCTGTCTCTAATTACCGATGGAAAATCCGTCGAAAAGTTTGACGTTCTAAGAAAATAGAGGGGAGAATTTACCGAGGAAAAATCTATCGGTAACTGGTAAAAATCTGTCGGTAAATTACCGACAGAAAAAATCTATCGGTAAATAATTTTCGATGAGACTTTTACAAAGGGACAAAATTCGTCGGTAATTTCGTCGTCCATCTGTAATAAAGACCAAATCTATTTGTAAATCTGTCAGTATTAAGTAATTTTCTAGTTGTGATATTTATTGCATCGTAAATCTCAAGTACTATCTGTCTTTAAATGGAAGATTTGAAAATGGCACGGAAAAGGGGGTTAAATCTATGCCTCTTCTTTGAATTTTTTTTGCTCTTGCTTTTGACTAAAATAAAAATTTAGTTGTTGTTAAATTTGTCAAGTTGAAATTTCAAGAAACAATTTTATTTTATCTCTTCACGATGCATTTAGAAATAGAACAACTCTTAACTTTTGGATAGTTGTAACTTCCGAGAAATAGAAAATGCAGGAGACACTTTTATTTTGTCTCATATCGAAGTAAAGCAGAAGAACATACAAAAGACTTTTGACATAATTTTTTGGCTTTTCTCTCAATGCTTTTACTAATTCCTCATTTAATGCCTTTTTCCATTGAAAAAAAGATAAAGAAAGATGAACACTGAAGAGCAGAAAATTTAATATAAACTCATGAAGGAGATAGGGGTTAGCTTGTAAGTTATGAAGACCCAAACTTGTGTGTTCACTCTTTATTTCAATCTCCGGCCGTTTATCCCTTTAATAGAGGAGTTAAGCTTCCAAAACTTGAAACTCGGTTTGAACAACTTTGACTTCTTCTTCTCCAAATAACACAGCAGCAGCAGCGCAGAGAAGAGATGGGATAGCAGTAGTGATTAAATTTAACATGCATTCCTATTTAGTTGCTTCTCTTTCTTCCTTTTTTTAAATTTCTTAAAGTATCTAAGTCATTCATCAATACTTTGACTCCAAGTTTAGTTCTTGACCCTTGATTTGTAGCAAAGCTTCATAATCTCAATTTTCTTCAAATTTTTCGTTCGGTGGTGTGTATAGGAGGAAAGTATTTTCAACAAGCAACAATAAAGCACAAAAAAAGAAATGATTTTCTAATTCAGGATTTGATCTTTGTTTTTGTACCCTAGTCTTTGACTTTCGTCTTCTTTTCCTTTTATTTTTTTTATTTTGGTAATCACTTTTTTCTTTTTGATTTGAACCCTAATCAGAACTTTCTATTCTTGTTCGATTTTAAAACTAATTCACGTGGGTTAAAAAAAAAAGAGAAAAAATAAGTTCAGTCACTTTGCTATGATTCATAGAAGAATGAGTTGCTTCTCTTCATTTTGGATAGTAATTTGCAACTATTCTTTGAGCCATCAATGAATGGTATGAGTTGAATTCATTGATGCTTTTAGTCATCATGGGCCATTTTAGGACTTTGCTTGTTGTAATTTCTTTTGAATTTGGCATGCATATTTAGCCAAAACAGATTATTCACACAACTTTAAATTTTTAGCCGAATATTATAATATTTAATCATCATTAAATTATTGGTATTATTTTTTCAAACTCAACATAAACAATACAAACAACATATTGAAAAATAATTAGGCCTTTTAATTAAGGCATCACAAACTATTAATGGTGGTAAATATATATCTCATGCTTTTAAGCAGTTTCTTATTGAGAAGGTATCACACATAGACTTACATGTGTACATATTCCTTAGCAAAATGACTTAGCTGAGAGAAAATATATAAACATATTGTCAAAACAGGTTTAGCTCTTTTAGCAACTGCTGCTCTTTCCTTGCATTTTTGGATGAAACTTTTGCTGCATCAGTGTATTTAATTAACCGAATGCATGCCTACACCTTTACTTAAGAATGTTTCTCCTTTTGAAGTCCTTTTTGGCATTGTCCCTGGTTTTGCATTTCTAAAATTTTTTGGTTGTTTGTGTTATTCATGTATTTTTATTGATTATTCTATGCAACAAAAAGGTTATAAGTGCTTAACTAAAGAAGACAAAATAATTGTGTTAAGAGATGTAGTGTTCGATGAAAATACCTTTCCTGCACCATTTGTTTCTGTTTCTTCACAAAATTCTAATCAAGATTCAAGTGTGAATACTGAAAGGTTATCAATTATATCGAGGCTTCATTCAATTAGCAAAGGTAGACTTTGATCAAGTCTTTTTTTCTTTGATTAAACCAGTTAATTACAATTAGAGTCATTATCACTATAATTTTAACTAAGGGATGGAGAATCAAGCAATATAATTTTTATAATGCTTCTCTAAATAAACATTTTCATGAAATTGTCTACATGTCTCAATCCCAAAAGATTTTGAACACTCTAATTCTAACTTGTTTTGTAAATTAACAAAGTTATTTATGGCCTTAAATAAGCTTTAAGAATGATACATAAGGCCATGTTTTTAAGTGTGACAATCTATAAAAAATATGACGATAGGTCATTAAAAGTATGATGATAGAGCAACCGCCGTATTTATAGATGTAACCTTTTTAAAAACATGACAAAAAATTATTGTGGTACTTTTTTCAATTTTTTGTCACATTCTAAAAATATGACGATAGAGATATTTTTTTGTAGTGATTTTTGAAGACACTTTTTATTTATTTTATTTTTTATTTACAAGTAAAATTATTTTACTATCTTCGTCCCTCCCTGATTAGATACGTAACATTTTGCAAATTTTTTTTAATAAAAAGTTATTAATCAAAACAAAAAGGTTTCACCATTATTACATAATGCAATGTAGTGAATGAAAAAAAACCTGCAAGATATATATGCAGTGATAGTGGTCAAAGTCAAATAGCGGCCCATTTGATACCTTGGTTTATTTTTTTCATGATAATCAATCATGTCATAGAAAATTTCAAAATTGAAAGTGAATACATAGTTGCCAAAATAAAGCTGTATTTGTGCATGCATGACAATGACATTCTTCACTACTCTGGCAAATTATAAATATACTTGTGCTATTTTATATGGGAAGTTCTATGCTGGTATAAAAAGTAGTGACTAAGAATAACTATGATAATAGATTAAAGGTAATTTTATAATGTTCTAATTCTCTGTAAGTCTACCGTACTCCATATACTTTTAAATTTTTCAAAATTCTTTTTAGGGGGTTCGAACTTTAAACTCTTATCCCAAAGGATACAAGAAAGATAATTATACCATTAGACTGAGATGCTTCTTATTATTGTATACATAA
Organism: Arachis duranensis; assembly: GCF_000817695.3. Lineage (NCBI taxonomy): Eukaryota > Viridiplantae > Streptophyta > Magnoliopsida > Fabales > Fabaceae > Arachis > Arachis duranensis. Next base: position 96,571,953 of record NC_029777.3, on the reverse strand, counting down.
TATATAATAATTTTTTATTTTATTTATATTCAATTTATTTTAATTTTAAAGTCACTTATTTTAAAATTAATTATATTTTATTTAACTATAAATTTTATTAAATATATACAAATTAAAAAGATAAACAAAAAAATTTTATTAATCACAATTTATTTTTTTTATGATTATATGATATCTATTAATATTATTTTTTTAATAAATACTTGTAGTATATAATAATAGGTAAAAACTCACATGCAATTGTCTTCATATAAAATTAATAGTTGAAAAATTTTAGATAATATTTAGTCAAACTTGTCAAATCATTTAACGGTTCTTAAATATTAACTTCACATAAAAATAATTGTATGTGAATTTTCACCTAATAAATAATTTTAGTATACACTTAGTATAATTGTTTAAAATAATATAATTCTAATTTTTCTTTTTATAAATTAGAATTCAAATTTTTATTTCAATAAAATTTTTATGCTTTTGAAAGTACATCTTCTAGAATATATTCCTCCACTATATAATTTTCTGATTGGTTGTAGATTTTAACACAAAAAAAAAAGAGAATGACTAACTTTGTATCAAGAAGCATGATCATCCAAGAGCCCTTCCAATATTATATTGTGTTTCGTGGAAGAGTCCTAATTTAAAAATGATTTTTTATTTATTAGAATTAAATTATAAATTTTTCTCTAAACAGATTTATTTTTTCACAAAAGATAGCTAATTTCAGTAAATAGAGAAGAAATTTTGTTTCACAAATTTATAACCATTTATATTGGACTAGTATTAGGAAAAAAAAATAGAAACCATAATAATTTATTGAAGTTTGTCCACTTACTTGCGAGACTCAAACATAAAAAATATCTTTTGGGCAACGTAATTACAAGTCTATCCTACATTACAAGAACACAAAGAACAAAATTTAAAGACAGAAAGAACTCAAGAATATGAAAAGGACACTAAACTTAAAATTTTTAGAAAACTAAATTTTTTTTTTCAAAAATCAAAAGAAATCCACACCAGTTTAATGGACGTCATAACTGAACCGGTGTAAGGTTATTGGGTCACTGGATCACTGGGTCATTAGTTCAATCAGTGAGTCACTGATCGAACCGAAACAATTATATAAAATTTAATTATTTTTTTATTATAAGTACTTTTATTTTATTTTTATAAAAATAATTATCATTTTTAAATTTTAATACTTTATTAATTAGTTTTTATTTATTGTATTATTATATTATTATAGGTGAAAACTCACATACAGTTGTTTTCATGTGAAGTTGATATTTAAGAACCGTTAGATGATTTGACAAGTTTGACTAAATATCATCTAAAATTTTTAAACTATTAACTTCATATGAAGACAATTGCATGTGAGTTTGAATATAAGTGAAATAAAAGATTGTTATATATATTATAATTTGTATATATAATAGTAAAAAGCATTGCAATCTAGTGGTATAAATATCTTTCTTGTATTCTTTGGGATAAGGGTTCGAACCCCTAAAAAACATTTTGAAAAAATTTAGAGATGAAATTTTAATGCAAATTTTTACAATTATTATTAAAAAAATAATTTTTTTTTCTTAAAATTTGGTAATTTTTTGTTAAGTGAAGTTTTTTTACTGTGAATGACCACATATTTTTAAAAAATAAAGAGAAAAATCTAGAAAAAAAGTTTGTTCCAAATTTTTTTTGCATCTTTTAAATATTTATTTAAATATTGTTACAGAAATTTAGATATAATTAATAAATAAGTTGTTTACTAAATATAAATTTTTTTTTGTTACTTACAAAAAATATAATTTTTATTGAATTTTTTTATCATATTTTAAAATTATTTAAAAACTGTATTGTCAATAATATTTTTTAAAAAAGTTTTGTTAACAGTTAAATTGTCGAATATCGATTTAATAGTTAACCATAAAAAATATTATTTAAATCAATACTGATTTAAAACGGAAGAGACAATTAATTTAAGAGAGTGTTAGAGGGCTAACAAATTTTGTAATTTATAACAATTAATTAGTTATTATTAATATTTTTAATGGTATAAGATTATATCTAATAATATAAAATTATTTATTTTTTGTGTTCGTTAAGTGCTAGTCAGATTTTAATAAAACTGCTGACTTCATAAATTTTCTCTTCATTTAAAAAAGAAGGAGTATTATTTTAGTTTAAAACCATTAATTGTTGGACAGTTTTGATCTATTAAACTCTAATCTAATTAAGTCATTGTGAGTTACCAATAGCCCTAAGGAAGAAGTTCCAAATATTAGTGGACCCTCAATGACTTCCCAAAACGCTCAAAGAAAAGAGAAAACCATATCCTTTTAGACCTTAAAAAACCCTATAAATTAAAGAGAGGAAACACATGAGAATCAGAAACCAAGTCTGTTTTCCCATTCCTTTGTCCTCCTAATTTCTCTTTCATTATTTCACACACGCCTCCCCCTTCTCTCTCTCTACTACTCAATTATCCCCACACCTTCATAAGCATAAAATAATAAACCTTTATTATCATTATGTCTCTCTTGGCTATTACCTTGTGGCTTTTATTTTTCTTTTCATCTTCTGTGGTTCATTCAGGAGCACAGGGCTCTAGCCGTGGCTCCTTAGGTGATGGCATATGTGCCACTTCTGTTGTTGTTCATGGTTACAAGTGCCAGGAACTTCAAGTAAGAACCACAACAGAGGCCTTAAGAAAATAAAGACATGTGCATAAAAACGTTGTTATTATATGATAGCACACTACGACAGCTTAGATGATATATAATTGAAAATGTTGCCCTAGATTTTAGGTGACATTTTTGGAAAAATATAGGAACCAACAACATTTTTGAACAATGTTTGAACAATGTGAATTAATAGGGTTAAAAGAGTAAATTGATCTTAAATTTAATTAGTAGCATTAAATTAGAGTGTAATGTAATTGGTGATTGTTCATGTTGTTCAAGATATTCATTGTTCCCCTAGCATTCTCCTTTTTTTATAAGCGGCAACATTATTCAACCATTGTCAAACGTAGAAATTCGCCTACATAAAAGTCAATTTAGTTAAACATGTAGCAAACCAAATTTCAGACATTATAAAAAGTCAAATTCCTATAATTAATTTTAATTTTATTCAAATTTATAATATATAACTTATTAATATATATAAAATTATTGTTTGAAAAATAGACAAATTTTGGATAAATTACATTAATAAAATGATGGTAGAAAAATTTTATATAGGTATCCTATTTCTAATTTCAATACATGTATGTCTGATCTTTTATCGGAATCATGTAAATTGTATCTAGTAAATTCGATTCCACCATTCACATGTAAATCGAACTGTATTGAATCAATTTATGTTAAAATAGTGAAAATAAATAAATCGAATCAGCTTTCATCAATTTATGCTTAGATTTTGGCAGCCATAATAAACCAAATAACATTTGTGCAATCTAAAATTTCTTTGTCCTTCCTAGGGTAACATGCAAATATGCAATGCATGACTTGATGACATGTCCTATTATAGTGTTTTTTCTTGCATTTGTTTTAAATTTTGAATTACTTTTTAATAATTTTTATACTAAATAAAAAATTTAATTTTAATATACTAATAATATAAAATATTTTATTTAATTATCCAATAATATTTATTTTTAAAATAACTATTTATGTAGTTAATATAAAAAATAATTTTTTTAACCTGACATTATACAATTGAATGCATATGTAAAATTAATTTATGCTGGCAATGTATTAAGATTAAATTCTTAAATAAATTTATTTTTCAAACAAAAATCAATCTCATATTTCTTTTAAATCATCTACAATTCTTTTTAAGAAATAACAAATTAGTCTTTAATTTTTGTTAAAAATAATATGTTATTATTTTAAATGTTTAATTATTATTCTACTAGTTCCTATAATTTTATTAAATTTATAATTAAATTTTTATATTTTTTAATTAAATTTTTATACTATTTTTAATTTTATAATTAGATCATTTTTGTATCAAAAATGCTAAAATTAATAAAATATATTTTTTTAAATTAATAGATATTTTTTCGTAAGAACCTCTTTGATTACATGTTTTTAGGGTTAGTTTTTTTACCATGTGTTTTTAGAATTAGGTTTTTTGATTATGTATTTTTAAGGAGAATATTCTGTTAATTTTAACTTTTATTAGTATATATTTGAGAATTGTGATGGTTATGTTAAAATTGTGGGAGTCATAGAGGTTATTTATTAACTTGAAAGAAACTACTATATATTTAGTAAACGTTATCCAATATCTTCTTCTTCTTCTTTTTTTTCTGAGGTTACAACTGCAGATGGGTACATTCTTAGCGTCCAAAGAATCCCAGAAGGTAGAAGTGGTAATGGGAATAATAATAAGAAGCAGCCAGTGATAATTCAGCATGGACTATTAGTGGTAAGTGCACAAAATAAACACCCTATTATATATTATTCTTGAATTATTACGACTCTTTATTTGCCTATGATGCATTTTTAACATGTGTCAATTCACATGAATGTCTTTATTAGCAAAATATTTAATTGACATCATACTGCATTGTATTTGCTAGAGTTTAATTTTAAGTTTGTCATTATAAATATGTTAGTGAGATTATTATTAGTTACTTTAAAGTGAAGTTTAATTACGTAAATATATATATATATATATATATTAGTTTTTATGGAAAATGCTGGTTATTAACGCGATAGCTAATTTCACATAATATTTCTTAATTTTGTTCTTGTTGTATTTAATTTTTTTTGTTCCTTATAAGTTGCTACTGACTCTAGAGGAAGAATTTAGACACCGCAAGCAGAGTATCAATGCATGAATTGTAATAATAATTATCATAGTTTTATATAATTTTTTTAAAATTAATAGTAAAGCCATGATTTATATAAAAAATGAGAGGATAAAAATATTTTTTTATTTAGGATAATTTAATAATTTTTATATTCAGTTTGTTTATTTAAATAATTTATCCTGATTAATGTATTCTATAATTTCTAGTAAAAATTTATATACAATTATTTTTATATAAAATTAATAATTAAAATTTATTAAATAATAATTTAATTAAATATATTAAATTATCTATATTTTAGTCCCATGCATATATATAGTGGTCTTTTACTTTTAATTGATTATGTTACACACAACATCTATTATATTTAAAATTATTTTATATAATATAATATTTATAATATTTGTAATACATATATATTACATCTGAATTATATAATTATTCTACTGATAATTAATAAATATTACATAAAATAATTTTAGATTATTTATAGCAATTTTTTTATTATCTCTTTTACTCAAAAAAAAAAATGCATGCACATTGTGCACCGTCTCAATTGCCAGTTATTATGTTATTTGCGCATTGAAATAATGGAATTTAAGAAATAAATAAATAAATAAATAATAAAGCATATGTATACGTGGGTGCAGGACGGAATGACATGGCTTTTGAACGGTCCAGAGCAAAACCTGCCATTGATATTAGCTGATAACGGCTTCGATGTTTGGATTTCTAACACCAGAGGCACCAGATTCAGCCGCCGCCATGTCTCATTGGACCCTTCTACTCCGGTTTACTTTCTCCTTTCTCTCCCCTTTTTATTTCTTAATTTGGATACTACTATTTCTTATCTTTAAACTATATTATTTAAATGCCTTACTATTTAAATCACTCAAATATAAAAATAGAAAATATACTTTAAACCTAATCTTAATTTTGTGAATAACAACACAGGCGTACTGGAATTGGTCGTGGGATGAACTGGGTAGCTATGATGTACCTGCTGTTGTGGAGTATGTGTCCAACCAAACAGGACAAAAGATTCATTACATCGGCCATTCACAGGTACTTATAATATAATAGTAAAATATATATTTTATAAGAATTATAAATTTAATAATAATTAATTTTTTTTATTTGATTTAAACTCTTTCAACTTTGAATTTAGTTATGTTACCTATTTTGAAAAGTAATAAGTTAATTTTTTTTATTAATATCAGATAATTATTTGAAGTTATTTTTATTTTAAATTTAAATATTTTAGAAATAGCAATTAAAAATGAATTTATTATAAAAATTCGAATACTATTAATTTAAAAATTACTTTTTTATATTCTTTGTATTCTTAATGCGGCACTTTTTATTGATATTATGAATAAAATATTGAAAATGTATAGACTTTAAATTTTAATATATTAAATGTGTATTAAATTTTTTAATTTTTGAACAATATATTTAGAATACGGTTTAATTAATTACATCTATCATTGTGGCTATTTATTACACATTCATTAAAATCTATAATTACAATTTTTTTTACCAAAATAACTCTATTTATTACTAATTTACTAGTGACTTTGGCCGATAAACAGCTTAATTAAGCTCATTTTAAAAAAATAATTTAAACAATAAATGATTATATTAAAAATAGCTTATAAATAAGTTATTTTATATTTAAGTTTTTAATTTTAAAAGTGTTTATTTTATAAAAATATAAAAAAAGTAGTAGTATTATGAAAGAAGTTATTTTTTTTTATCTTTCTATAAACTGCTAAATAACTTCTTAAAAAATTATAATTTGGTTTTAAAAATTACGCCAGACATTAATACTAATACTTTTCATAAGACATTAATACTAATACTTTTTATAAGTCGAAAGCTTAAAAAAAATGACTAAACTCAAAAAAGTTATTACCTTTAAAACTTACCACATTATACTTGGAATTGTGAAAATAACAAATTATTAAATTGAAACAAACTTACAAATTATTACAATAGCCATGGATATCATGATGAGAATAAATAATCACATAGAATAACAATAGTATTATCTGGGAAATTCAAAATCAAGATTATTGAATTGATCTGAGACTAGAAATTAAAGAGCATGTTTGGCAGGGAACATTGATAGCTTTGACTTCCTTCTCGGAAGGGAAATGGGTGAATAAACTGAAATCAGCAGCACTATTGAGCCCAGTAGCCTATTTGAGTCATATGACCACTGAACTATTAAATGTTGCAGCTAGGTTATTTCTTGATCAGGTAACTAAATACAACCAACTTAATATTCATACACCATATAACAATTAATTCATTCTTAATACTCATCAACATCTCCCTTATTTATCTTTTATTTAATATCATAAAAAAATGTTTCTTCTTTTGTTTTACTAATATATTCATTTTTATGACATATAACTAGCTATTGTAAAGGGCATAAAAGAAATTTTGTTTTCCTGTTTAATTTTATGAATTTTATAACTTGTATAACACTGTACACATGATAAAATGACCTTGTTTTTGTCTTTCACTCTTTTGCCCAATAGCTCATAAAAACATTGGGGATAGCGGAATTCAGTACAAGAGGGTAAGAAGTTAAGAACAAAACAAAAATAGCCGTCTGGTTATGTATACTTCAACTCTATCACGTTTCATACATGTAATGTAATTTATGTATTTTTTATTATTGAAGTAAGTATTATTTTGGTCTCTAATGATGAGAATTAGAATAGAAACCGTCCCTAATATATTTTTTATTTAAAATCGTAACCAAAGTTTTTTATATTATTTAATTTTTTAAACAGTAATTAAATAACACAAAATAAAGTACAAGGTAATTAAAAAATAAAAAATAAAGTAAGTTTTAAAGTATTTTTTATTTTCTTTTAAGATATATTTTTTTAACCTTTATGTGTGTTGTATAATGCATTTTTAATTTTTAATTTTTAAATTTTTAATAGGATACCTTTTCAATCCTTTCTCAACCAACTTTGCGCCCAGCCTGGAGTTGATTGTTCCGACTTGTTCACTGCTATAACCGGTTTTGACCTTGACCATACTCCATTGATAATTTGATTTCAACCACTGGATATAGAATAGAAATAATTAAAAAAAATAATTATATTATATTGTCACTAAAGTTTAGTTCGTTATTTGTATATAAATATATATTAAATATAAAATAATCATATAATTACTTTTTTAATTCAGTTTTATAAATAAGTAATTTAATTTACACTTATTACAAAACTTCAGAAATAATACAATCAAATTAGATTTATATTTATGATAAAGTCACAATAAAAATATAAAAAAACAGAAATAACTAATTTTTTATATTCATAAGAAATTTGATTATATGGTGTTAAAAGACTTGATTATTGGAATATAACGAGTCTAATTATTATATAATAAAATATTCATTAGTTTTGTTGGATAATTATTATTTTGTTAGAAAAAAATATATAAAACGATAAATATAAATAATTAAATATACACAAATGCATGGTAATGAATTTGAATTGATAGACATAACATTTTAATAACTATCTACACCCAATTTTTTTTTCAGGTAATAATTGTTGCCTCAATTCTTCAGCTGTTAGTGTATTCTTGAAGAATGAACCTCAGTCAACATCAACAAAGAATTTGATACACTTTGCCCAGAGTACGTAGTTCATTAGTAATTACATACTGCCATAAATAATTTGTGAATTTTAATCTAAAAATGATTAAATATTTGTGAACTATTTTTTGCAGTTGTTAGAAGTGGGGTTGCGGCAAAGTTTAATTATGGGATACGAGACCAAAATATTAGGATCTATGGAAAAGCATCCCCTCCAATTTACAACCTATCTAATATCCCTCATGACCTACCTCTATTTCTCAGCTATGGTGGTCGAGATGCTCTTTCTGATGTTGTTGATGTGCAAACTTTACTTGATTCCCTAAAGTCTCATGATGCTGATAAGCTTAGTGTTCACTTCATCAAGGACTATGCTCATCTTGATTTCGTTATGGGGGTCAATGCCAAAGACATAGTGTACAATGCTGTCATTTCATTTTTCAACCGTCAATTTAATTAATTAACTTGAGGAGAGACCATGCCATGTACTAGGCTATTAGCCTATATATTAATATATCATCACCGATTTGAATATAAGTTATATAATGATTAAATTTGTATTACGCAATAATAATGATTGGTGCAAAATGATATATGATGGTGTGTGTCATATTATGTGAATATATATTTTAGATTTTTCATATTAAATTTTAATTTTTAAAATAACAACACCCTATTTTTTTAAAGTTATTTTAATATATTATGTTGTGAACCATGTTAATTTTTTCAATTAGACTAACATAAGTTTCAAATGTCTTGCCACCATCAAATTCAAATTAGCATAGTTTATTTGTTTATTTTTTAAAAAGATTTTTGTCTCGTATATTTTTTTCTAAATCAATTAATTGTGTAAAAATCCTTATGCATAAATATTTGCACTAGCAAAGAGTCCAGAAGAGAGCCACACCTAAAGAGTATAACATACGCAGCTTAATCTAATATCACTATAACTTTGAAATCAGACAAAAAAAAAAAAAAAACTCAACTCTTGTTCTAATGCTCTCTTTGTAATTGTGTAAAATAAATTTGTTACAGATTCGCCCTTCCGGATCTCATGACCCTCAATTAATCGGTCCATTTAAAGCGAGCCCTAAATCTCAACAAACTCGCTAAATTTGGGGATGGCAGAATCTCTCTAATAGATAAGATAATTTATACCTTTTATAAAAAGGAGCTTAACTATTCTTCCCAATTATTATCATTTAACCCTACACATTCATCTTATATCTCTCTGACTCTTTGACTTAGGTGTCAAAATGTTTTTGTAAGTACTACCTTCACGCTCCCTGAATTCAGCTTCGTCATCCTGCTGGACGACCAACGGATCGGATGCCTGACCTATCATTAACCAAGGAAGTTCCATCTCGCATCCGATTGGTACAATTCTCTACATTGGCACTGTCTGTGGGGACCATTGAAATTCCAGCAGCATTGTAATACCCTAACATTCAAATCTTTATACATGAATTTAGGGTTTAGGGTTTAGGGTTTAGGGTTTAGGGTTTAAGGTGGTACGACTCAAGGTGAATCTATAATACATATATATTTTTCAAATGAATTATTAAACAAGAAGTCTAAAAAGAAGTAAAACAAAAATTGCGAACGAAAACACTTGCGTATCGATGAAAAAGAATAAGGCGTGTTCAAAAAGCATATATATATATAATAGCCACTAGTCATGACCTGCGAATTTTAGGTTGGCTATGGTTACAGTAATAAAAATTAGTTGACAACATTATTTTCTATATTTTTCAAAATATACATCAAAGCATTTATAGGCAAGTTCTAAAAGAAATATATACATACATATAAGTTTTTCAAAATAAGTAAGGAGAGATTCTAAACAAAATGTAAAACAGGAGTCCAATAAACTTTGTTATCTCCCAAATGAATCACAGCTCACTACTGAGCACTAGGACCTGCATCTGAAAAACAAGAGATATATATACAAAATGAGAACCTTCGACCCATGAGTTTCTAGTACAGTAAAAGTTCCAAATAGATACTGCATAAGGCAACAGAAACTCACTAAGCAATTTTAAACTCCATACATCATCGTATCCATCCTAGGTTCTCACTAGTCTAAGACAACTATCATATGTGATTCTAAATCTAATTCAATATTTTCCATCTTTTCACAACTTTTCAAACAGAATAGAATCAGCTCTCAGCGTCAACTAATGCCAACATGAGGGACCTCTCAGGTATTCAAATACAAACAAAGCAGACAAATAATACACAAGTAGAATTCATGTAAAGCATTTAGCACATAAACATTTAATATGCACAATTAATCAAGCCAAAAAAAAGAATAACAAGCCCAAACAATTCAAATAATACAAATGATGTATGTATTTTCTATGGCCGATGATATCATCTGTTAGTTATGCAGTCAAACCCAACATGTCCGGAGCAAGTGAAATCACTCCACTGCATCTATCCAGACAGGTATATTTAGCAAGTGGAATCACTCTACTGCAATTAAATCATTTTCATAGACAAGTAGAATCACTCTATTGCGGCAAGCAGAATCACTCCAACGCATTAACAATCATATCCAGAAGCAAGTGAAATCACTCTATTGTGGCAAGTGGAATCACTCCACTGCACTTTCCATGCAGGTATATTTCAAATCAAAGTTTGTTTTATTTTCAATTTCACCTTCAATCTCATTTCAATTCATCCTTCTTAATACTTAAACTCATTCATCATTATCCTTCATCATCATAATCAATTATCATTCATCATCACATTCTTCTTCGTTATACATCACTTTACAATTTGTTCATCTCTTTTCAATTCACCAACACATCTCATTAGTTTCTCGTTTCTAACTATTCTATCCTTAATTACACCGGATCAAGAATCTTATTGGGGTTTATAAAGGTTTAGAAGGCTCGAGGAATGGTTGAAACCTTAAAAATTTATTTTTCAGTAAAATAGGAGTGGTCGCGTATGCATGCACATTTTCGTGTACGTATAGTGTAAATTTTTAAAACTCGCGTACGTAGATCACCTTCGCGTACGCGAGAAATTTGGGATGAAACCCAACTAAAACTCGTTCTAGAGTACCCCTAAACCATCAAAATTATAAGATTTCTCAATACCTAAAGCTCAAATTCGAATTTAACATGTACTGCGAAAATGGGCAAAGAGAATTCGAAATTCTTACCAATATATTTGAAGAATCAAGGGTTAAGGTTTCACTCTTCCTCCCTCTCTTCTCATCTCAGCTGCGCTCTCTCTCAATGGGTTGAAATTACTGAAATGGCCTTAGTTAATAGCTTATATATGTTGGGTTTGGTCCCAACTTGGGCCTGGTTCACTTATATGTTCCATTTGGCCAAATTTTGCGCCAAAATCTTTATGATTAGAGTTTTAATTTACATTTTAAATATTTTTACTTTCTCAAATAATAAATCCTAATTTTTAACCCTTCTCACTCATAATTAATTTTTTTCAGCTACAATACCGAATAGATTTAAGTTGGTATTGCCGGTCAATTTTTCAATGTGCGTTCTTATGCAGAAAATTATGTTTCTCAACTCGAAAAAATCCTCTAAGTCCAAATATCATTGTTAAATTTTCAAATTACAATTGCTAAATTTTTTAACCCTTTTTTTCTCATATTTAATTTAATTACTTAGTTAATTATGATTTGACTGGATTTTACATCCTATCCACCTACTTTAAAATTTTGTCCTCAACATTTAGTTACATGTGAATAATTGCGGGTAGTCCTTCCTCATATTAGCTTCCAACTCTCAAGTATGCTCCTCAATTCCTGGTCGACTCCAAGCTACCTTAACCAACTGGACTTCTTTTTCACAGAGCTTCTTAACGCTCACATCATCAATATGAATAGAAACAACTTGAAAAGTCAGATGTAGAAAACGTAGTCGAACCCGAGATTCCAACAGAGAGAATCATGAAGTACGACGGCACCAAAGACCCCCAAGAACACATAACGGCCTTTGAGGCCAAGATGAACCTGGAAGGAGCAGTCGGCGTCGTTTGATGCGGGCCTTCCCGGTAACCCTAGTCGGCCCGGCTATCAAGTAGTTTAACATTCTCCCGAATGATTCGATATCAAACTCCGGCGGCATCTCCCAAAAGTTTTTGGCATAATTCACCACACATATAGCCAAAGTAAAGCACCCGATCAGCCTACTAGGTGTTATACAACGCTTGGAAGAGTCCATGAGAAAGTACTTAGATAGATTCAACAATTAGTGCCTAACCATCGACGGTCTAATAAACTCGGTGGCCAGCCTGTGCCTGACTAACGGTTTGATGAATGAAGACTTCTGGAAGGACCTCACGACGAAACTCGTCCGGTCAATGCATGAAATTCAAAGCGTGGCATGTGAGTACATAAATGACGAGGAGGTAAGCCAAGTCATGGCCGCCGATAAACGACACCCTGAACCAATCCCCCTCCCAAAGAACCCAACAAAGAACAATTCAGACTCCCAACCCATAACCGACCACCACGGGTGGGAAAATTTTCAAACTACACCCCCTACCCGTCTCGCTCACATAGATATACCAGCAAATCACGGAAAGGGGTATCCTTCCGAAACCCAGGCAACTGAAGGAATGCATGGGGACAACAAAATCCTATAATGTGACTACCACAAAGGATATGGGCATAGAACCCAGGATTGTTTTGACCTCAAGGACGCCCTTTAGCAGACTATTAGAGATGGCAAACTCTCCGAGTTTGCCAACATCATTAGGGAACCCCGACGGGTGAGAGAGAAAAATCATCAATACATAAAGGGCAAAACCCTTGGATGATACAAATCGTTTCTCGAGATAGTGGGGATGAAGACCCGACAATAGTGGTCAATGTTATCATGGGAAAACATGTCTAAGAAAAATCCAAATCCACACTAAAAAAAGACCTCCAAATACTAGCAGTCTCCTCGGTAAAAGTCCCTGACCCACGCCGACCATAACCTTTCACCCGGAAGACTACCAAACGGGAACGTCAAAGGAAGATCCTCCCTTCGTCATATCAGCAAAGGTGGAAACAGGGATGGTGAAACGCATCCTAATACACACCGGAACCGACTCCAACATCCTCTTTAGAGGAGCGTCCAATAAGTTAGGGTTCTAAAACAAAAATCTACTAAATAATCTCAACGGGATAACCGGCCTCGGAGATAACTTCATCAAACTTGATGGTTTGATAATGCTCCCGATCACCATAGAAATCAGAGATAATACAACGTACAAACTACCAATATAAAAAGCACCAACCTATTTTTGGAGATGACAAAGAAACACAAGTACAGAAGAAATGCAAACCCAGCAGCCACCCAGAAACGCAGCAGAGAGTGTTTTTGAACGAGGGAAAATGAGAGACGATAGAGGAAATGGAGGAAATCGAATGGAGCAGTTATAGGTGAAAGGAAATATAGAACAAAGAAAACAGAGGGAAGCATTTACTAGAAATAGAAACCCTCCAATGTTTCGAATGAAAATACGGAGGAACGAAGGGCGAAAAGGAAAAAAATTAAACCTCTCTCCTCCCATTAAGCGTCATTAAGACACCTTGAAAAATGCAATCGACAGACTCCACCATCAAAAAATGCAACGAACAAGTGAAGGAATGGCCAAGCATTCTGAACACTCACAGACTTCCGATCTTGGTCAAAAGGGCATGGTGTAGCATTCCGCCCCCTACATGAGGTCCATGACCTTCGAAGCCATGAAAAAACAAACTCAGTCAGCGGTGAGACTAAGCACGCATACTTTCCCGCTCAACTGTTCTGGACCTGATCTCCGGATCTCCCAAACGGCCAAATAACGACCCGGTTTCCTGGGTCCACGCCCTTATCACGGCCCAAATTGGCCAGCAGATCCCAAATCTCTAACTAATGTTCAAATTCAAATACTTTCTTTTTCTTAGACAACAAGATAAGATAAGATAACAACACAAAGCTATGTAAAGGGAGTCAGGGCCCTCTCAGGTACGTTACACACTCACAACCCTCATTTATAATTTTATATCTCTTATATCCATTCTGACTTTAGCGTTGGAATGTCTTTCCAAGTACCACTCCTGCCGTTCGAAAGTCCAATCGTGTCATCACCAAGGCTGGAAAGTCCCGATCCTCCCATCAACATGTACTAGCGAAATCTTGTACAAAATATAATATAATAATAATTTTTTGGTTTAAATATTTGATTAGTTCTTATACTTTACTAATTTTTAGTCAAGTTCTTATCTAAGAATTTATAATTAAATTATTATATTAGGTAAAAAAAATTAATTAGATCTTTAGTAATTATCATCTTTTAGAAAATATACACTAATCCTAGAATATTTTATTTTAAAATATTTTATAATTTATCCTACATTAAACATAAAAATAAATAATGTTAAAAAAATTAAAAGAAAATCTAATTGAAGATTTTTATCCAATATAGGAACTTAAAATAATTACAAACTATTAAATTATAAGAACCTAAATAAAACTTAATGAAACTATTAAGATTAGTAGAATAATTAAACATAATTTTTATAATTATATTTTTTATTGTAAAATATGATTAGTTTTTAAATGATCTAACTAATAAATTAAAATATTAAAATAATAATTTAAATAATAACATATACTTTAGAATTTGATTATTTTAAGTTTCATATTTAAAAAAATAATTAATTTTTTCATTGTTAATATAATCAAACATCTCTTTTTATATATATATATTACCAAAAAATTATTTAAAAATTCATCTTCTTTATAATTATGAAACCTACTCTTTATAATATTCATAACTTAAAAAATTTTTTAACTGATGTATTTTGTTACGATAAAATTAAAACTAACTTTAAAAAAGGAAATTAAACAATCATCGATAAATAATATATTTTTAAATCTCAACCAATTTCTAAGGAAGAACATCAATTGCATTTAAGTTCGAGAATTAATCATAAAAATATATATCTAAAATAAAATTTTTAAGTTGACTATTAAATGCTAAATATTGAGTAAAAAATTCTAGTAGAATCAAATTAATAAATTTGGTAGAGATAAATAATTATTATTATTATTATATACTACTCAAAAAAATTTTAAATTGTAGTAGATAGAAGTACTTGTTCTCACATCCTAAATGATAAATCCGTTTCTAAGATGGCTAAACTATAGATAAACTAACAGATAAACAAACTAGATGAGTTAACTACTTAACTGTGATCATTACAAATAACTAGCTAGGGGCTAGGTGGCATAGGTGCTAACAGATTAATTGATATCTAACAACTATTAATTTTTAAAGACCGAAAGAACTCAAGAACATGAAAAGGACACTAAACTTAAAATTTTTAGAAAACTAAATTTTTTTTTTTCGAAAATCAAAAGAAATCCACACCAGTTTAATGGACGTTATAACTGAACTGGTGTAAGGTTATTGGGTCACTGGATCACTGGGTCATTAGTTCAATCAGTGAGTCACTGATCGAACCGAAACAATTATATAAAATTTAATTATTTTATTATAAGTACTTTTATTTTATTTTTATAAAAATAATTATCATTTTTAAATTTTGATACTTTATTAATTAGTTTTTATTTATTGTATTATTATATTTTATAGTTAAATAAAATATAATTGATTAATTTATATATATTTAATAAAATTTATAGTTAAATAAAATATAATTGATTTAAAAATGAGTGACTTTAAAATTAAAATAAATTGAATATAAGTGAAATAAAAGATTGTTATATATATTATAATTTGTATATATAATAGTAAAAAGCATTGCAATCTAGTGGTATAAATATCTTTCTGGTATTCTTTGGGATAAGGGTTCGAACCCCTAAAAAACATTTTGAAAAAATTTAGAGATGAAATTTTAATGCAAATTTTTATAATTATTATTAAAAAATAATTTTTTTTCTTAAAATTTGATAATTTTTTGTCAAGTGAAGTTTTTTTTACTGTGAATGACCACATATTTTTAAAAAATAAAGAGAAAAATCTAGAAAAAAAGTTTGTTCCAAATTTTTTTTGCATTTTTTAAATATTTATTTAAATATTGCTACAGAAATTTAGATATAATTAATAAATAAGTTGTTTACTAAATATAAAATTTTTTTTGTTACTTACAAAAAATATAATATTTATTGAATTTTTTATCATATTTTTAAATTATTTAAAAATTGTATTGTCGATAATATTTTTTAAAAAAGTTTTGTTAACAGTTAAATTGTCGAATATCGATTTAGTAGTTAACCATAAAAAATATTATTTAAATCAATACTGATTTAAAACGGAAGAGACAATTAATTTAAGAGGAGTGTTAGTGGGCTAACAAATTTTATAATTTATAACAATTAATTAATTATCATTAATATTTTTAATAGTATAAAATTACATCTAATAATATAAAATTATTTATTTTTTGTGTTCGTTAAGTGCTAGTCAGATTTTAATAAAACTGCTGACTTCATAGATTTTCTCTTCATTTAAATCAGAAGGAGTATCATTTTAGTTTAAAACCATTAATTGTTGGACAGTTTTGATCTATTAAACTCTAATCTAATTAAGTCATTGTGAGTTACCAATAGCCCTAAGGAAGAAGTTCCAAATATTAGTGGACCCTCAATGACTTCCCAAAACGCTCAAAGAAAAGAGAAAACCATATCCTTTTAGACCTTAATAAACACTATAAATTAAAGAGAGTAAAACACATGAGAATCAGAAACCAAGTCTGTTTTCCAATTCCTTTGTCCTCCTAATTTCTCTTTCATTATTTCACACACCCCTCTCCCTTCTCTCTTTATCTACTACTCAATTATCCCCACACCTTCATAAGCATAAAATAATAAACCGTTATTATTATTATGTCTCTCTTGGCGAGTACCCTGTGGCTTTTATTTTTCTTTTCATCATCTGTGGTTCATTCAGGAGCACAGGGCTCTAGCCGTGGCTCCTTAGGTGATGGCATATGTGCCTCTTCTGTTGTTGTTCATGGTTACAAGTGCCAGGAACTTCAAGTAAGAACCATAACAGAGGCCTTAAGAAAATAAAGACGTGCATAAAAACATTACTTATAGTATAGCACACTACGACATATTAGATATATAATCACCTTGCCAAAGGTTGAAAATGTTGCCCTAGATTTTAGGTGACGTTTTTTATAAGCGGCAACATTATTTAACCATTGTCAAAAACGTAGAAATTCGCCTACATAAAAAGTCAATTTAGTTAAACATGTAGGAAACCAAATTTCAGACATTAGAAAAGTCAAATTCTTATAATTAATTTTAAAGAGCCATTCAGACAGAAACACTTAAAACATCTTTTTTTTTAATATTTTATAGTAATTAAAATTTAATACTTATAGTTGATTAAATTATGTTATTT
>NC_029777.3:96552421-96553566 GCF_000817695.3 Arachis duranensis | reverse complement strand
TGGAAAAATAGATAAATTTAGAATAAGGGTTATGTTACGTGTACAATAAAATTAGCCACCAAAATCAGCCACTAATATAAAATATATATTGAAAATAAATTAAATCACATATGTATTTATATACAAATACATTGATGACTAATTTTAATGATTAATTTTAGTGTACAAATAACATTTTTGATAAGATAAATTACATTAATAAAATGATATTAGAAAAATTTTACATAAATCTCCTATTTCTAATTTTAATACATTTATATCTTTTATTCAATTCATGTAAATCGTATTTAGTAAATTCGAATCTACCATAAACATGTAAATCCAATTGCATTGAATCAATTTATGTTAAAATAGTGAAAACAAATAAATCGAATCTCGATTTATGCATAAATTGTGGCAATTATAGTAAACCAAATTACATTTGTGCAATCTAAAGTTCTTTTGTCCTTTCTCATGATGTCATTGTCCTTCCCACGTTAACATGCAAATATGCAATGCATGACTTGACATGTTCTCGATTTATAATGCTTTTTTTTATTTGTTTTTAATTTTAATGTATTGATAATATAAAATATTTTATTTAATTAATAATAATATTATTATTTATGTAATTAATATAAAAAAAATTTTAACGTGACATTATACATCCAATGCATATGTAAAATTAATTTATGTTGATAATATATTAAGATTAAATTTTTAAATAAATTTATTTTTTCAAAAAAATCAATCTCATATTTCTTTTAAATCATCTACAATTGTTTTTAAGAAATAACAAATTAGTCTTTAATTTTTGTTAAAAATAACATGTTATTATTTTAAAATTTTAATTATTTTATTAGTTCTTATAGTTTTACTAAATTTATAATTTAATTTTTATAATTTTTTAGTAGAATCTTTATACTGTTTTTAATTTTATAATTAAATTATTTTTGTGTAAAAAATATTAAAATTAAAAAAAAATTTTAAAATTAATAAAATATTTTTTTCATAAGAACCTCTTTAATTACATGTTTTTAGTGTTAGTTCTTTGACCATGCATTTTTAGAATTAGGTTTTTTGATTATATATTTAGGAAGTTCTCTGGTAGCATTGATTTTGGTGGCTAAAGGTGGCATAAATTTACCAACAAATAGAATATTGAC
>NC_029777.3:96537313-96551994 GCF_000817695.3 Arachis duranensis | reverse complement strand
AAATAATAATAAAATAATAATTATAAATATAATTAAAAATTATTTTAGTTTTATTTTTTTAATTATTTTTTATAATTATAAAAATAATTATAAGAAATTATTTTGATAAAAATAATCATAAAAAATTATAAGAGAGAGAATAATTTTCTTGTTATATGTCAATATTCTATTTGTTGGTCAAACTTATGCCACCCTTAGCCACTAAAATCAATACTATCATAAAACCTTTGTATATATTTTTAAAGAAAAATATTCCGTTAATTTTAAGTTTTTAATGTTTTGTAGTATATATTTTTAAATTGTGATGGTTATGTTAAAATTGTGGGAGACATAGAGGTTATTTATTAACTTGAAAGAAACTACTATATTTGGTAAACGTTACCCAATATCTTCTTTTTTTCTCAGGTTACAACTGCAGATGGGTACATTCTTAGCGTCCAAAGAATCCCAGAAGGTAGAAGTGGCAATGGGAATAATAATAATAAGAAGCAGCCAGTGATAATTCAGCATGGAATATTAGTGGTAAGTAGTGCACACAATAAACACCCTACTATATATTATTCTTGAATTATTACGACTCTTTATTTGCCTATCATGCATATATAACGTGTCAATTCACATACATACATTTTTTTATTAGCAAAATATATAATTGACATCATACTGCATTGTATTTGCTAGAGTTTAATTTTAAGTGTGTCATTATAAATATGTTAGTGAGATTATTATTAGTTATTTTAAAGTTCAGGGTAATGTTAGGGAGTTAATGGCCTAAGTGTACAATGTGTACAATGGGCTAAACCTTTGGTAAATGAACATTACCCACACTATCCAGAATAACCATCCGAATACTAGGGATAATAAACATCTCATCCTAAAAACTTAAGTTAATTTTGGAATTCACCAAAGATCGAACCCTTGACCTTTCAGATCTAGAACTCTAATACCATATCATGAACCCACTCATCCTAAAAGCGTAACTTGACAGGACAATGTAACACTAATAGTCATATTTCTAATACTTCATAAACTTTCATTATACACATTATACGTTTAAACTCCCTATACTTTTCCTTTCACATAATATGAACTTATTAAGATATACGTGTTCAAATTATTATTGAAAAGTATATATATAGTTTCACACATACGAGCTAAGGTCAAATGTGGATATTTTGTTTTAAAAGCCTCATAGTCCTTTAAGTAATTACCAAGGTGAAATAGAGTATTTACTTTAAAGTATATATGTATACGTGGGTGCAGGACGGAATGACATGGCTTTTGAACGGTCCAGAGCAAAACCTGCCACTGATATTAGCTGATAACGGCTTCGATGTTTGGATTTCTAACACCAGAGGCACCAGATTTAGCCGCCGCCATATCTCATTGGACCCTTCTACTCCGGTCTCCGGTTTACTTTCTTCTTTCTCTTCCCTTTTTATTTCTTATCTTTAAACTATATTATTTAAATCACTCATAAAATTAAAAAAAATATAAAAATAGAATCTTAATTTTGTGAATAACAACACAGGCGTACTGGAATTGGACGTGGGATGAACTGGGTAGCTATGATCTACGTGCTGTTGTGGAGTATGTGTCCAACCAAACAGGACAAAAGATTCATTACATCGGCCATTCACAGGTACTACATCACCTACTTTGTTTCTTGCTTGCTTACTTTTACTTCAGCTTCGTTCGAGATTTTTTTAAGTTATTAATTTTATAATTTTTATAAAATATATATTTTTATTATCTTAATTTAAGAATAATTAATTTTTTATTTTATTATTTTATTATTTTTTTACTTTAGAAGATTTAAACTCTTTCAACTTTTAATTTAGTTATGTTACCTATTTTGAAAAGTAACGGAGTTAAGTTTTTTATTCATATTCAGTTAATTATTCGAAATTATTTTTATTTTAAATTTAAATATTTTAGAAACAGCAATTAAAAATAAATTTATTATAAAAATTCGAATACTATTAATTTAAAAATTATTTTTTTACAATTTGCATTGTCAATGTGGCACTTTTTATTGATATTGTGAATAAAATATTGAAAATGTATAAACTTTAAATTTTAATATATTAAATTTTTTAATTTTTGAACCATATATTTAGAACACGGTTTAATTAATTACATCTATCATTGTGACTATTTACAGTTTTACACATTCATTAAAATCTATAATTACAATTTTTTTACCAAAATAACTCTGTTTATTACTAATTTATTCATCTTAATTATTAACTATTAAGTATTAAGAGTTTGGCGGTTACTAGTGACTTAGTGTACTTGGAATTGTGAATTAAATTGAAACAAATTTACAAATTATTACAACAGGCATGGATATCGTGATGAGAATAAATAATCACATAGAATAACAATAGTGTATTGTCTGGGAAATTAAAGAACATGTTTGGCAGGGAACATTGATAGCTTTGACTTTCTTCTCGGAAGGGAAATTGGTGAATAAACTAAAATCAGCGGCATTATTGAGCCCCGTAGCCTATTTGAGTCATATGACCACTGAACTATTAAATGTTGCAGATAGGTTATTTCTTGATCAGGTAACTAAATACAACCAACTTAATATTCATACACCATATAACAATTAATTCATCTCAATACTCATCAACATACATCTCCTTTATTTATCTTTTACTACTATCATAAAAAATTGTTTCTTCTTTTGTTTTATTAATATATTCAAACAAACAGCATAGCTAAGTGCATTAATTTACAGAACTATACTAAATTTTATTTATAGTAATATGTATCATAATTTTTTTTATAAAAAATTTTAAAAATTATCAAAATGTATTATTTTTGTTCATCATTTAACTATAATCTAATAATCTAGTAACATATTTTATTCCATATTTTTAAATATTGATAATTAATTGATGATAAAAAAAATAAATTCTGATAACTCTATAGTATTTTTCTCTTTTTATGACATATAACTAGCTATTGTAAAGGGCATAAAAGAAATTTTGTTTTCCTGTTTAATTTTATGAATTTTATAACTTTTATAACACTGTACACATGGTAAAATGACCTTGTTTTTGTCTCGCTCGTTTGCCCAATAGCTCATCAAAACATTGGGGATAGCGGAATTCAGTACAAGAGGGTAAAAAGATAAGAACAAAACAAAAATAGCCGTCTGGTTATGTATACTTCAACTCTATCACGTTTCATACATGTAATGTAATTTATGTATTTTTTATTATTGAAGTAAGTATTATTTTGGTCTCTAATGATGAGAATTAGAATAGAAACCGTCCCTAATATATTTTTTATTTAAAATCGTAACCAAAGTTTTATTTGGTATTAAAATCGTTCTTTTGAACGATTTTACCTTATATCAAGAGAGAGAGAAGCAGCCTTGCTTCTTTGTTCTTCACTTCTTTTCAGTCTCATTCAGAGAAGAGAGAGAAGCGAGTAGAGATTGAGAGAGAAGGAAAGAAAAAAGTCTCACCGTCGTCGTCGCAGACACCCTCCCCCTCAACCTCGCCTTATCACGCCTCGACTTTTTCCTCGCCTTTGTTTCACCACGCCTTGCCCTCGCGTCGCCTTGCCTCACCGCACTTGGACCTCGCTCTCGCCTCTTGTTCCTCATTGTCGTCGGGAGGTAGTGCTGGTGGTGGTGATTGTGTTCCTCGCATTTTCAGCATCACCGCCGCGCCTCCCTTTTCCTTCCCTCCCTACTCTCTACTATCCAGCCACCACCACGCAGCTCCACTGTCACTATATAGGTAAATTAAGATTCAAGTTTCTAATTCTTGTTCGTATTCATCACAATATCTAATTTTTAAATTAATCACAAATCCTAATTTTCAAAAGTTTTCGTCAAGGTTGAAGGAAGTCACCGTCGAACTGTTCCCTCCTTACGTCACTGCTGTTACTGCAACCACCTTCTCTAATCTTTGTTCTTGTTTTTGTTATGTTCTTATTTTTGGATTGTTGTTGTTTTTTTATTTTCTATTTTTTTGTTTTTTTTAATCTGCATCTATTGTTGTTGTTATTGTTGTTCTTGTTGTTGTTGTTGTTGTTGTTGTTGTTGGATTTGAAGAATAATTTTTTCTTTTGTTTTATTCTGATGTTGTTTTTGGATTGCTTCTGGATGCTGATGCTTTTTTTATTCTTTTTTTTTAATTCTGAATATGTGGTTGTTGTTGGATTTGAAGAATTTTAAAATATTTTAAGAATCATTTTGTCAATAACAATAGTGAGGTACCAAAATGTCAGCGTTTGAATCTTTCGGGTACTGATTTGGTCATTACCTCTTTTGGTTCCTAATGATGAGGGTTAGATAGAAACCGTCCCTAATATAATTTTTTATTTAAAATCGTAACCAAAATTTTATTTGGTATTAAAATCGTCTTTTGAACGATTTTACCCTTATATATATGAGAGAGAGAGAGAGAGAGAGAGAGAGAGATAAAATCGTCTTTTGAACGATTTTACCTATATATATATATATGAGAGAGAGAGAGAGAGACTTTGTTCTTCACTTCTTCTCAGTCTCATTCAGAGAAGAGAGAGAAGCGAGTAGAGACTGAAAGAGAAGGAAAGAAAAAAGTCTTGCCGTCGTCATCGCAGACATCCTCCCCCTCGACCTCGCCTCGCCACGCCTCAACTTCCCCCTCGCTTTTGCTTCACCACGCCTTGCCTCACCGCACTTGGACCTTGCTCTCGCCTCTTGTTCCTCGTTGTCGTCGGGAGGTAGTGGTGGTGGTGGTGGTTGTGTTCCTCGCTTTTTCAGCATCACTGCCGCGCCTCCTTCCCCTTCCCTCCCTACTCTTTACTATCCAGATTCACTGCCACCACCACCACGCAGCTCCACTGTCACTGTATAGGTAAGTTAAGATTCAAGTTCCTAATTCTTGTTCTTATTCATCACAATCTCTAATTTGTAAATTAATCACAAATCCTAATTTTCAAATATTTTCGTCAAGGCCGAAGGAAGTCACCGTCGAGCTGCTCCCTCCTTACGTCGATACTGTTACTGCAACCACCTTCTCTAATCTTTGTTCTTGTTTTTGGATTGTTGTTGCTTTTTTCATTTTCTGTTTTTTTTTTTTTAAATATGAATCTATTGTTGTTGTTATTGTTGTTGTTGTTGTTGAATTTGAAGAATAATTTTTTTTTGTTTTGTTTTGATGTTATTTTTGGATTGCTTCTGGATGCTGATGCTTTTTTTATTTTTTTATTTTTTTAATTCTAAATATGTGGTTGTTGTTGGATTTGAAGAATTTGACGTTGTTTATCACAGTTTCTAATTTTGTAAGGATTTGTGATTGTTGTTGTTGTTGTTAATTGTATTTAATGATTTGTAGTTTTAAATTTTGTTAATGGAAGAAGAAGGATTTGTAGTTTTGAATTTTGTTAATGGAGAAGAAGAGTGAACTAGTAGAAGAGAAGAAAAAGAGTGAACTGGTTTAGGGTTTAGGTAAAAAGGGGCATTTTTGTCATTTAGAAAAAAATGTTATTAAAAATGACAATTTTAATACAAAAAAAATATTGAAGATGATTTTAAATAAAAAATTACATTAGGAACGGTTTTGATTCTGATCCTCAATATTAGGTACCAACACAATATTTACCCTCTTATATTAAAGACATAATAATCTAAAATTATTTAATTTAATTTAATTATACATTTACTATGTTTATATTATTTAATTATTTTAACAGTAATTAAATAACACAAAATAAAGTACAAGGTAATTACAAAATAAAAAAAGTGATTTTTAAATTATTTTTTATTATCTTTTAAGATATATTTTTTAAAACTTTTATGTGTGTTGTATAATGCATTTTTAATTTTTAATTTTTTAATAGGATACCTTTTCAATCCTTTCTCAAGCAACTTTGCGCTCAGCCTGGAGTTGATTGTTCCGACTTGTTCACTGCTATTACCGGTTTTGACCTTGACCATACTCTATTGATAATTTGATTTCAACCACTGGATAGAATAGAAACAATTAAAAAAATAATTATATTACATTGTCACTAAAAAAGAGTTATTTGTATATAAATATATACTAAATATAAAATAAGCATATATTGACTTTTTTTAGTTAAGTTTTATAAATAATTAAGTAATTTGATTTACACTTATTATTACAAAACTTCAGAAATAATACAATCAAATTAGATTTATATTTATGATAAAGTCACAATAAAAAAATAAAAAAAACAGAAATGATTAACTAATTTTTTATATTCATAAGAAATTTGATTATATGGTGTTAAAAGACTTTGATTATTTGAATATAAGGAGTCTAATTATTATATAATAAAATATTCATTAGTTTTGTTGGATAATAAATATAAATAATTAAATATACACAAATGCATGGTAATGAATTTGAATTAGACATAACATTTTAATAACTATCTACACTCAAATTTTTTTTTTCAGGTAATAATTGTTGCCTGAATTCTTCAGCTGTTAGTCTATTCTTGAAGAATGAACCTCAGTCAACATCAACAAAGAATTTGATACACTTTGCCCAGAGTACGTAGTAGTTCATTAGTAATTACATATTGCCATAAATAATTTGTGAATTTTAATCTAAAAATGATTAAATATTTGTGAACTATTTTTTGCAGTTGTTAGAAGTGGGGTTGTGGCAAAGTTTAATTATGGGAGACGAGACCAAAATATTAGGATCTATGGAAAAGCATCCCCTCCAATTTACAACCTATCTAATATCCCTCATGACCTACCTCTATTTCTCAGCTATGGTGGTCGAGATGCTCTTTCTGATGTTCTTGATGTGCAAACTTTACTTGATTCCCTAAAGTCTCATGATGCTGATAAGCTTAGTGTTCACTTCATCAAAAACTATGCTCATCTTGATTTCATTATGGGGGTCAATGCCAAAGACATAGTGTACAATGCTGTCATTTCATTTTTCAACAGATTTAATTAATTAACTTGATGAGAGACCATGCCATGCATGTACTAGGCTATTAGCCTATATATTAATATATCATCACCGAGTTGAATATAAGTCATCTAATGATTAAATTTGTATTACGCAATAACGATTGGTGCAAAATGATATATGATGGTGTGTGTCATATTATGTGAATATATATTTTAGATTTTTCATTTTAAATTTTAATTTTTAAAATAACAACACCCTATTTTTTTAAAGTTATTTAATATATTATGTTGTGAACCATGTTAATTTTTTCAATTAGACTGACATAAGTTTCAAATGTCTTGGGATCATCAAATTCGAATTAGTATAGATTATTTGTTCATTTTTTTTAAAAGGTTTTTGTTTCATATATAATTTTTTTTAAATCAATTAATTGTGTAAAAAAACCCTGTGCATAAATATTTGCACTAGCACAGGTCCAGAAGAGAGCCGCACTCAAAGAACATAGCATATGCAGACAAAGAAAACTCAACTGTTATTCTAATACTTTCTTTTTAATTATGTAAAATAAATTTGTTACAGATCCGACCTCCGGATTTCATGAGCCCTCAACTAATTGTCCATCTAAAGCGAGCCCCAAATTTCAACAAATCCGTTAAATTTGGAGATAGTCAGAATCTCTCCAATAGATAAAATAATTTACACCTTCTATAAAAAGGAGTTTAATTGTTTTTTTTTTTAAGTATGATCATTCAATTCTATACATCCATTTTTTACCTTTCTAACTCTCTGATTTAAGCATCAGAGTGTTTTTACAGGTACCACCCTCATGCTCCCCAACCTCGTCATCCTGTCGGACCAACACCCTCATGCTCCCCAACCTCGTCATCCTGTCGGACCAACAGATGCTTGACCTATCATCAACCAAGAAAGTTCCATCTCGCATCCGATTGGTATAGTTTTGTACATTAGTGCTGTCTGTGGGGACCGTTGAGATTTCAGTAGTATTGTAACACCCTAATATTCAAATTTTTATACTCGAGTCATAAGTCAATGATGATAAGGTGGTACCACTCAAGGTAAATTTATAATACATATATATTTTAAAGGAATTATTAAACGAGAAGTTTGAAAAAAAAAAGTAAAAGAAAAATCGTGAACAGAAACACTACTCACGTATCGATGAAAAAGAATAAGGCACATTCGGAAAGCGAAAATAAAATAAAATATTAAAGAAAAATAAGATAAAGACAAGGTATATATATAAACATACATATAATAGCCACTAGTCACGACCTGCAAAGTTTAGGTCGGCTAGGGTTATAGTTATAAAAAACCAGTTGACAGCATTATTTCCTTTCTCTTCTAAAATATACATCAAGGTCTCTATAGGAAAGTTCTAAAAGAAATATATACATATAAGTTTTTCAAAATAAGTAAGGAGAGATTCTAAACAAAATGTAAAACAGGAGTTCAATAAATTTCGCCGTCTCCCAGATGAATCGCAGCTCACTGTTGAGCACCAGGACCTATATCTGAAAAACAAGAGATATATATACGAAATGAGAACTACTGACTCATGGATTTTTAGTACAATAAAAGTACCAAATAGATATTGCATAAGGCAACAGAAACTCACTAAGCAATCTTAAGCGGATATACATTTAATATGCAAGTATTTAGCACATATACATTTAATATGCACAATCAATCAAGCCAAAACAAGAATAACAAGCCGAAATAATTCAAACAATGCAAATGATGTATGCTTGTCCTATAACAAGCCATAACAAGAATATGCAGATGGGTATTTCTGTTTGGCATGCATGCGTACGCGGACGAGGCAATGCGTACGCGAGATGGGCAAATTGCATCTCCACGCGTACGCATGGCCCACGCGTACGCGTGACCTCTGTTTTCATCAAAAATGAATTTTGTGTCTTAAAGCTTAATTTCGAATCTCTAAACCTCTATTTTTACTCTTTTAACCCTTAGACTTTAGTAATACGTTTAGTAATGAGATGAAGTTAGGAAGGAGAAGTAACTTAGAGTTTAAGAAAGGGCTACTTGATTTGACGAGGATGATGAAGTAAGAATGATTTGTAATTAAATGAGATATATGTGACTGGAAAGACTGGAGAGTATTTAGTATAGTATAGAAATGCTTGATATTGATTTTGAAATAATTTGATACTGGAAATCATTTGAATGACTGATGATTGAGGATTGAGGATTTTGATTAGGATTTGACCAAGTTTAGAACCTTAGAGAACTAACCCTGTTTATGGTTTCTGTTTTAGTTCCTTAAGTTTTATAATCTGAATGTTGGCGTTCTAGAATTGCCTCTGGCTTTTCTGGGTGTTTAAAAGCTCAACCTGAATTAAGTGAAATAATTTACTACTACTGCTACTACCTAGGCATCACAATCACTAACCTGGAGCAAGCGAGACGAACCACAATCCTTATTGCTGCCCAGGCATCTCAAATAAATTCAATTCATTTTTCACATTCATTCTCATTATCATTCAATTATTCAAAAAAGTATACTCAATAATCAATCTTCATTATCACACTCATTCTCATCATACCTCTTATTACTTTATTCAATAATTCAGATTCAAAACATAATTCATTCTTTTCTAAATAAATCAAACTCCAAAATGTAACCATTTTCTTAATAACTCCAAAATTCAAATTATAAAACCCTTAAAAGTCTAAATATTTCTAAATAACCATTTTAAACGAAATCTCCAGTTTTTATAAAAAATTTGGCAGCATCTCCTCTAAAATTCGGACTATGCCACCCTTACGAGTCCCATCAAAGTCACATTTTTCACCCGTTCCCAACTAGCTTCAAATATCAAATCCTTTCCAAAATCAAACCAATTCCCAATTTTGAATCTTTTCTAAAATCAAACATTTCCAAAATTAAACTAAATTCTAACATTAAACATTTTCCAGTAATTCAAGAAAAATCAATTCAACACCGACCAACTTAACAAACCAAAACAGCAAATCAGAATAACCAGCTTCTTTAATAATTCAATAAATCAATCAAATAAATAATCATAGCCATCCAAATAGTTCAATTCAATTCATAAGACTCACGTAATTATAAAAATATATTTTTCATACTATTATCGACTTATAACAATTCTTGAAAGTAAAATGAATTTAAAAAAAACGCGCCTACCTCGATGTCGAAACTTGAAAACTCAAACGCGTCACAAACCCCTTTTCTCTCGTGGCCCACAACAATAATTAGCGTACGCATGGCCCCTGTTTCAGCAAACATGGATTTTGTGTTTTAAAGCTTAATTTCAAACTTCTAAATCTCTATTTTCATTCTTTTAGCCCTATATCTTAATAGTATGCTTAGTGATGAGGTGAAGTTAGGAAGAGGTGGTAGCTTGGAAGAGAAGAAAGCTTGAGAACATGATGAATAAGGGTTTGGGAAGTGTGAAAGTGTTATGTAATTGATGAATATTTGGTCATATTGATATGATGATTGATGAATGAATTGAGATGAAATGAATGAATGAATGTTTGAGATACTTGGGTAGTAGTAAGGATGGTGGTTCGTCCCGCTTGCTCCAGGTCAGGGATTATGATGCTTGGGTAGTAGCAGCAGTAGTGGATTATTTTGCTTGCTCTAGGTTGAGCTTTTATACATCCGCCTGGGTAGTAGCCACAATAGTGGTTATTCCACTGGCTCTGGGTTAAGCGGGTAGTAGCAAGGGGGTTGTAGCTCAAACATACTTGCTCCGCAATGGGTGTTTCTGTCCATGGTTAGCTACTAGGACGTGTCGGGTTCGCTATATAACCGACAGATGATATCATCAGCCATAGGACAGGCATGCATCATATGCATTTGTATGTTTTGTTTACTTGTGCATTAATTGGGCTTCCCTACATGATTATTATGCTTACTCGCTAAACTATTACCTACTGTATTTGTACTCTACATGTGCTTGCTTTGTCTATTTGTTTGTCTGTGGTTCCACCGGAGTTGGAGGATTGGAGGAAAGGCGGAAAATTGAGGGGTTTTGGATAAAGTTGGTTAAGTTTAGAACCTTAGACAACCACCCATTTATGGCTTCTGCTTTAATTCCTTAAGTTTTATAATCTAATATCGGAGTTCTAGGATTGTCTCTCACTTTTTTAGGACCTTATTTATTATATATGTGGGCACCTTAACCATACTGAGAACTCCCGATTCTCATCACATACAATATTATTGTTTTTCAGATGCAGGTTGAGAAGCACCACTTTTTATTCTGGAGACTCTAACGAAGTGAAGAACTCTTGGGACTCATGGGCATATTTTGTTTATATTTATATATGTATATAAATTCTCCACCTTGTATTTTATGTTTTTCCCTCTTAGAGGTTGACTCGGAGAAATAGGTTGTCATTTTTTCTGCTTTGGGTCATATTGGGATTCTCAGGTATAAAATAGTTTTAACTCAACAAAATAACCTCAAACCACTCAATTTCACACATTCACAATCAACCAAACTCAAACCTACTTCATTCACACATTTTAACTTTCATATTAATTTCATCCAAACACACAATTCAAACTTAATCCTAGAGGTATTTAGCCTAGGATTTCACATTACATTACCCGATATTTAAATAAAACTTAAACCTTAACTCCAAGCCTCACCAATGATCAATCTTGGAAGCCAAAATTAAGCCTTGCACTTATGAATTTTCACCAAACCTTAATTCCAAGCCTCATCAATGATCAATCTAATACCTCTAATACCATTCTACACTATTTTCACGTAATATACACAATACTCAATATACTAGGGTTTCATAAGGAATCATAGATACAAGGAAAGTGTTCTTATCTTTTATTCACTAAAATATAAGATGAAACCCAACTAGATCTCATTCTAGAGTACCTCTAAACCATCAAAATTACAAGATTTCTCAATACCCAAAGCTCAAATTTAAATTTAACATGTACTGCAAAAATGGGGTAAGAGAATTCGAAATTCTTATCAATCTTTTTTAATAGAATTATAGAGGATGAGATGAGTGACACATAACCGTAAACGGTGCGACAATCGAAGCTCCGAGGAGAAAGTTATAGTAGTTTGAAGAATCAAGGTTTAGGGTTTCACTCTTCCTCCTTCTCTTCTCATCTCAGCTGCACTCTCTCTCTCAATGGGTTGAAATTGCTGAAATGCCTTAGTTAAGGGCTTATATGTGTTGGGCTTGGGTCCAACTTGGGCCCGGTTCACTTATATGGCCCGTTTGGCCAAACTTTGCGTTAAAACCTTTAAGGTTAGTGTTTTAATTTATATTTTAAAATTTTTACTTTCTCAAATCATAAATTCTAATTTCTTAACCCTTCTCATTCATAATTAATTTTCTCAGCTGCAGTACCAGACAGATTTAAGCTGGTATTGTCGGTCAAATTTTCAGTGCGCGTTTTTACGCAGAGAACTATGTTTTCCAACTCGAAAAAATTCTTTAACTCCAAATATCATTGTTAAATTTCCAAATTATGATTGATAAATTTTCCAACCCTTTTTCTCATATTTAATTTAATTACTTATTTAATTATCGTTTGACCAAGTTTTACATCCTATCCACCTAATTTAAAATTTTGTCCTCAAAATTTAGTTACTTGTGAATAATTGCGGGTAGTCATTCCTCATATCAGCTTCCAACTCCCAAGTATGCTCCTCAATTTCTGATCGACTCCAAGATACCTTAACCAATTGAACTTCTTTTTCATAGAACTTCTTAATGCTCACATCATCAATACGAATCGGAGCAACTTGAAAAGTCAGATGTAGAAAACGTAGTCCATCCCTAGATTCCAACTGAGAGGATCATGAAGTACGACGACACCAAAAACCCCCAAGAACACATAATATCCTTTTAGGCCAAGATGAACCTGGAAGGAGCAGTCGTCGTCGTTCGATGCCGGGCCTTCCCGGTAACCTTAGTTGGCCCGGCTATCAAGTGGTTCAACGTGCTCCCGAATGATTCGATATCATACTTTGGTTACATCTCCCAAAAGCTTCTGGCACAATTCACCATATGTATAGCCAAAGTAAAGCACCCGATCAGCCCACTAGGCATTACACAATGCTTAGAAGAGTCAACGAGAAAGTACTTAGACAGATTTAACAATGAGTGCCTAACCATCGACGGTCTGATAGACTTGGTTGCCAGCCTATGCCTAACCAACGGTTTGATGAATGAAGACTTCTAGAAGGACCTCACAATGAAACTCGTCCGGTCAATGCATGAAATCCAAAGCATGGCATGGGAGTACATAAATGACAAAAAGTTAAGCCAAGTCATGGCCGCCAATAAATGACACCATGACAACACAACACCTTGAACCAACTCCCTCCCAAAGAACCCAACAAATAACTATTCAAACTCCCAACCCATAACCGACCACCATGGGTGGAAAATTCACAAACTACACCCTTACCCACCCCGCTCACATAGATATACCAGCAGATCACAGAAAGGGATATCCTTCAAAAACTCAAGCAACTAAAGGAATGCACGGGGAAAACAAAAATCTATACTGCAACTACCACAAATGATATGGGCATAGAACCCAGGATTGTTTCGACCTCAAGGACACCCTCGAGCAGGCTATTAGAGATGACAAACTCCCTGAGTTTGCCAACATCATCAGGGAATCCCGACGGGCAAGAGAGAAAAGTCATCAGAACACAAAGGGCGAAACCCTAAGGCGATACAAATCATTTCCCAAGACACTGGGGATGAAGACCTGACAATAGTTGTCAATGTTATCACGGGAAAAAATGTCCAAGAAAAATCCAAATCCACTAAAAAGGACCTCCGAATACTAGCAGTCGCCCCGATAAAAGTCCATGACCCACCAAACATAACCTTTCATTCGGAAGATTGCCAAAATGGAATTATCAGAGGAAGACCCTCCCTTCGTCATATTAGCAAAGGTGGGAACAGGGATGGTGAAACACATCCTAATACACACCAGAGCCGACTCCAATATCCTCTTTAGAGGAGCATTCAATAAGTTAGGGATCTCAAACAAAAACCGACAGAACAATCTCAATGGGATAACTGGCCTTAGAGATAACTTCATCAAACCAGATGATTCGATAATGCTCCCGATCACCATAGGAACCAGAAACCATTTTTTTGAATTTATGGTGTTCAAGGGTTCCACAACTTATAACATCATTCTCGGAAGGAAAACCATTAACGACCTCTCTAGGGTCATATTTACAAAATTTATGGTCATGAAGTTCTAGGCCGACAACGAAACGATCGGAACCATCCACAGTGATAGGGTGGTGGCAGTATAATGCAATAACACAAATCTAGCACTCGGAAAAAGATATCGTGATGCTTCCAGAATTTTTCTTGTCGACTTAGACTCCCAACAGGATTACCAGCCAAGACTAAAGTCAGAAGGGGACATGAAAAAACTATAGATCGAACAAACAGAGGAGGAGTTCACCTGTGTCAACAAAAACCTCCCCTTCATCCTGAATGGATAGATCATCAAGCTGTTAAAGGAAAATGAAGCAAATAGAGGAAAGCAGTTACAAGAAATAGAAACCCCCCAATGTTTCGAATGGAAATATAGAGGGACGAAGGACAAAAAGGAAAAAAAACAAATATCTCTCTTCCCATTAAACGTCATTAAGACACCTTGAAAAATGCAACCGACAGACCCCACCATCGTGAAATTCAACGGACAAGTGAAAGAATGGCCAAGCATTTTGAACACCGACGGACTTCCGATAT